>NC_047092.1:23446684-23755184 GCF_902459505.1 Geotrypetes seraphini
GCACCCAGATAAATAATATTACAGTAGTCCAGGATGCTAAGAATGGAGGATTGTACGAAAAGAGGTGTCGTCGAAGTATTTTTTTTTTATGGTGCGGAGTTTCCAGAGCACTGAGATGCTTTTCTTAAATACTAGATCAGAGTATTTCTCCAGAGTAAGATGTTTGTCTAGAGTGACTCCTAGTATTAATGTTTGTTCTAGACAATAGTCCGACCCATTAACATGTATTGTGGAGTCCTTGATTTTTTTCATTGGGTGTTGCCAGGAAGAATTTAGTTTTTTCCGAGTTTATTTATTTATTTTCAAATTCTTTATTCATTTTTCATCTTACATCAAGTACACAATATTACATCATTTGTATTTATACACATCACTTTAATTTCTTTCTATTGTCATCTTCTTAAATACATAATTCTTTAGCACTCTCCAGACCAGTAGAGGTTAACTTTACGAATGGGTATATATCTAATCATGACCAGCAGGTGGAGACTGAAAACAAAACTTTGGGACAGTATATACTATCCTCCCTTCTCTATTTCCCTCAGTCTTCTTTCAGTCTCCAGCAGGTGTTGAGTGATCTGTACCCATCTCTCTTGGTAGGGCTGTTGGAATTTGTTTAGGGGTTTTTTGTCCCTGTTTTTGGCCGGACGGAGCTTGGTCGGGCCCTGTTTGGGGGTCCGTCCGACCTCGGGGGTGTCAAACCCGGCGGGTCACGAGCGGGGTCCCTCCCCCCACTTCCTCCACCTCCCCACATTTTTTTAGAGGAGCCTCAGCAGTAAGCCTTGCCCCCTAAGTCAAGCAAGGCATATTGCTTCGAGAGCCTGTGGAGTCTGTTCTGTAAAAAACATAAAAAATAAAAAATCCTGAGGTAGTGCTGGTCTGGAGGGTTGTTTCCCTTTAAGAAAACTGTATTTTACTGTATTTTTTCATGTAACCAGCACTTTTTTATAGCTAGGTCGCGTCTGGAGCAATTGTGCCCTTCTCCGGGGGAGTAGGCCACAATTTTAGTCCAGCCGCGAGGCACTCGCGGCCGGCCTGAACTCGGCGGTTTGGGTCGGTGAGGTGGTGGAGCTCCGTCGGCAGCGGCTGCAGGCGCCCAGAGCTCCCCGCCGATGGTGCCTCGCGAGTCGGCTTGGAGCAGTGGGGAAGCCCGGTCTTCCACAACCGCCCACGGAGGGATTCCCCGAAGGATTCCCTCTCAGCTGATTTTTTGACAGCTGATGCCGACTTGCCTGTCTTAGCGGCTGGGACTGTTCAGTCTTCTCAGCCGCTACAGGCCATGGAGGGAGCATTTTTGGCGGGAACTTCGCCATTTTCTTTGTCTGGCCCCTCCATTTTGTCTGCAACCTCAGGTGACCTTCCCCCTGTATGGCGAACACAGGGGCAGGTTTCAGCATGGACCCCTGCTGGGGCAGGGAGTCCCTGGGGACCCCCAGGGGTTTTTTGCCCCCAATTTATTTTCTTTCTTTGTGCGGACTTTTGGGGGTCCCACGTGCGCCTGGGGGGTTTCGGGGGGGGTTTCCCTCCGCGCCCCCTATGGCTTTGCCTCCCTCTTTTCGTTTGGCGTCCCCTCTTCCTCCTCCCTCATCCAAGCGCCCGCGGGGGGGCTTGGATTGCGAATTGGTGGGCGGAGGAGCGTGTTGGCCTGGTTGAGGACCTGGCTGCTTTGGCGGGCTTCCAGGATCCTCTAGAGGGGACGCCTGTTGGCAGCGGGGCGGCGGATTTCCCGTCTTCCAGAGCAGATGCGTCCGTGGTGCGCTTTTTTATTCAGAGGGATGAGCTTTTAGACCTGTGTAGCAGGTCTCCTTGGTGCTGCATTTTTGCAGTGGCGCCGCCGGAGACCCCGCGTATGGGGGCCCCTCTGCTTCAGGGGGTCTGTCCTGGTTCCCGCTCTTTTCCTGTGCGTCAGGATTTGCGGGATTTTGTGTTGGCGCAGTGGCCTATGGGCGCAGTTTCGTTTGGTGTGCGCCTTGGCTCTTGGGTATCCCATCCCGGAGGGAGGTAGGGCTACCTTAATTTCGCCAATGGGGAACGCGGTGGTCTCGGCACTTCCTAAGCGGCATACCGTGCCTGTTATGGACGGTTCTGCTCTTAGGGTCTCGGAGGCGCGTGCGTTAGAGACTCTTCTTAAGTATGATTTTGATGTCTCTGCCTTTGGGGTCCAGGCGGCTGTTTGTGGGGAGCTAGTCGCTCGCGCCGTGTTTCGGTGGGCTGAGCGTGTCCTGGATCGGGAGTCTGATGACTGGTCTCTAGTGGATCAGGAGGTAGCGAAGATTGCGATGGCTGCCTCGTTCCTCTCAGATGCTCTTTATGACTTGGTGCGGATTTCGGCTAAGTCTATGGCATGGCCGCGCGGCGTATTTTGTGGCTGCGCGCTTGGGCGGCGGATTCTGCGTCCAAAGCTAAGTTTACTAAAGTTCCCTTTAGGGGGTCTTTTTGTTTGGAGAGGAATTAGATGAGTTGATTCAGACTCTGACGGACTCGAAGGTGCCCCGTCTGACTGAGGACCGTGCCCGCCCTGCGTCTAGGTGTGGGGCTGCCCGGGGGCGTTTGCGGGAATTTCGCAAGTATCGCCCGGGGCGTGGGGCTGCTTCTTTCCCGGCTCAGGGTTTTTCCCGGGGTCGGTTCTTCCAGCGCATGCAGCCCTTTCGGGGGGCCCGTCGGGGGGCAGGGAATCCCTCCGCCGGTTCCCCCGCTTCCCGTCCTGCGCAATGACTCCTTGCCGGCGCCCCCTTTGGTTCCGGTGGGGGCCCGGCTGCGCAAATTTTTCCCCAAATGGGCCGAGATCGCGTCCGATCAGTGGGTCCTTGAGGTGGTGCGGGACGGTTACGCTCTGGAGTTTACCCGCTCTCTGCCGGACTTTTTCCTCGCTTCTCCATGTCAGACTCCATGGAAGACGCAGGCTTTTCGTCAGACCCTTCAGCGTTTGCTAGATCTCGAGGCAGTGGTGCCGGTGTCCCCTACGGAGTGGGGCACCGGCAGGTACTCCATTTACTTTGTGGTGGCCATAAAGGAGGGGACCTTTCGGCCCATCCTGGATTTGAAAGGGGTCAACAGAGCTCTCAAGATTCCGTCTTTCCGCATGGAAACGCTGCGGTCGGTCATTCTGGCGGTTTAGCCGGGGGAGTTTCTTACGTCTCTCGATCTGACGGAGGCCTACTTGCAGGTTCCAATTCGGGCCTCTCATCAGCACTTCCTTCGCTTTGCGATCTTGGGGCGGCACTTTCAGTTCTGTGCGCTTCCCTTTGGTCTGGCCACGGCTCCTCGGACGTTCACCACGGTAATGGTGGTCGTCGCGGCAGCCTTGCGGTCGGTGGGCATCCTGGTTCACCCCTACCTGGACGACTGGTTGATTCGGGCAAAGTCGTTGCAGGAGAGCTCCCGGGTTACGGCTCGGGTGGTGGAGTTTCTCCGGTCGCTGGGCTGGGTGGTCAACCTTTCCAAGAGTCGGTTGGTCCCGGCTCAGCGTCTGGAGTGCCTTGGGGTTATGTTCGACATCTCCTTGGGGAAGGTCTTCCTTCCAGAGGCCCGGGTGAGCAAATTGCAATCTCAGATTCGCCTGCTTTTGGCGTCCCGGGGTCCTCGGGCGCGAGATTTCCTCCAAGTCCTGGGGTCAATGGCGGCGTCCCTGGACGTGGTGAGGTGGGCGCGGGCCCACATGCGTCCTCTTCAGTATGCTCTGCTCCGGAGGTGGTCTCCCCGGAGGCAAGATTTGGATGTTCCGGTTCCCCTGCGAGGCTTGGCGCGCTGCAGTCTGCGCTGGTGGCTCCGGACCCCTCACCTGGTTCAGGGGGTGGGTCTGGATCTCCCGCAGTGGACGGTGCTCCTTACGGATGCGAGTCTCCTCGGTTGGGGGGCTCAGTTTATGGGCCACTCAGCTCGGGGCACCTGGTCCGCGGAGGAGGCCTCCTGGTCGATCAACGAGTTGGAGACCAGAGCGGTCAGGCTGGCGCTGTTAGCTTTCCACTCCCTTTTGCTGGGCAAGTCGGTCAGAGTCCTGCCGGACAATGCCACGGCGGTGGCTTATGTCAATCGTCAGGGGGGCACCAAGAGCACTCCTGTGGCGCAGGAGGCGGCTCGGCTCATGGTTTGGGCGGAGTCCCATCTTCTGGACCTCTCGGCTTCTCATATAGCCGGGGTAGAAAATGTTCAGGCAGACTTCCTCAGTCGTCACTTCCTGGATCCAGGAGAGTGGTTTCTCGGCGCCGGAGCGTTTCGGTTGATAGTGCAAGATTGGGGGCAGCCCCTGATGGACCTGATGGCCACGAGTGGCAACGCCAAAGTGCCCCGCTTCTTCAGTCGTCGCAGGGAAGGGCTGGCCGAGGGTCTGGATGCTCTGGTCCAGCCGTGGCCAACGGAGGGGCTGTTGTATGTGTTCCCTCCTTGGCCGCTGGTGGGCAGAGTGCTTCTTCGCATTGTTCACCATCCGGGTTTGGTGGTGCTGGTGGCTCCGGATTGGCCTCGACGTCCGTGGTATGCGGATCTGGTGAGGCACCTGGTGGCGGTTCCTCTTCCTCTGCCTCTCTCGGACGACCTTCTGATGCAGGGTCCCATTCCCTTGTTCGACCCGTCTCTCTTCTGTCTTACGGCGTGGCTCTTGAAAGGGGTCGCCTTAGCAAGAAGGGATATTCAGACAAGGTGATCTCTACACTGTTGGGGTCCCGGAGGCTTTCTACCTCTCGGGCTTATGTGCGGGTTTGGCGTCTCTTTGAGGAATGGTGTCGGGCGCGGGGAGTGACCTCTTTTCGCGCTTCTCTGCCTAACATTCTAGAGTTCTTGCAGGATGGCCTGGATAGAGGCCTGGCTTGGTCTTCTCTCCGGGTTCATCTTGTGGCCCTGTCGACCTTTCGAGGGTTGGTGTCAGGTCAGCGTTTATCGGCTCTTCCTGATGTGATTCGGTTTCTGCGGGCGGCCAAGTTGCTTAGGCCTCCCCTACGGCCCTCGGTTCCCTCTTGGGATCTTAATCTGGTTCTCTCTGTTTTGGTGCGCCCGCCTTTCGAGCCCTTGGACGACTGTTCTTTGAAGGACCTTACTTTGAAGGCGGTCTTTTTGGTGGCCATTACTTCTGCTAGGCGTATTTCTGAGCTGCAGGCTTTCTCTTGTAGGGCTCCCTTCTTGGAGTTGTCTAGGGAGCGGGTCGTCTTGCGGCCTGTTCCTTCCTTTCTGCCGAAGGTTGTTTCTCCTTTTCATGTCAATCAATCGGTGGTTCTCCCGGTCTTGGGTGGTCGGGAGGGCTCTTCTGAGCAACGGCAGCTGCGCAAGTTGGATGTCGGTCGGGTCCTTCGCTCTGATGTGCAGCGGACCCAGGAATTCCGGAAGTCCGATCATCTCTTTGTCCTCCTGGCTGGTCCTCGTCGGGGAGCTGGCGCTTCTAAGGCTACTATTGCGCGCTGGATCAAGGAGACGATTGCTTCCGCTTATCTTCTGAAACAGCAGCCTGTTCCGGAGTTTCTCAAGGCTCATTCCACTCGGGGTCAGGCGGCTTCTTGGGCTGAGTCGTCGCTCGTGCCTCCGGTGGATATTTGTAAGGCTGCGGTTTGGTCCTCCTTGTATTCTTTTGTTAGACATTATCGGGTAGATGTTCAGGCGCGTCGGGACGCGGTGTTCGGTGAGCGTGTTCTGGTATCGGCCCTTCGGGGGTCCCGCCCGTGAGAGGGACTGCTTTGGTACGTCCCATTCGTAAAGTTAACCTCTACTGGTCTGGAGAGTGCTAAAGAAGGAGAAATTAGGTTCTTACCTGCTAATTTACTTTCTTTTAGCTTCTCCAGACCAGTAGAGGTCCCCACCCTGTCTGTTGTTGTTGTTGTTGTTGGGGCTGTTTTCGCGGGCAGTTTTTGTTTTTTGCTGCGGGTTCTAGTATTTTTCTAGGGCCGGGGAGAATTAAAGAACAGCGGCTGTGGCTCGGCTGGCTTAGCTGGCGAGCTGTGGGGACATTTTCCTTCGGGTATTTCTCCTCTGCATTTTCCAACAGCATTTGGGTATGTTATTTGTTACTCCTGTTCGGAGTATTGTTTTCTTCCTGTTTTCCAGTTCTTGGTTCTGCTTGGCTATTCGGCAGACTGAGGGAAATAGAGAAGGGAGGATAGTATATACTGTCCCAAAGTTTTGTTTTCAGTCTCCACCTGCTGGTCATGATTAGATATATACCCATTCGTAAAGTTAACCTCTACTGGTCTGGAGAAGCTAAAAGAAAGTAAATTAGCAGGTAAGAACCTAATTTCTCCATTTACTCCCTTCCCACAAATATTTTTAACAAAAATATCATATATACATTTTATCCCAGGACAAGCAGGCAGCATATTCTTAACTGATGGGTGACGGCACCGACGGAGCCCCGGTACGGACAATTTTAGAGTGATTGAACTCTAAGAACTTGGAAAGTTCTGGTAGGCCGCACCGCGCACGCGCGAGTGCCTTCCCGCCCGACAGAGGTGCGCGGTCCCCAGTTTCTTAGTTTCCGCGGAGCTAAGAAGACGCGTTTCTTTCAACGGCTGTTGAAAGTTCTTTTTTCTACTTAATATCGCCTTCCCGCTCGCGTAAACCCTTTTGGAAATTTTATTTCCGTTGTTTCTTTTCTTTTCTTAAAAAAAAAAAAAACTTAAATTTTTTTCTTCAGTTTTCAGTTAGCCCCGGCGGGGCCTATTGCCATCATCGAGGCCTCGGCCTTCGATTTGGCAGAAGCCGTATTCACTTTCATGCCCCCTCAACCCGGGTTTAAAAAGTGCCAGCGGTGCGCTCGACCAATTTCACTGACAGACCCACACAACTGGTGTCTGCAGTGTCTTGGTCCTGACCATCGAGCGTCTACCTGCTCCCGCTGTGCGACTTTAAAGAAGAGAACACTTAAAAACCGCCAGATACAGCAGCAGTTATTGTTCGGCGCCGAGATGTCTGATTCCGCACCACCGGCACCGACATCGGCTCCATCTCAGTCGGCACCTACTTCGTCGATACCGCGCCGGCGTCGCACCCCACAGGTAAGCCAGCTAAGAAGCCTTCCCCGTTGGAGCGTCCTCCGGTCTCAGTAGCAGCGAGTCCAATCCTGCCGACCACGAGGCGCCAACGGAAGCGCTCCGCTCCGATTGAGGTGAGCCCCTCGACATCGGATTCCTCTTCCGAGTGTAGAGCGGCACCCAAGGTACCGCAGAAGAAAAAAGCGGTACCGGTGCCTTCATTGGACGAGCGCATTGCCGCAGTCCTGCAGGTCCAGCTAAAGGAACAACTCCAACAGCTACTCCCTGCTCTTTTGACTCGAGCCTTCCAGTCCCGGTCCGGTCTGAGCCGCCGGTACCGACGGTGCAGCAGCCCCCTTTATCGGCATCCACTTTGTCGGTACCGGGGCACATCACTTCTTCGGTATCAATGCCAGTCTTGGCACCGGAACCGAGACACCAGGCTGTTCAAACATCGGCACCGGCACAACCCTTAACATCTCCCGGTACCGGTTCACAGAGGTCTGGTAAGTCGACTCATAAAACTCGACACCTAGAACCCTCCACACGAGACCGCAGTTTTCAGGTGAGGGACCCTGATCTGTGGGGTGATTCAGAAGAGCCTTTCCTCTCTGAGGGAGAGTGTTCATCAGGGGACGAAGGATCCTTCTGGTTTTGATCCATCTTCCAAACCTGATGCAACTTCTTTCACCTCTTTTCTTAAAGAGATGTGTGACTCTTTATCTATTCCCTTGGAGGCTGAATCCAAAAAATCCAAGGCATTTTTAGATGCTCTTGACTTTGACCAGCCTCCAAGGGAATTTCTCAAGCTGCCTCTCCATGACATTTTAAGAGAGACATTTTACAAAAATCTAGAGACACCCTTGACCATTCCAGGAGCTCCCCGTAAACTGGACTCCTTATATAAGGTTATACCAATTCCAGGCTTTGACAAGCCTCAACTCCCCCATGAGTCTTTATAAGTAGAGTCTACTTTAAAGAAATCCACGGGGGCTAGTGTATATGCTTCTGTCCCTCCTGGCAGGGAAGGTAAGGCCATGGATAAGTTTGGCAAAAGGCTGTATCAAAATGCAATGCTAGCGAACAGGTCAGGAAACTATGCTTTCCATTTTTCCTTTTATCTTAAGCATCTTATTCAAAGTTTGTCATCTTTTGAGAAATATCTCCCTGACCGTAAGAAATCAGCCTTTCGCCAAACTTCTTCATCGCTCTTACAACTGCGCAAGTTCATGGTCAGATCAATCTATGACACTTTTGAACTGACCTCTAGAGCCACGGCTATGTCAGTGGCTATGCGACGACTGGCCTGGCTCAGAGTGTCCGAACTCGATGTCAATCACCAAGATCGACTGGCCAATGCACCTTGCTTAGGGGATGAGCTGTTCAGAGAATCCATGGACTCTACTACTCAGAAACTTTCAGCTCATGAGACTCGATGGGATACTCTCCTTAAGACAAAGAAGAAGACCCCACCTTCTAGGCCTTTTCGTCAACAATCGGCCTACCAACGAAGGTTTGTGGCTCGTCCCTTACCTCAAACACAGCAACAACCCAGGCGTCAGAGGCAGCAACAGAGGCAACCTGCTCGACCTGCCCAGCAGCAACAGCAAGTGAAACCTCCTCCTTCTCAAAAGTCAACTCAGCCCTTTTGACTTGGTTCTCCTGGACATAGCCAATCTTCCTCCTTCTACTCATCTTCCACAGCCCATAGGAGGACGCCTTATACATTTCATAAGCCGTTGGGAAATCATCACCTCGGACCTGTGGGTCCTCAACATCATCCGCCATGGCTACTCTCTCAACTTTCAGACACCTCCTGCCCAAAGTCTGCCAAGAGAGTCTGCTTTCAACACTCCTCGGTCTTCCCTCCTTCTTCAAGAGGTTCAATCCCTCCTCCTTCTGAACGCTATAGAGGAAGTTCCTCTAGATCAGAGAGGGCAGGGATTCTACTCCCGTTATTTTCTAGTCCCCAAAAAGAAAGGAGATCTAAGACCCATTCTAGATCTTCGCGATCTAAACAAATGCTTGGTCAAAGAGAAATTCAAAATGCTTTCTCTGGCCACTCTTTACCCTCTTCTCAATCAAGGCGACTGGCTATGTTCCCTCGATCTCAAAGAAGCATACACTCATATACCGGTCAATCTGGCCTCCAGACAGTACCTACGCTTCATGATCAATCGTTGTCATTACCAATACAAGGTGCTGCCCTTCGGTCTTGCCTCCTCTCCAAGAGTGTTCACCAAATGTCTGATTGTGGTGGCTGCCTTTCTACGATCTCACCACCTTCAGGTCTTTCCTTACCTGGACGACTGGTTAATCAAGGCCAATTCATCTCAGTCTGTTCTCCTGGCCACCAACCAAACCATCATGTTTCTTCAACTTCTGGGGTTCGAGATCAATCTACCCAAATCTCATCTCATCCCCACTCAGAGACTTCAATTCATTGGAGCTGTCTTGGACACAGTCCTCATGAGAGCGTTCCTGCCATCCAACCGTCTTCAAACGCTTCAATCTCTGTGTCAGCAGGTGCTTCTACAACTTTCCATCTCTGCCAAGCAAATGATGATACTCTTGGGTCACATGGCCTCCACAGTTCATGTTACACCCTTCGCACGTCTTCACCTGCGCACTCCTCAATGGACCCTAGCTACCCAGTGGTCCCAAGCGATGGATCCTTGCTCACGTCACATATCTGTCACATCATCTCTTCGTCAGTCTCTACAATGGTGGTTGATATCCTCAAATCTCTCCAGAGGTCTTCTGCTCCATCTACCTCCTCATCAACTAGTCATCACCACCGACGCCTCCCCTTATGCCTGGGGAGCTCATTTGAACGAGTTCCAAACTCAAGGCCTTTGGACAGCCCAGGAAAAGAAGCATGACATCAATTTCCTGGAACTCAGAGCGATGTTTTATGCCCTCAAGGCCTTCCAACATCTTCTCTTCCCTCAAGTTCTCCTGCTGTGCACAGACAATCAAGTTGCGATGTACTACATCAACAAGCAGGGTGGGACGGGCTCTCGCCTCTTGTGCCAGGAAGCCCAGAAGATCTGGACTTGGGCCATAAATCACCATC
The DNA here is from genome assembly GCF_902459505.1 of Geotrypetes seraphini. NCBI lineage: Eukaryota > Metazoa > Chordata > Amphibia > Gymnophiona > Dermophiidae > Geotrypetes > Geotrypetes seraphini. The sequence continues at coordinate 23,456,714 of NC_047092.1, forward strand.
TATTCCTGAAAGCTATCTACATTCAGGGAGAAAAGAATTCCTTAGCGGACAAGCTCAGCAGAATTCTCCAGCCTCACGAGTGGACACTCGATCCTTTCACTCTACAGTCCATCTTCGCTCAATGGGGCACTCCTCAGATAGACCTCTTTGCAGCTCCTCACAATCACCAGCTGCCCCTATTCTGCTCCAGACTCTCCTCTCCTCACCGTCTGGCAGCGGATGCATTTCTCCTTGACTGGTCCAATCTGTTCCTGTACGCTTTCCCTCCTCTACCTCTCATGTTGAGAACCTTGTTCAAGCTCAAGAGGGAACGAGCCACCATGATTCTGATTGCTCCGAGGTGGCCCAGGCAACATTGGTTCTCCCTTCTACTTCAACTCAGTTCCAGGGAACTTTTTCTTCTTCCACTGTTTCCTTCTCTGCTTACACAGCATCAGGAGACCCTTCTACATCCCAACCTCCAGTCTCTGCACCTGACAGCTTGGTATCTCTCGGGCTGACTTCTCATGATACTCTTTTGTCTCAGCCCGTTCGTTCCATTCTAGATGCCTCCAGGAAACCAGCCACTCTGCAATGTTACCATCAGAAGTGGACAAGATTTTCTTCCTGGTGTCTTCTTCACCATCTTGATCCCACTTCCCTGGCAGTGGAGACATTGTTGGATTATTTGCTTTCTTTGTCTGACTCTGGCCTTAAGTCTTCTTCCATCAGAGTCCATCTCAGTGCCATTGCTGCCTTCCATGAGCCGGTTCATGGAAAACTTCTCTCAGCTCATCCCCTGGTGTCCAGGTTCATGAGAGGTCTTTTCAATGTGAAACCACCTCTTAAAGCCCCTCCTGTTATCTGGGATCTCAATGTGGTTCTTTCCGCCTTAATGAAGCCTCCATTTGAACCCTTGGCTACCACTCCTTTCAAGTTTCTCACTTGGAAAGTACTTTTCCTTATTGCTCTTACCTCTGCCAGGAGGGTCAGTGAGCTACATGCACTAGTTGCAGATCCACCTTTTACGGTCTTTCATCATGACAAGGTGGTTCTGCGTACACATCCAAAGTTTCTCCCTAAGGTTGTCTCTGAATTCCATCTCAACCAATCCATTGTTCTGCCTGTCTTCTTTCCGAAACCTCACTCTCATTCTGGGGAACAGGCTCTGCATACTTTGGATTGTAAGAGGGCTCTAGCTTACTATCTAGAGCGTATGAAACCCCACAGATCAGTTCCCCAACTCTTTCTGTCTTTTGATCCGAATAAATTGGGACGTCCTGTTTCTAAACGTACGTTGTCTAATTGGCTGGCAGCATGCATTTCATTCTGTTATGCTCAGACCGGACTGACACTGGAAGGTTCTGTCACGGGCCATAGAGTCCGAGCGATGGCAGCATCTGTAGCTTTCCTCCGTTCCACTCCTATTGAGGAAATCTGCAAGGCTGCTACTTGGTCCTCAGTTCATACTTTTACATCTCATTATTGTCTGGATGCATTCTCCAGACGGGATGGACACTTTGGCCAATCTGTTTTGCAAAATTTGTTTTCCTAATGGCCAACCTTCCCTCCATCCCTCTTTTTGTTAGCTTGGAGGTCACCCATCAGTCAAGAATATGCTGCCTGCTTGTCCTGGGATAAAGCACAGTTACTTACCGTAACAGGTGTTATCCAGGGACAGCAGGCAGATATTCTTGCGTCCCTCCCACCTCCCCGGGTTGGCTTCTTAGCTGGCTTATCCTAACTGGGGACCGCGCGCCTCTGTCGGGCGGGAAGGCACTCGCGCGTGCGCGGTGCGGCCTACCAGAACTTTCTAAGTTCTTAGAGTGCAATCACTCTAAAATTGTCCGTACCGGGGCTCCGTCGGTGCCGTCACCCATCAGTCAAGAATATCTGCCTGCTGTCCCTGGATAACACCTGTTGCGGTAAGTAACTGTGCTATATTTCATAGATTGATAACATTTTTAATAAAACTATATACCACCCCTCCCCTATATTTATAAATATTTTTCCATGAAAAAATGGCATCTAATCATTACAAAAAGTTGTCGATGGTCCCCAGATCTTTTTAAAGTTATTATAATTCCTTTTTTGTATGGCAATAGTTCTTTCCACCGAATTCCCCCAGAAGGTGTAATTAAGTCTAGTGTAATTTTTCCAATTACTGGTGATATATTGTATGGAGACTCCTGTCATAATTAATAAGTTTGTTACTTGATGAAATTTGACTTTTTGTTCTCATTGACGTACCGAACAGAATTGTATCATATGATAGTGCTACATGATTCTCTAGTAAACAATTAATTTGAGACCAAATTGATTTCCAAAAGGCCATGATGAAGGGACAATGAAATAATAAATGATCTAAAGTCCCTGCTTCAAGATTACAATGCCAGCATCTATTAGACTTAGAGCTATCTAACTTTAATCTAAAAGCTAGCATCCAGAGTTCTTTCTGGTTAAGAGTAATTGATAGAGAGGTTAGAAATTCTGGTGTAAAGCAAGTTAGCGGGATGGCTATAGTAATGTCGTCAGCGTAGATGAAGAATTTGAGCTTTAAACTCTGCAAGAGATTACCCAAGGAGACAAGATAGATATTGAACAGGGTGGGGGACAGGGGGGAGCCCTGTGGAACCCCACAGGAGTTGTCCCAGCTATAGGAGAAAGAGTCATTTGATCTATTTCCCAGAAAGCCACGGAACCAGTTGAGGACGTTGCCTGAAATACCGATGTTTGCCAGACAGTCCAGGAGAATAGTGTGGTCGACCAGATCAAATGCACTACTTAGGTCAAGTTGCACGATCAGAGCGCTTGAGCCCTGGCTAAAGAGCGAGTGCAGGTAGTCGAGCAATGAGGCTATAATGGTTTCGGTACTGTGGCCTGAGCGAAAGCCCGATTGGTTGTCGTGTAAAATGTTGAATTTTCCAAATATGTGGTGAGTTCAGCATTTACCACCCTTTCTGCTATTTTAGTAACCAGTGGGATACTAGCAATAGGCCTGTAATTAGATGAGACATTGGATGGTTCTTTTGCAATTTTTTAAATTGGAGTAATCATAATGTGACCTGTTCTACCGGGAACTTTCCTGATGATAATAAAAAGTTAACCCATGTCAACAATTTGACTTTGAAGTTGATCGGGACAGTTTTCATGACATTTGGGGGGCAAGTATCCAATCTGCAGTAGGAGTTAGCATATTTATTGTAGTATTTGCTGGAAGTTTGCCAGTCAATGGTTGTAAAATAGTTCCAATTCAGATCAGCTCTGGACTTGTCAGTGTCTTAACAGAATGGGGTAGCACCCGTGAGGTTTGGCAGGAACAGTTAATGAGGATCTTCATTTTTGTATTTTGGAGTTAAAGAAATCTGCCAAGCTGTTTGCGGTTAAGGTAGATTCTTCATGGGTGTCAGTGAATGTCTCTAGGTTAAAGAGATCGTTGACCAGTTTAAAAAGGTTTTTACTATTAGTTGAGACGTTTCTGATTTTTTTGGGCGTAGAAATTTTTGCATTTTTCCTTGGAGAGTTTTTTGTAATTTTTTAATTTTGTTCTCCAAGCTACTCTAAGCTCTTGGGTACCTGATTTTATCCATTGTCTTTCTGATTTTCTTAAGTCCCTCTTCAGCAATAGCAGCTCTGAGTCAAACCATCCCTCTAAGTTTTTGTGTCTTATTCTGCGGATTTTAATAGGGACCATTTCATTTAGAATATTTGTGCTATCGTTAATCCAGGAGTTCATAAGTTGCTCGGTTTCTTCGTTTTGTTTTGAGACAATCTCATAATGGGACCAAAATTCAATTGGATTTATCTTATCTCTACTACCATGAACTTTTTTATTTCTGGTTTTGTTGTTTTTGTTTGTTGAGTTGGATGTCTTTCATTGGCAGTCAATAATAAAATTACATAGTCTGTGATCAGACCATAAAGAATCTGTCCAATTATCTTGTTTCCATTAGATTTTGGGATTGGTCGGTTCTCTGGAGGAGAATGTAACTAAGTCTAGCTGATGACCTCTATGATGGATTTTTACTGGAGAAGGTTTGAAGTAGCCTAATTGAGAGATTAGCGACCAAAAATATGTAATTTCTGGTTGATCTGATAGCTCAAGGTGGATATTAATATCCCCACATAATAGGTTGTATGGGCTTTTTTTTTTTTTTTAATATCTTTATTCATTTTATAATTTACATCAAGTGTACAATAAAAACATGCAATTATATTACATCATCACTTGAAAATTCTTCAGTAGCAATCTTCCAAGAAAAATTTAATCCCTACCCCCTTTCATAATCAAATACAATTAATATATATCATATGTAAATTAACATTTTTATAATACTTATATATACTTAAATTATCATAACCCTCCCACCCACCCTTATTTCCAAAATTATCACATAAGGAAAAAGAATAAACAAAAAATATTAATCATTATAATAGCTTATTACTGGCCTCCACACATCCTTGAACTTATTAAAATAACCATTTTGTATTGCAAGTAGAGAGTTGCGCGGGGACAGAAATCCCACCCGTCCCCGCCAAAGTCCCACCCGTCCCCGTGAGGACTCCCACCCGTCCCCACCCGTCCCCGCGAGGAATCCCTCCGTCCCCACCCGTCCCCGCGAGGAATCCCCTCCGTCCCCACCCGTCCCCGCGAGGAATCCCCTACGTCCCCGCCTGTCCCTATAAACTACAGAAATAGTTATTTCATTTAATTATGCTACTGAATTAAAGGCTCTGGTAGAAACCCATTTAAAAATAAGCAAAAAGACTTTATTAATTTGGAAATATTAATTGGGAAGAATACATACTTTGTAAACGGGTTTCTACCAGAGCCTCTAATGTTTATAAATTTTTATCAACACAACTAATATACTACTTTATCCTTAAGCAAAAAAAAAAAAAATAATAATAATTTTTTTCCTACCTTTATTGCCTGGTTTCTGCTTTCTTCATGTTCTCATTCAATTCCTTCCATCCACTGCCTCTCTTCTCTCTGTGTCTTCCATTTGTTCTGTTACTGTGCCTCTCCCTTTCTCCCCCCTCCCAAATTGGTCTGGCACCCATCTTTTTCCCTCCGCTTCCCCCATAGTCTGGCACCTCTGTCTTCTTCCCTGCCAGCGTCTTCTTCCCATTCCCTCTTCCCCATTTCCTTTCAGTGTCCTTCTCCCCCACCATCTTTCCCATGTCCTGTCAGGCAGCATCCTTCTCCCCTCTCTGCCTTCCCCATGTCCTTTCAGCGGCCTTCTCCCCCCTCTGTCTTCCCCATGTCCTTTCAGTGGCATTCTCCACCCCTTTGTCTTCCCCAGTGCTTTCAGGGTCCTTCCACCCCCTTCCTCCCGTTTACCCCATGTCCTTTCAGCGTTCTTTTCCACCCCTTTGTCTTACCCAGTACTTTCAGCGGCCTTCTCCCCCCTTAAGCGTCTTTTCTTCTCCACTCCACCTTTCCTCCCTCCCTGCCTCCACCTTTGTGGCGCTTTTGCACCCGACCGACAACAGAACAGGCCCGGTCGGACAAATCTCCCTGTCCTGTAGCCGCGAATCTAAATTACCTTCTTACAGCAGCTGAAGTAGTGAAGCTGCTGTAAGAGGTAATTTAGATTTGCGGCTACAGGGCAGGGAGATTTGTCGGCCGGGCCTGTTGTCGGTCGATCGGGGGACCTGACCGGCTGCGGACCGCCCCCTCCCCCCTCTTTCGTACGCCATTGCCTTCTTCCTACCTGCCCTGCCGCACACAGCCGACCGGAAGTCTTCCTGATGTCAGCGCTGAAGTCGGAGGAAGGGAGGGCTTTGCTTAAGCCCTCCCTCCGACGTCAGCGCTGACATCGGGAAGATTTCCGTTCGGATGTGTGCTGCGACAGGGCAGGTAAGGAGAAGGAGACTACCCTCGCGGCTCGACCAACCCCGCTGCGATCCAACCCCGCAGGAACCCCGCGACCCTCGGAGGTGTCCCCACGGGATCCCCGCGACCCTAGGGGGCGTCCCCACGGGATCCCCGTGACCCAAAGGGGGAACCCGCGGGTCCCGCGGGATTCCCGTCATCCCCGTTCCCGTGCAGCTCTCTAATTGCAAGCAGTCTTTCCATCTTATATAGATGACATACTGAATTCCACCAGAAACTATAATTCAATCTAGAGCAGTTTTTCCAGTTATATGTTATCTGTTGGATCGCCACACCCGTAAGAATTATCAGAAGCTTATTGTTCGCGGCAGATATTTGGCACTTAGCCCTCATACTCATTCCAAACAAAACCGTATCAAGGTTGTATGGGCTTGATAATGAATTAGTAAAAATTCAGAAAAGTCCTCTTTTTATTTTTTAATTTGTAGAATGCATTTATCTGTCTGTCAGACTGTTTATATAAATATTTAGCATCTCACACTCCCCCTTTTTTCTTCATAGAACAAATTGGAATCGGGAGTTGGGGGTGTCCGTTACTGAGGTTGATTGGAAGGTGATTGAGAAAGCTTTGTTAAAATCATTTGTTGCTGTTGCCCTGAAGGAAAATGCTATTAAAGTTGTATATCATTGGTATTTTACTCCTGCTAGATTGCATCATATCTTTCCCAATTTTTCTCCTAACTGCTGGAGGGGATGCCTTGTGGTGGACGTGTCGTAAAGCACAGGCATACTGGCGATCTGTCCATTCTCGTTTGCTGAGTTGGATAGGATGGCCTGTTCGGTGGCACCCTGCAATCTTTCTGTTTGGGACAAAATTACGTGATTTAACTTGCAAACAGTCCTTATGGTTTGACAAGCTTGTCATGCGGCCCGGCTGAATTTGGCTAAACACTGGAAGAGACGTGAAACACCATCTTAACCGCTTGGATTACAAAACACTGGTTCATCTGTGATATGGAGTGTTTAGTTGCACTCCGTAACCCCTTTTTTTATTGGCACACAGTCCTTGATGCTATGCACCACTTACAATTCTATAGGGGAATTTGTAGGGGAAGGTGGGGTTCTATGTTTTTCTTTTTGTAATTACTTCCAAAACATTTGGAAGTACGGGCAGTCCCCAGGTTAACAACAAGTTAAGTTTTTAAAGCTGTTCTTAAGTCAGATTTGTAGATTTTAAAATTCTTGCTGCTTACCTTTGCTCCCAGCTGGCAAAAGGGCCAACTGTCCCTCCCAGTGTTCCCTGTAAGGTACAGCATGCACAACCACACTGTTCTTAAGGTGGCCATGCATCATTCCTGAATCTGCTGTAGGAGAAGTGTAGGAGTCTATGCCACTGGAAATACTGCTCAGTGAAATCAAATGAAGCCATGTTGTTCTGAAGTACGAATCATACTTACGTTGGGCGTTTGTAACTCGAGGTCTGCCTGTTCCGCAAGTGATTATTATTTGAGATCTTGTTTAATCCGGAATGACTTGACACTGAAGTGTTGATATTGTTCTGTTTTTCTGGTTGGTTTTGTCTGGGTTTTTTTCAGCATTTTTGTATTGACCTTGGGTTTCAATAAAATCTTCCGTAAATTTAAAAAAACAACCACCCAAAAACAAACAATAAAAAAGGAGCCTCTTGCCCTACTATTTTAATATTAAAGATACTGCTCACTCAAAGAGTAGTTGCTATTATTTCAATGTTTCTTATGAAGAGTAGCTTCCTATAACTCACTAAAAAACCCTTTTGTAACACATTAGGCTCTTTTTACAAAGCAACGCCACTGACCAACATGTGCTGTATACAAAAAAGAGCCCATGGGAATTTTGTTTGTTGTCCAACAATAGAACACAGTTTAACAGAAATACATTTTACAATACATGCTAGAACCAGGGGGTAGGAACCACAGTCCAAGGGCCACACCCTTCAAGATTCCTACGACAAATATGCATGAGATCCATTTGCATGCAATGGAAACAGTGCAATGCAAATCAGTCTCCTGCAGGACCACAACCCAGTTTTGTTTTCAAGATTCCTACAACGAATATGCATGAGATCCATTTGCATGCAATGGAAGCAGTGCAATGCAAATCAGTCTCCTGCAGGGCCACAACCCAGTTTTGTTTTCAAGATTCCTACAACAAATATGCATGAGATCCATTTGCATGCAATGGAAACAGTGCAATGAAAATCAGTCTCCCGCAGGGCCACAACCCAGTTGGATTTTCAAGATTTCTACAACAAATATGCATGAGATATATTTGCATGCAATGGAAGCAGTGCAATGCAAAATCAGTCTCCTGCATATTCATTATGGAAATCTTGAAAACCTAACTGGGTTGTGGGTGCCCACACTTATATACATAAGAGTGGCTGCCATCAGAATGAGATCTTTTATAGGTCATGAATATTTTTTTGTATGAGACATCAAAAATATTCTCAGTTTATTATCATATATATTTCTGTCTTGGGGGTCACTGAATAAATTCAGCAAAGAAGAATCAAGTAATTGCAAATAACTTTTAAAAAATACACTCCCTGTGTTTTTATGGTGATCACAATGGGCTTACTGTAAATGATTGTTGCAGTTTATTAACCTTTTATGAAGAAATTCACTCAAGGCAGTGTATAGGTTGACATAAAACTTACAATTTTATTAACAGTATGAGCATAGCAGTTAAAAGTACATAATTAAAAACAGAAAAATACAATATCATAGAATAGATATGCAAAAAGAGAACTCTCTCAGCTTAAATGCATTTTTGATTAGTTTTCAAAGGTAACCCTTCTTCAGATCAGAAATAAGCAAATGTTGATAAATATCAGACTATATAAGTGAAACGTTTAAAAGCATTCCACTAGTAGTCTCACAGGAAGAGGGAAGGGGTGGGTAAGGTGAAAAACCAAGAAGGATGAGTGATAAGAAAGTGACAGCAGTATATTGCCTCTATTAGACAACACTTCCGAAAACCAGAACACTGCATCATTGACTTTTACAAGTATGGTGAGAATACTAAAAGAAAACTTAACATTCCAGGAATGTAAGACCTTAGAAATCAAAATGATAAAATAGTTAAGTTCAGACAGGACTTAAACAAAGATCTTTGTTTTCTGTCTCATTACAGACTCTTAAGTAGAGCAATAATTGGCCCCTCTCATCTTTACAAGATGACAGAGCACCACAGATGGAGATGTAAATGAATGACTAACATATCAGAGAGGTTGCCCCACTAGGCACTCGCTAACTCTGCTTTTCCCTGTTTTCTCTAAAATATTTATGGCTCTAGCTATGACCTTGCCACACTGTTGAGAGATAGCTGGTTGCGGTGGGCAGTCACTGGTCAGGCATTGAGTGACACGCCAGTCGCCATAGGTGGAGGTAGGAGGACCAGATAAATGTGCCAACTCAACTATAAGCCAAGAACCCAATTTCTGGGCTTTTTTATGGGCCCAGAAATCTCAGCTTGTAGTTACACAGTATATCATGTGAATTGTGATTTAAATAGAATATTTCTTTTAATGCTGTTTCATGATAATGTGATTTTGTCCTTTTTTGCATTGATCTTAGTACCTAGAATCTGTGCGCCCTTTGCTTAATGATGAGGAGTATGACAAGATGGCACAGCTGGCCAAAGCATTCCAGAAAAAGATAGGGCCTCGGTTACAGAGGTACCTTGTCCTCAAATCTTGGTGGGCTACCAACTATGTACGTATAATCCTCCTTGGGAAAGGATGTCTGTCATTCCTTGGCATGAAACTTCTGTTGAAGATATTTGATTTTTTAATCTTTGATTGGTAGGTGAGTGACTGGTGGGAGGAGTATATCTACCTTCGTGGTCGGGGACCAATCATGGTGAACAGCAACTACTATGCTATGGTAAGTAGATGAGATCTAGTTGAAGTCATAGCTGAGGAAGGGAACAGCAGATACCCTAGGAGAAAGGTTGTCTAGAAACTGAAAGAGAAGCAAAGGGGGACAGTGAATTTAAGGAAGAAAGGCATAATATTATGGGATTGAGATATGGAACATAATTAAGGGACACACAGAATATAGCATAGTATGATCTGCCATGCATGAGAGCTAGCAAGATGGAAAGCATTACAGTATATACTCGAATATAAACCCATCCAAATATAAATCGAGGTAACCTTCCCCCCCCCCACACACACTCAAAGATTGACTCTTGCCCTGGTTCACCATTGGACCAGCAGGGCTTAAAGTAGGCCCAGGAAGAGGCCTGCAGTGGGTCCATGTCTGTTTTATCATTCCCTCTTTGAGAAATTCCCTAACCCTTATTTATCCTATTTGTCTGTTTTTAATTAGATTGTAATCTCTATTGAGCATTGTCTCTTATGTATTTATTGTACATCTAGCAGTGCTATAGAAATAAGTAGTAGTAGTTTTAATACTTGAATATAAACAGAGACTCCCATTTATGGGCCAGAAATCTAGGTTTATATTCGAGTATATCTAATGTTGGCAAGATGTGGAGGATTGACAGTGTATACCATCTGCAGAGGACTGATAAAACATCTTTTTCACTCATGTAAAGCAACCCTTACTAAGACTGGACAATGTTTGTTCCCTTGTATAGACATGGAGCAGCTTGTTGGATCACGATGCAGTAGACTGGCATTTTATGTTTATGTGTATAAGAGGTCTGACAGCAATCTGCATTTGTTTTATTTTTATACTTTTGGCTCTTAAAAACAAGGAATTATCCACCATTAAATGAGTTTGTTTAGTAAAACCCTCTTACTGTTCAATTGCACATAGGGTTTGCTAACTGGTTCTAGGTTTGATTCGTTCTTGGGCTTGTCACATAGCATAAAAACATATGAAGAGCAAGTCCTATGATTTGGACACCTTGATTTAGGTGCCACTTGTGGGTATAAATGTCTAGAATATTAGCATTCATGCCTTTTAAGTGTGCATTTACCTGTAAAAATACCACTGGCGTGCCTAATTCTGTATTGGTACGTCTGGATGTACATATGGGCTGGGCTCCCATTTTACATGCATAACTTATAGAATACTGTAAGTGATGTACATCCTCTGATGCATTTAGGCCCCTGCAGTTAACACTAGCTCTGTGACTGGTTTAACTGTGGGTGCACCACTACCAGGTATTTATAGAATAAGCTTTTACTCTGTCTTCAGGGTGCAAAAATGGTAGTGCTCAGTTGGAGAATTGTATCCCACCCCAGCTCTAACTTTCCAACTGCATTCTGTAAGAAAAGCAAGACGATAAAATTGTTAATTCCAGACAGGACTTAACAAAGATCTTGGTCTTCTATCGCATTACAGACTATGCATCCAGTAGGGTAATCTAGGCGTGGATCAACCTCGTCGGCCAAATCTACAGCCAGTTGATTCGTATGTTAAAAGATTACTAAAGTTGTGAAATTCATAGTTTATTTTAACAAAAATTTCATTACATCTTTTGATCCCTTTTTTTTTTTTTTTTTTGGGGGGGGGGGTGGTGCTGTGTTAATTGATAAGACCTAATATTATATTTCTCTATCTTAAAGGATTTTTTGTATGCAACTCCCTCCTCCTGTCAGGCTGCACGGGCTGGGAATGCTGTCCATGCCTTCATTATGTATCGTCGCAAACTAGATCGGGAACAAATAGCACCTGTGAGTCTGCTATGTAATTGCATTAGTCATGCGTTTTTGTTTCAGTAGTTTAATATAATATTAAGAACAAACAAAGTTTTAGAATTGAATGATGTATTCTAAGCATGATGCAAATTATAGTGAAACATGTAAGGTGATGGTGAAAACTACAAGTGGTGATAGGGGACTGAAGATAATGATGGATGTGAAGGTGAGAGACCTTGATGGCAATGGTGGTAATATTGATGGCAGTGAAAATGATAGTTATGATGAATGAAAATGATTTTGAAAGCTTATAAAACTGATAATTCGAGCAAGACTAGGTAGTTTGAATAAGCAAAGTTTTGCTGAGCTTTTCACATTTAGGCCATTGATTTCACATCTGACATTTTGCAAACGAAAAGCTGTTGGATGGACTATATGAAACAAATTCCATTCATTTTCCAATGGACAGGGTGTCTCCATCACTAAAATAACCCTCCCTTCTCACACAGATAGCACCCTTGCTAGCTATTTCAGCTATGGGGACTCAATTATTCTAATAAGGATATACACCAGGTAGGATAGAAATAACCACTAAATACTCTATATAACTCTATGCCCTTCTATTGAGAATGAGGCAAATCAATCATAACACTTTTAAGTGGAGAAAAAAAGACCTTACATAATACTGTGGAACTTACTTGCTTTCAGCAGTAGCTTTTATATTAAGTTCACTTATTATAGGTCAGAAAAACACTCCACTTCTGTGCAAACAGATTTCTTATGTGCCTCATCTCCATCCAGCTCAGATATTGGAGTATATAGGAGCCGTACTCGGCACCAATCTTTTACGAGTTTACTTGCCCCAGCGGAGACAAGTCACCTTGCTTAACTTTGCAATCATATGTCTACTCTTCAGAAAATTTCAGCAAGACAAATGTCTCTCCTGGGACACCTGGCATCCACAGTTCCTGTGACCACCTTTACCCGGCTCCTTCTCAGACCACCTCAAAGGAATCTAGCATCTCAGTTGTCTCAAACCACTGATCCGCTATCCCAGCAGATCAGGATCTCTTTGCCTCGTCATCAATCTCTCCAATATTATTTATGACCAGCAAATTTATCCAGAGGTTTGCTGTTCCACATTCCTCTACATCATTGAATACTCACATGGGGAGCTTACCTAGACAGTCTGCGGACTCAGGGAGTTTGGTTTGTTCGAGAGAGAACACTCCTCCACATCATCCTGATAGAGCTTCAGGCAATTAGCAATACTCTAAAAACATTTCAGGACAGTCTTCTCAACCAAAGTCGTCCTTGTCAGAACAGACAATCAAGTGGCAGTGTACTACATCAGCAAACAAGGGGGAACAGGCTCTCTTCTTGTATGTCTGGAAGCCCTTCATATTTGGAAATGGGCAATTTCTTGATTTTAAATTCTTTATTCATTTTTACATCTTATAACAAGTGTGCCAGAAAACAACATTTAAACACATACAATATCACTTGGATAATGGGCAATTTCTTGAAGTATCTTCCTCAAGGCAGTATATGAGCAAGGTAAGCAGAATGCTCTGGCTGACTGGCTCAGCAAATTTCTTCAGCCACATGAGTGAACTTTCAATTCCAAGGTCTTGTTTGTTGGGTTTTTTAAAATCTTTATTCATTTTCAAATTGAACAATAAGTGCACAAAAAGTAATTCCAATATAGTACTATAATATCTAACACATAAAAATCTAGTAATGTAATAACCCCCACCCAACCGAAATAGAAATATACACGTGTTATATAACATATTATAACATATCCTATAAAATTATTCCCAACTTCACCCTCCCCCCTTGATTGTGCTAAATACAACTAAGAAAGAAAAGGAAAAGAATTAATGACTATTCATCACAATATTTTGCCAATGGCCCCCATATCTTTACAAAGTTATTATATGTCCCTTTTTGTACTGCTATTGCTCTTTCCATCTTAAAAATATGGCATAATGAATTACACCAGAATGTGTAATTAAGATTCCTGTAATTTTTCCAATTATTGGTAATATGTTGAATGGCAACCCCTGTCATGACTAATAAGTTTGTTGTTATGTGATGATATTTGACTCTTCTTTCTCATAGCCATACCGAATAAAACAGTATCATAGGAAAGCGCAACATGATTTTCCAATAATGAGTTTACTTGAGACCAGATTGAATTCCAAAATAACTTAATATAGGGACAATAATAAAGTAAATGATCTAATGTCCCTGGTAAAAAAAAAAATAATTCCAAGTTCTTGTTCCACATCTTCTCAATTTGGGGGACTCCTCAGATAGACCTGTTTGCATCTCCTCACAATCACAAGTTACCTCAATTCTGCTCCAGACAGTTCTCCCCTCATCTGGAAGCAGATGCATTTCTTCAGGTCACATAAGTTCCTATACGCGTTTCCACCAATACCTCTTATTCTAAAGACCATTATTCCATTATTCAAATTTAAGTGAGAACCAGCTATCATGATTCTCATAGCTCCTTGGTAGCCCAGACAACCTTGGTTCCATTACAGATCTTTCCATCTCTGCTTACTCAATGAAGGTTCTCTTTTACATCCCAGCCTGCAGTCTCTACACCTAACACCTACTCTCAACTTGAGCTCAGAAGATTTTAATCTCTCTGCCTCAGTTCAAGCCATTATAGCGGCTTCCAGAAAACCTAGTCAGCAATGCTATCAACTCAAGTAGCTACGTTTTAACACATGGTGTGATCACCATAACTTGGATCCTACAATGTCCTCCATTCCTTCTGCACCTTTCCAATTCTGGGCTTAAAACCACTTCTTTCAAAGTTCACTTCAGTGATATAAGTCCATACCATGCCCCTTTCAATAATAAATCTCTAGCTACTCATCTACTAATTTCCCAGTTTATTAAAGGACTCTTGATCTCAAAACCTCCCCTCAAACCATCTCCAGTTGTTTGGGATCTGAATGTAGTTCTCACCATTCTGATGAAGCCTCCATTTGAACCTCTTGCAACTACTCATCTTAAGTATCTTGGAAAGTAGTCTTCTTGATCTGTGTCACCTCAGCTTGATAAGCGAGTGAACTTCAAGCGCTAGTTTGTGACCCACCTTATACAGTATTTCATCATGACAAGGTGGTCCTTGGAACTCATCCTAAATTCCTTCCAAAAGTAGTCACAGGCTTTCACCTTAATTCATTGTGCTACCTGTTTTCTTTCCAAAGCCTCATTCTCATCCTGGGGAAACAGCTCTTCACACTTTGAACTGTAAACGTGCCTTGGCTTACTATTTACAAAGGACTAAGCCACACAGGTCTTCACCTCAACTGTTCATCTCTTTCAACCCTAACCAAACAAACCCTAACCTTTCAACCCTGTAACCAAACAAACTATTTCCACATGGTCAGCTGCCTGCATTTCTTTTTGCTATGCTCAGGCTGGGTTGCCACACGAGGGACATGTTACAGCACACAAAGTCCAAGCCATGGCAGCATCAGTATCCTTTTTGTGTTCCACTCCCATTGAAGATAATTGCAAAGCAGCTACTTGGTCTTCAATTCAAACGTTTACATCTCACTACTGTCTAGAAAACTATTCCAGGCAAGATGGTCGGTTCAGCCAAGCAGTGCTACAAAATTAATTTTCTTCTTGAAGGCCAACTCTCCCTCCATCCCTTTCAGTTAAGCTAGGGAGTCCCAAGTGTGAGAATATGCTGCCTGCTTGTCCTGGAATAAAGCATGGTTACTTACCATAACACGTATTATCCAAGGACAGCAGGCAGATATTCTCAGTGTCAGGTCAAAAGCGCGCCGGGACAAAGGCGCGCCCAGACAATTGAGCGCAGCGCGGAGGCGCACCACTCTAAATTACTGTTTTTAGGGCTCCGACGGGGGGGGGGGGGGCGTGGGACATTGCGCCGCGTTGTGGGGGGTTGTAACCCCCCACATTTTACTGAAAACTTAACTTTTTCCCTGTTTTTAGGGAAAAAGTTAAGTTTACAGTAAAATGTGGAGGGTTACAACCCCCCCAAACCCCCCATAACGCCGGCGCGATGTCTATTAAGTAAAGTGGGGGGGTTCCCCAACAAAACCCCCCCCGTCGGAGCCCCTAAAAACAGTAATTTAGAGCGGCGCGCGCCTCCGCGCTGCGCTCAATTGTCCTGGCGCGCCTTTGTCTTTCGCGCCGTTGTCTATGAACCGATATTCTCACATCCCTTCCTCCTCCCCAGTTGGCTTCTTAGCTTGCTTATGGAACTGAGGAACATGAGCTGACGTCTGGCAGGAAGGCACTTGCACAGTGCGGGCAGTCTTGAAGCTTTGCTAAAGCTTAAAGTGGCGATACACTTTAGCGCTGTCCGTACCGGGCTCCTTGGGTGATGTCACCCACACACATGTGAGAATATCTGCCTGCTGTCCCTGGATAACACCTGCTATGGTAAGTAACTGCTTTTCTGCCTTTGGGGATCAAAACTCTTTTGTGAATAACTAGCAAGAACACCAATTTGGATGTGCATCTGTAATGCAATATGGGCTGACAGACAAGAAAATATGAGGCTACAATTTTCTAGATGGCCAGTAATGTATATAGCTGGTTATAGTTCTATAATAAAGGTGACTGAACTTCAACTTCACTTGTCCTCTGATATTTATAATTGTTGTTTTACCATAGATGGAGAGGAAGTTAATGTGTATAGTTTGGATAATGGTGTTTTGAATGTGATAACAATCTCTCTTGCCATGGTATGTGAGATTGGTAAAGTGTATGTAGTTTGATAACTACTTACTGTGTTCCAGGCAATGGCTCTTGGACTTGTACCAATGTGTTCTTCTCAGATGGAGAGAACATTTAATACTACACGAGTTCCTGGAATTGAAAGAGGTAAGTAAAGAAGGAGAAAAGAAAAAACATATATCTGTTCTAGCAGACTACATAGTCTCTCGCCTCCCTGGGTTAAAAATATACCTGTATCTCATGTTGGGTGCTAGGCTAGTTACAGAGGAAACTAGTTTCAGTAGAGCTTTTTGTAAAATACTAAGGACATGTTAGCATTCAGACTTAGATGCCCCATTTTTCAGATTCAGCCCCAATGCAAAATGAGATTTCAGAAATAGTAACTTAAAACAGCAGTACTCAGCTATTCAAGTTATTCTTCAGAATATATATATATATATATGTATGTAAAGGATACAGGAGCTTTATTAAAGTCAATAAAATGTTGTTTCCAAAGAATGGTTCACATTGCTGAGAAACCAGGACCCGACACGGTCCATGTTTCGAATAACGCTCCTTCCTCAGGGATCCAAAAGTGATAATTGCCAAAAGGCTCCTGTGATAGTTGCTCCTCAGTGTGTGTGAGATGAGTGAAGAGAAATGTGTTTTGGAGAGTATTTATGCTGCAGTGGCAGT
Source organism: Geotrypetes seraphini (assembly GCF_902459505.1). NCBI lineage: Eukaryota > Metazoa > Chordata > Amphibia > Gymnophiona > Dermophiidae > Geotrypetes > Geotrypetes seraphini. The sequence goes on from NC_047092.1 coordinate 23,473,594, forward strand.
ACTCGCCTATATTCACTGTTGAAGCCATGAATGTGGCCTTTCTGTGCTAGGTTCCATGCTAGTGATGAGCATTTTGGGCTTATTCATGAGTCCTGGCATTGCTCGTACTTGTCTACTGTGGCTTCATAGTCAATGGCAGCTCACCTCTGCATAACAGTACATATTCATAGAAACATAGAATATGACGGCAGAAAAGGGCTGTAGCCCATCAAGTCTGCCCACGCTAATGACCCACCCCCAGACTTCACCCCGCTAGAGATCCCACATGCATATCCCATTTCTTTTTAAAATCGAGCACGGTGCTGGCGTTAATCACCTGCAGTGGAAGTTCATTTCAATGATCGACCACCCTTTCGGTGAAGAAATACTTCCTGGTGTCGCCATGAAATTGCCCACCTTTGATTTTCAGCGGATGACCTCTTGTGGTTGAAGGTCCTTTAAGAAAGAATATATCGTCTTCCACCTCGATGCGGCCCGTGATATATTTAAACGTCTCAATCATGTCCCCCCTCTCTCTACGTTCTTCGAGCGAGTATAGCTGCAGTTTATTCAGTCTTTCCTCATATGGGAGGTTCTTGAGTCCCGAGACCATCCTGGTGGTAATTCGCTGAACCGACTCGATTCTCCGCACATCTTTTTGATAATGTGGTCTCCAGAATTGAACACAATATTCAAGATGAGGTCTCACCATGGATCTGTACAGGGGCATTATAACTTTGTCAGCCGGAGGCCCGAAGTTATAATGCCCCTGTACAGATCCATGGTGAGACCTCATCTTGAATATTGTGTTCAATTCTGGAGACCACATTATCAGAAAGATGTGCGGAGAATCGAGTCAGTTCAGCGAATTACCACCAGGATGGTCTCGGGACTCAAGAACCTCCCATATGAGGAAAGACTGAATAAACTGCAACTATCTCAATATTTTTGTGACTTTTTTTCCCCTCCATTAATTCATATCCCTCTGGGTGGTAATTTGTCAGAAATCAACATGTTAGCCTCAAGACCCCAAATCAAACAGCGGCAGGTGTCCCTTTTCTATCAGAGCTCTTCAGATGTGGGTTTGAGCATATCTGGCATAGTGACAGCAACGTATCCCTAGCCAATTTCATACTAGAGAATGACACGGTGATAAAATTTGTCACTGTTCCTGTCCCGGAAACCCTCTCCATATCATTCTTTAAGGAAAGAGGGAAGAATCAGAGTATGAATGGACATAACCACTGACCCTTAAGCCTTGTATTGAAGAACGCTGGTGTAGAAGGACTGAGGTTGAGATAGACACTAAAGAATGACACGAGATGGTTAGAACATAAGACTATAAGCATTGCCATACTGGGACAGACTGAAGGTCAATCAAGCCCAGAATCCTCTTTCCAGCAGTGGCCAACCCAGGTCTCAAATACCTGGCAGAAACCCAAAGAGTAACAACATTCCAGAGCTGAGATTGTGATATCATCATGCCTCGTTATACCAATGCTTAAAAGCCAGCCTCATCAGTGATGTCACAATGTGTTCATTATCCTATTCTTGGCTCACATAAAAATCGGAATATGAATGGACACAACCACTGATCCTCAAGCCTTTCATTGAAGAATGCCGGTGTAGAAGGACTGAGGTTGAGAATGACACGGGATTGTTTCTCGCGACTATCCGCAGGGACGGAAACTGTGACGAATTTTGTCACCCCGTCATTCTCTATTTCATACCTAAGATAAGTTTCTTGTAAATCTGAGGTTGAGTGGCTGGGGTGTTCTGCATTTCTTAAGCATGGGAAAGACCATCAGAACAACAAAAGCTGGTATGCCTCATGTCCCGCTCCCTCCTGGAGTTCTCTAATTCTAAGGAGGTTGCTAAAGGGTGTGTTAAAACTTCGTCTTTGTGTATGATTCTAGGCCAATGATTCCAACAAAACTAATCCATTTAGTGAAATCTTTCTGCTGTTTTACAGATGTTGTACTGCACCTGAGGGAAAGTAGGCATTTGGTTGTCTACCATAAGGGTCGCTTCTTTAAAGTCTGGCTTTACCATGGTGGTGACTTACTAAAACCCCGGGACTTAGAGATGCAGTTTCAGAGGATCTTGGATGATACATCAGCCCCACAACCTGGAGAGGAGAAGCTGGCAGCACTCACTGCGGGAGAGAGGTAAGTAGATGGCAGATATGTAAGTAATGGTTTAGAGTCCAACATTTCTATTGTTTTCAGTAAAAGCGTGTCTTAAGTCGCCTTAGGTTTTATGTTCTGGTTTCAGTAAAACTCAAGTGGTGGCCTCAGCATCCTGAGGTTGTGAGTTCGATCCCAGCCTGTTCCTTGTGACTCTGGGTAAATCACTTAACCCTCCATTGCCCCAGGTACCTGATTACTATTCAAGGAATTGTAAACCACTTGGATGAATTTCTTCATGAAAAGGTGGTTAATAAAATAAACAAATTTTCTTCCATTGTCCCAGCTATGAAAACTTAGATTGCAAGCCCACTAGGAATAGAGACAGTACCTGCATGTAATGTGTGCAGCACTGCATATATCCAGTAACACTATAGAAACGTTTGGTAATAGTAGTTGGTTGCCATCTCCTAATACCAGCCCTGAATACAAGGGGGCATTCTTATGGGCAGGGGTCCCACTTGTGCATTACTTACAGAATACTGTTACACGCACCCTTGCCACATTTAGGCACCTGCAGTTATGCTGGGCCTATGTAAGGTGCCCGTAAATCACAGTTAACGCCATGATTAAAATTATTTTAATTATTAAAAACTGTAACCATGATTTAATAATTAATTGTATGCAACCCACTTTCTGCCTATCACCCATCTACCTGCATGCAGTGTCAGTCTAGCACCTCTATTCCCCTCCCAATCCAGCTACTCTCCCTTCCTCTCTCTTCCCCCTCCCCCACCCCTCCAGCCGACCTACCTTTAAATCCAGTCCTTGGCCCTGAAGACCAGAGGAAGCCATATAGAAAGGTTGCTTGCAGCTTGCACTAGGCCTTTACCTTTGCCCCACCCCTTCTGATGCAACTTCCTATCTTCCGAAGGGGAGGGCTGGGTCAGAGGGAAAAACCTGGTGTAACTTGTAAGCAACCTTTCTGTACAGCTGCTGCTGGCCTTGAGGACCAAAGACTAGATTTAAAGATAGGCCAGCTGCAGCCTCTGGGGGTAGGAAATGGGGGAACAGAGAGCAGTCACGTTGGGTCCAGGGAGGGATGATACCAAATGTGGGGAGAAGGGAGAGAAAATGTGTGCCCCCCCCCCCCATGGACTGCTGGAGGTGTCCCACTTTTAACTGTGATTAATCACAATTACTGTATTTTTTGTACTATAAGAGGCACCCTACATTTAGTGGAGGAAAACAAGAAAAAAAACATTCTGAACCAAATTGTGCACCCAGCCCCCTCACTCCCTGTCAGGCTCTGCAACCTGTCTCTCCTTCCCTGCCCTGTAACCTACCCCCCTCCCTCACCTTTGGTAGTGTAGTGGTAAGTTGGGACAGCCGACTTAACAATTTTTTCCTCTCTGTCCCGTCCGTCCTTTTAAAACACCCGTCGCCCTAGTACCTTTTTAAACGTCCCTTAAGCCTGGTGGTCCAGCGGTATATCGGCTGGCAGAAGCGTGCTTTCTACGCTGCTGCCTGGGCCCGCGCCACTTTCTGAATGGCTGCCGTCAGTTCTTGCGGCATCTACTTATAGAATCAACCCCTATGTGTCACTATTGAGCAATAGCTTGCACTCCTTCTCCTCCAGGGACCAGCTATGAATGTTATATCCAGCTCTGGCCAGCCTAACAATAATATAAAAATAGTCTTACTGGGTCAGACCAATGGTCCATCAAGCCCCCAGTAGCCTGTTTTTACGGTGGCCAATCCAGGTCCCTAGTACCTGACCAAAACCCAAAGAATAGCAACATTCCATGCCACCGATCCAGGGCAAGCAGTGGCTTCCCCCATGTCTTTCTCAATAACAGACTATGGACTTTTCCTCCAGGAAATTGTCCAAACTTTTCTTAAAACCAGCTACTCTATCCGCTCTTATCACAATCTCTGGCAGTGGGACCATGTTTTCTTTATATATCAAGCACTTGCTTTTGGAATTTTGAAAAACTGCTAATAAAGGTTTATGTAACTGGTTGGGAGGGAAACCCTTCTAGTTCTGAGCTCCAAGTCATGCTTTCCATGGAAGAGAGGATCAGATTACCCTGCTTGTTCCCTTTGCCAACATTTAGTGGGAGTTTCCAGTGAAGATTTGCCCAAAGTGCAAAGGGAGGAGGTGAGCAAGGAACTCCCTGTGGTTCCTGTTTAGCCATCCAGCAGAAGGTTCCAGAAGGGGCTTTTTGAACTATGATTCCTTCAGCATCAGGGTTCCAACCTGGAGAGAAGTGGAATTCTGATATGCCTCAGTGTAGAAGGGTGGATGCCCCACTGTTAAGCCATCACAAGAAACACTGAATTCATTGTGAACTGTTTTGGCATTGTTAGATGCTTCTGTTTTGAGTCTGTACTGCAACCTATACTGGACTGAGAGGACCTTAAGACACAAGTTTTGGAGTTGGAGAAAAAGGTTGAAAGAGTGATGGCTATATAAACAGGTCTTATGCAGGTTCTCCATAAGAAAATTGACTCTAGAAAATAGATCAGGACTCTAAATTTGAGAGTAATTTTTCCTAAAAGATCTTCGGAGCAACCAATTGATTTGTTTAAGAAATAAGGAGGTTTTGAGAGATAAGCCAGAGTTATTCCCTCTTATGAACAGAGTATTTTATCTATCTGTTGGAGGCAACACTGGAAGAAAGAGATCTGCTCCCTCTGGTGAGGTCGCTATGGACAGTCAAGATATTTCTGGTCTGTTACAAGATCTGGGTGGGGTAGAACTAAAAAAAAAAAAAAAAGCAACACTTGTATCTCTTATCTTTTGCTCAATTGTGCGCATATCCAGAGATTATTATTTTTTTTTTTTAAATTCTTTATTCATTTTATGTTTAACATCAAGTGCACAGAAAGTAACAACAATTTGACTAATACATCAATTGAAATTCCACAAACATTTTCAATAAATAAAATTTATCCCCTTCCCTCCCACCATAATAATTTTTCTTAATTTTGTCGGCCATACTTTTATTTCTTGGACAAAAGATTTGGATATTTCCTGATTTGTAAAAGACCTCCCAGGATCGGAGGAATAAATTATTGCGATGTGTCAAGAGGTTTTAGACCTTGGTGTATGTTTTGCTGTAAATATTTAATTAGAATTCAGAATAAACAGTATGGGGCTCATAATTTAAAAAAAAAAAAAAAAAGTTCAAAAGAGGCCTAAGTCGGTACTTGGACGATCAAAAAGACAGATCGTCCAAGTACTGATAATCAAAGCTGGTTTTAGACGTATCTAAAACCAGCTTAGGTCTTTACCCTGTCTCTGAATGCCTAGAGCGAAAAGGGGTGTTTTTGGAGGAGTGGAAAGGTGGGTGGAAAAGGGAGGTGGTTTGCCAGACGGAACTTATACGTTTCGACTTAGGCCAAGTCAAAACAGGTATAAGTTCCTAATAAGGTCGCTGAGCTGGTTGCAGTGATCAGCTCAGCAGCCCAGGCAACCTAACCCCACCCCCAGCCCTCCTGCTGACACACCCCACCCCCCATGAACCCAACATCGCAGCGCTCTGGACCCCCTCCCCACACACACACTAACCTCAAAGTTGGCCGGCCTGCCGGGTCCTCTCTCCGTCCATCCAACAGGCCTGCCATTCTCAGAATGGTGGGCCTGCCCCTTTCCAGTGCATTGTGGGATGCAATGGGGTGGGATTGGCCCAAGCGCCTAAGGAGCAAATGTATTGAGTTAAAAGGAGATGATGTTGGAAATAAATTTCATATTGGGTATAAATTTCATTGCTCCCCCCCCAAAAAAAAAAATTTGTTTTCCTCATTAGACTGGAAACTTTTTTTTTTTTTTTTTGGGGGGGTGAATGAATTTATACCCAATATGAAATATATTTTCAGCATAGTCTCCTTTTAACTCAGTACATTTGCTCCAACGTTTTCCCAGACCTTTCATGCCTTCAGTAAAATACAAAGTAAAAACAAGACATGTTTTCAAAATGTCCAATCAAACTAGTTTTCGATCAATGGTTAGATAATGTGGCACCCATTGTGCACTCAACTTCCTCGTGCCTAAATGTTCATATAAGATGGTGTGTGTACATTGTGATAACATCACAGTCTCATTTAGGAATGCTAGAGCCTCTGCTATCTCATTTAGGGTCAATTTTAACCATATACCGTATATATAAAAAATTCTATTATAAGTTAAAAAAAATAGATTGTAAGCCTTCCAGGAGCAGGGAAATTAGCTAACTCATCGTGAGATACTACTGAAAACCTGTGAGCTAAATTAAAAAAAAAAAAAAAATTTTACTAGGTATCTTGTTTCCCAGCTTGGTATTGAAAGACTTGAGAAATGGTTTGTTCTCTGCCATCATGTCCTTAGGATACCATGGGCAAAGGCTCGTGCTACTTATTTCAGCCAGGGAGTAAACAGGAGTTCTCTTAGTGCCATTGAACGGGGAGCATTCTTCATGACCCTAGATGATGAAGCACATGGTTATGACAAGAAAAACCCGTCCTCCATGGATCTGTATGCCAAGTCCCTTCTTCATGGGAAATGCTATAACAGGTGAGTGAGCATTAAAACATCATTCTCACATGCACACCTACCATCACTTTTTTCCTATTTTTTTGCACTGTTCACCTTCCCTTTTGCCTTGTCTCTAAAAACAAAACAACAACCCAACCCACCCTCCCAAAACCTGCATTGTCCCTTTTCTTTATCTTACCCTTAATTTTCTTTACCACTTTTGCCAGTTCACTTCCTCTACCTACCACTCACTCACTCACACTTCATCTTTTTCCTTTTTTTGTTTAAGATGGTTTGATAAATCCTTCAACTTCATTGTATTCCGAAATGGGAAGATGGGTCTGAATGCAGAGCACTCCTGGGCTGATGCGCCTGTCATTGGTCACCTCTGGGAGGTAAAACAAATAGTTGGGGAATGAGTTTGGGAAGGCAAAAGGAGGGCATTGGAAGAAATGAAACCCAAGTTTGATTGGCATATGCTTCTGGGCTGATACTCTTTCGCTGTTATCTCTTTGGAGTTGAAGAGCAGGGCTAGTTAAGGATGCTAGGCACCCTAGGTGAACTTGTAATCTTGTATCCCCTCCCCCCAAAAAAAAAAAAGTCCAGCATATTCCTATCTTCCCCTCCTCCTTATGGATCAGAAATCTCCCCATCTTTTCTCCACCCCCCTATCCCCACTTGATGTTCTAGCACCGACCCTGTCTCTTTCCCCTATATTTTGCCACTGGGTTAGTGCCGTGGTGGGTGGGTCAACAAGCAGGCTGGCAGTTAAAGAAGAAAGTATTGGCCTCAGTGTGTGATGAAGGCCTGCTGCATCCTCACCCACTTTGTAACAGGAAGTCTGCTTTGGAGTTAACGGGGATGCAATAGACCTTCCATGTGCACATGTGCTGAGGCTCATGCTTTCTTGTTTAATTGCCAATCAACCTGCTGAGCTCCAGCTGTTCTGCTTGGAAAGCAGGGGAATTGAAAATATTCACTCAAGCTGTCTGCTGACTTTTTCTGCTCCCAGAATCTAAGCAATCTTCCAGTCCAGTTAATGGAAGCACCAGCCTATGAGAAAGATGAGCACTGAGGAGGATAAGAGATGGCAGGAGGTAATGAAGGAAAGGGAGTCTGAGGGGAAAATAGAAGAATAGGAAAGGAGGGAAGTTGAATCTTTGGAGATATTTTTGATAACTGCCTTTCTTTTTCTGACCACAATTCAGTGATCATCCAGAAACTGTTTTTACATCAAGACACTTCTGTGCAGCACCCTCTTTTTAAGTTGGGGGGGATGTGGTCGGTATTTTTGGCCTGGTAGATCAGTCTAACTGCAGTCTGAAGTCTTTTTAGCATAAGTCATCAGATCCCATTGTAGAGAGCGTTACAGTGGTCACTGCAGCTAATGACTAGGATGCAATGCAGTCACATCAAGTAATGAACTGATGCATCCTATTTGAAGAGTGAAGGAACATGATTTTGTAACTTTAGCAGTTGGGTGTTTGAATGTTAGTGCTTAATGAATCAATCCTTATTCCTATCATTATGTTACATAATTTATTTCCTATGCTACAATATTAAGTAGCCACTCTTTTTCTGTCTGATAATGAAGTAGATAACCCTATCTGTTCTGCCACCATTTCATATGGTACAATCCATCATGCAGATTCCACTCTGACAATCCATTCCCTGTCACCTTGCAACTTGAAGCCGTTTTCTGCAGCACTTAACCTTTTTCATTACATTATGTGAAGCAGTTGACTTACATGCTCTGCCATCTTTCTATATAATGCAGCCTTTGTCTATCTTCACATAACACAATACCTTCTGCCTGGAGCTGCTGAATTTTTTTGTTTGTTTGGGGAGTGGTGGTGGTGGGGAGAGTTTTGCCTCTAACCCTGCCTCTGCTCCATCTGCATCTTTTACTTACAAATATGCCTTTGCTGCTTCTATCTCAGCCTTCAGCCCCATTCCCTGTGTAAGGCCCAGCATTTTATGCCTTCTCAGAGACCTTTTCTCCCAGTCCTGTCAGTGTAAGCCCCCTTTTTGATCCCTACCTTCAGCAACTACATTGTACTCATCTTCAAGACCCTGCATCAGGAGCAATCTCCAAACCCCAGCCCACTTCTCCCACTAACCCCCCCACCTTTCCAATCCCAGCACTAGCACCTTTAAATAACATTCAGAGCAATGGGATCTTGTGTTTCTGCTCTGTTTTCATTGGTTGACATTGGCTTTCAGCACCATATGCTTTTTAAAATTGAGGAGCAACTACAGTACTTCCTATTTCCTGTTGCTCTCTGATTTTAACAAGCACATGGTGCTGGCAGCCAGTGCCAAACAATGAAAGCTGGGCAGCAGCAGCAGAAGGACAAGCTCCAATTGCTCTGAAAGTAAGCAAGTGACAGCTGGTAGGAAAAGTTTGGTGGGACCATAGCCAGTGTGCCCCCCCTCCTGTTTTAATGCCTATACCTTCTGCCTTTCCATTATGCAAAATGGAGCAGCAGCTGTTGCTATCTTTTGCAATTATTTTGCCACACACTTATTTTTTTTCTTTCTTTCTTTTAGTTTGTGCTAGGGACAGAGTGCTTTGAGCTGAAATATGCTGCCGATGAACATTGCTGTGGTATGATGAACTCATCTCTGCCACCCCCAGAGAGATTGAAATGGGAAATTCCATCCACAGTAAGTTTGCTTTTCATTTTAACACCAGGAATATTTTCATTTTTATCCTTGCTTGAAATATCCTTGCTTATCCTTGCTTAGATAGATTGTGAGCCCACCGGGACAGATAGGGAAAATGCTTGAGTACCTGATTGTAAAAACCGCTTAGATAACCTTGATAGGCGGTATATAAAATCCTAATAAACTTGAAACTTGAAAAGTGATGTTGTTTCCCCAATATTCAGCACGCTGGCTAGTCCAGGAATACAATACATGCCATTCAGCAGAAACACAAGACCTTAGGATATTTGAGGATAGCACATCCAATTCACCCATTTCCAGAGGAAATAGTGAACAAAAGGGAAATTTAGGAAAAATCGGTTGTCTGCATATTTTGCAGCTGCCTGATTAGATAAGAACATAAGAATTTGCATCCGCTGGGTCAGACCAAAGGTCCATCGCGCCCAGCAGTCCGCACCCGCGGCGGCCCATCAGGTCCATGACCAGTCAGGTTATCATGATTTAGCCCTATAGCCCCCTTGCTTTTATCTATACTCTTTCCATGCTGATATCTACCCCTTTCTGTATCCCCTTTCTCCTATCCTTCGGGAATCCATCCAATCCTTCTTTGAATCCCCGTAGCGTACTCTTCCCGACCACTTCCTCCGGGAGCGCGTTCCATGTGTCCACAACCCTCTGTGTGAAGAAGAACCTCCTGGCATTGGTTCTAAACTTGTCCCCTTCCAGTTTCTCCGAGTGCCCTCTTGTGTTTGTGGTTCCCCGTAGTTTGAAGAATCTATCCTTGTTTATCTTCTCCATGCCCTTCATGATCCTGAAAGTTTCTATCATGTCACCCTAAGCCTCCTCTTTTCCAGGGAGAAGAGCCCCAGCTTGTCCAGCCTGTCAGTGTATGAACAGTCCTCCATACCAATTATCATTTTCGTAGCTCTTCTCTGGACCTTCTCAAGTATCGCCATGTCTTTCTTGAGGTACGGCAACCAATATTGGATGCAGTACTCCAGATGCAGGCGCACCATTGCACGATACAGTGGCATGATGACTTCCTTCGTCCTGGTTGTAATTTCCTTCTTCTTTAGCACTCTCCAGACCAGTAGAGGTTAACTTTACGAATGGGTATATATCTAATCATGACCAGCAGGTGGAGACTGAAAACAAAACTGTGGGACAGTATATCCTATCCCCTCTTCTCTATTTCCCTCAGTCTTCTTTCAGTCTCCAGCAGGTGTTGAGTGATCTGTACCCATCTCCCTTGGTAGGGCTGTTGGAATTTGTTTAGGGGGTCTATAGTCCCTGTTTTTAGCCGGACGGAGCTTGGGCGGACCCTGTTTGGGGGTTCGTCCGACCTCGGGGGTGTCAAACCCGGCTGGTCTCGAGCGGGGTCCCTCCCCCCACTTCCTCCACCTCCCCATATTTTTTTAGAGGAGCCTCAGCAGTAAGCCTTGCCCCCTAAATCAAGCAAGGCATATTGCTTCGAGAGCCTGTGGAGTCTGTTCTGTAAAAAAAAAAATAAATCCTGAGGTAGTGCTGGTCTGGAGGGTTGTTTCCCTTTAAGAAAACTGTATTTTACTGTATTTTTTCAACTAACCGGCACTTTTTTTTACAGCTAGGTCGCGTATGGAGCAATGAGCACTTCTAAAGGGAAAAAGTGCTCATTGTGCTCCAGACGCGAGGCACTCGCGGCCGGCCTGTGCAAGCGGTGTTCAGGCCGGTGCGGTGGAGGAGCTCCGTCGGCAGTGGCTGCAGGCGCCCAGAGCTCCCCGCCGAAGGTGCCTTGCGAGTCGGCAGAGAGCAGTGGGGAAGCCCGGTCTTCACCATCCGCCCACGGAGGGATTCCCCGGGCTGCCGACGGTCGGGTTTTTGGGGATTCCCTCTCAGCTGATTTTTTGACAGCTGATGCCGGCTTGCCTGCTTTAGCGGCTGAGACTGTTCAGGTCTCTCAGCCGCTGCAGGCTATGGAGGGAGCTGTTTTGGCGGGAAAGACGCCATCTTCTCACTCTGGCCCCTCCATCTTGTCTTCCACCTCAGGTGACCTTCCCCCTGTTTCGGAAAAGCAGGGGCAGGTTTCTGCTGGGTCCCCTGCGGTGGCAAGGGAGTCCCTTGGGACCCTCGGGGGTTTTTTCCCCTGATTTATTTTTTTCTTTGTGCCGAGCCTATTTTCAGGCGGCTGGGGGTCCCGGTTGCGCGCAGGGGGTTTCGGGGGGTGGGGGTTCCTCCGCGCTCCCTGCGGCTTTGCCTCTCTCGTCGGGTGTGGCGTCCCCTCCTCCGCAGCCTTCGTCCAAGCGCCCGTGGGTGTCGTGGGATGAGGATTTATGGTCGGAGGAGCGTGTCGGTCTGGATGAGGACCTTGGCTGGTCGGAGGAGTTTCAGGACCCTCTTGAGGGGACGGCCGCTGGCGGCGGCTTGTCGGGTTTCCCGTCTTCCGTCGAAGAGGCGTCGGTGGTGCGCCTTTTTCAGAGAGATGAGCTGCCGGACCTGATTCAACAGGTTTCTTTGGTGTTGCGTTTTGAAGATGCGCCGCCGGAGACTCCGCGGGTGGGGGACCCTCTGCTTCGGGGGATCCGTTCCGTTTCCCGCTCTTTTCCTATGCATCAGGATATTCGGGATATTATCCTAGAACAGTGGAAAACGCCGGAGGCGCCGTTTCGTTTGGCGCGTAGCATGGCTCGTTTGTATCCCATCCCAGAGGGGGATCGGGCTACTTTAGTTTCGCCAGTCGTAGACGCGGTGGTCTCGGCGATTTCTAAGCGGCATACCGTGCCTGTTGAGGGCGGTTCTGCGTTGCGGGACTCTGAGGAGCGCAAATTGGAGAATATCCTTAAGCTCAATTTTCAGGTCTCGGCTTTTGGGGTCCAGGCGGCTATCTGTGGGGGGCTGGTCGCTCGCGCCGTTTTTCGGTGGGCTGAGCGCATCCTGGATCGGGAGTCTGATGACTGGTCTCTGGTGGATCAGGAGGTGGCGAAGATTGAGATGGCGGCCTCGTTCCTCTCTGATGCTCTTTATGACTTAGTGCGGATTTCGGCTAAGTCTATGGCCTTTGGAGTGGCCGCGCGGCGTATTTTGTGGCTGCGCGCTTGGGCGGCGGATGCTGCGTCCAAAGCTAAACTTACTAAATTTCCCTTTCGGGGGTCTTTTTTGTTCGGGGAGGAATTGGATAAGTTGATTCAGACTCTGACGGACTCTAAGGTTCCCCGTCTGCCTGAGGACCGTGCCCGTCCTGCGTCTCGGGGTGGCGCGGCCCGGGGGCATTTGCGGGAATTTCACAAGTATCGCCCTGGGCGTGGGGCTGCTTCTTTCCCGGCTCCGGGTTTTTCCAGGGGTCGGTTCTTCCAGCGCATGCAGCCCTTTCGGGGGGCCCGTCGGGGGGCAGGGAATCCCTCCGCCGGCTCCCCGCTTCCCGTCCTGCGCAATGACTCCTTGCCGGCGCCCCCTTTGTTCCGGTGGGGGCCTGGCTGTGAGAATTTTTCCCAAAGTGGGCCGAGATCACGTCCGATCAGTGGGTCCTGGAGGTGGTGCGGGACGGTTATGCTCTAGAGTTCGCCCGCTCTCTGCCGGACCTTTTCATAGCTTCTCCTTGTCAGTCTCAGGGGAAGACGCAGGCCTTTCGCCAGACCCTGCAGCGCTTGCTGGATCTCAAGGCAGTGGTGCCGGTGCCCCCTTCGGAGTGGGGCACCGGCAGGTACTCCATTTACTTTGTGGTGCCCAAGAAGGAGGGGACCTTTCGGCCCATCCTGGATTTGAAAGGGGTCAACAGGGCTCTCAAGATTCCTTCTTTCCGCATGGAAACTCTGCGGTCGGTCATTCTGGCGGTTCAGCCGGGGGAGTTCCTCACTTCTCTCGATCTGACGGAGGCCTACTTGCATGTTCCCATTCGGGACTCTCATCAGCGCTTCCTGCGCTTTGCGATCTTGGGGCGGCACTATCAGTTCTGTGCGCTTCCCTTTGGTCTGGCCACGGCTCCCCGGACGTTCACCAAGGTGATGGTGGTCGTCGCGGCAGCCTTGCGGTCGGAGAGCATCCGGGTTCACCCCTACCTAGACGACTGGTTGATTCGGGCAAAGTCGTTGCAGGAAAGCTCCCGGGTTACGGCTCGGGTGGTGGAGTTTCTCCGGTCGCTGGGCTGGGTGGTCAACCTTTCCAAGAGTCGGTTGGTCCCGGCTCAGCGCCTGGAGTACCTTGGGGTTCTGTTCGACACCTCCTTGGGGAAGGTCTTCCTTCCAGAGGCCCGGGTGAGCAAGTTGCAATCGCAGATTCGTCTGCTTTTGGCGTCCCGGTGTCCTCGGGCGCGAGATTTACTCCAGGTCTTGGGGTCGATGGCGGCGTCCCTGGACGTGGTGAGGTGGGCGCGGGCCCACATGCGTCCTCTTCAGTATGCTCTGCTCCGGAGGTGGTCTCCCCAGAGGCAAGATTTGGATGTTCCAGTGCCCCTGTGGGGGTTGGCGCGCTGCAGTCTGCGCTGGTGGCTCCGGACCCCTCACCTGGTTCAGGGGGTGGGTCTGGATCTCCCGCAGTGGACGGTGCTCCTGACGGATGCGAGTCTCCTGGGTTGGGGGGCTCAGTGTTTGGGTCACTCAGCTCAGGGCACCTGGTCCGCGGAGGAGGCCACCTGGTCGATCAACATGTTGGAGACCAGAGCGGTCCGTCTGGCGCTGTTGGCTTTCCGCTCCCTTTTGCTGGGCAAGTCGGTCAGGGTGCTGTCGGACAATGCCACGGCGGTGGCTTATGTCAATCAGCAGGGGGGCACCAAGAGCACTCCGGTGGCGCAGGAGGCGGCTCTGCTCATGGTTTGGGCGGAGTCCCATCTGCTGGACCTCTCGGCCTCTCATATAGCCGGGGTAGAAAATGTTCAGGCAGACTTCCTCAGTCGTCACTTCCTAGATCCCGGAGAGTGGTGTCTCGGCGCCGGGGCGTTTCAGTTGATAGTGCAGGCTTGGGGGCAGCCCCTGATGGACCTGATGGCCACGGGTGGCAACGCCAAAGTGCCCCGCTTCTTCAGTCGTCGCAGGGACGGTCTGGCCGAGGGTCTGGATGCTCTGGTCCAGCCATGGCCAACGGAGGGGCTGTTGTATGTGTTTCCTCCTTGGCCACTGGTGGGCAGAGTGCTTCTTCGCATTGTTCACCATCCGGGTTTGGTGGTGCTGGTGGCTCCGGATTGGCCTCGACGTCCGTGGTATGCGGATCTGGTGAGGCACCTGGTGGCGGATCCTCTTCCTCTGCCTCTCTCGGCCGACCTTCTGATGCAGGGTCCCATTCCCATGTTCGACCCGTCTCCCTTCTGTCTTACGGTGTGGGTCTTGAAAGGGGTCGCCTTAGCAAGAAGGGATATTCAGACAAGGTGATCTCTACACTGTTGGGGTCCCGGAGGCTTTCTACCTCTCGGGCTTATGTGCGGGTTTGGCGTCTCTTTGAGGAATGGTGTCGGGCGCGGGGAGTGACCTCTTTTCGCGCTTCTCTGCCTAACATTCTAGAGTTCTTGCAGGATGGCCTGGATAGAGGCCTGGCTTGGTCTTCTCTCCGTGTTCATCTTGCGGCCCTGTCGGCTTTTCGAGGGTTGGTGTCAGGTCAGCGTTTATCGGCTCTTCCTGATGTAATTCGGTTTTTGCAGGCGGCCAAGTTGCTTAGGCCTCCCCTACGGCCCTCGGTTCCCTCTTGGGATCTTAATCTGGTTCTCTCTGTTTTGGTGCGCCCGCCTTTCGAGCCCTTGGACGACTGTTCTTTGAAGGACCTTACTTTGAAGGCGGTCTTTTTGGTGGCCATTACTTCTGCTAGGCGTGTTTCTGAGCTGCAGGCGTTCTCTTGTAGGGCTCCCTTCTTGGAGTTTTCTAGGGAGCGGGTCGTCTTGCGGCCTGTTCCTTCCTTTCTGCCGAAGGTTGTTTCTCCTTTTCATGTCAATCAATCGGTGGTTCTCCCGGTCTTGGGTGGTCGGGAGGGCTCTTCTGAGCAACGGCAGCTGCGCAAGTTGGATGTCGGTCGGGTCCTTCGCTCTTATGTGCGGCGGACCCAGGAATTCCGGAAGTCCGATCATCTCTTTGTCCTCCTGGCGGGTCCTCGTCAGGGAGCTGGCGCTTCTAAGGCTACTATTGCGCGCTGGATCAAGGAGACGATTGCTTCCGCTTATCTTCTGAAACAGCTGCCTGTTCCGGAGTTTCTCAAGGCTCATTCCACTCGGGGTCAGGCGACTTCTTGGGCTGAGTCGTCGCTCGTGCCTCCGGTGGATATTTGTAAGGCTGCTGTTTGGTCCTCCTTGCATTCCTTTGTTCGTCATTATCGGGTTGATGTGCAGGCGCGTCGGGACGCGGTGTTCGGTGAGCGTGTACTGGTATCGGCCCTTCGGGGGTCCCGCCCGTGAGAGGGACTGCTTTGGTACGTCCCATTCGTAAAGTTAACCTCTACTGGTCTGGAGAGTGCTAAAGAAGGAGAAATTAGGTTCTTACCTGGTAATTTACTTTCTTTTAGCTTCTCCAGACCAGTAGAGGTCCCCACCCTGTCTGTTGTTCGTGTTGTTGTTCGGGCTGTTGCGCGGGCAGTTTTTTTGTGTTTTGCTGCGGGTTCTAGTATTTTTCTAGAGCCGGGGAGATTTGAAGAACAGCGGCTGTGGCTCGTCTGGCTTAGCTGGCGAGCTGTGGGGACAATTTCCTTCGGGTATTTCTCCTCTGCATTTTCCAACAGCATTTTTTGGGTATGTTAATTGTTACTCCTGTTCGGAGTATTGTTTTTCTTTCTGTTTTCCAGTTCTTGGTTCTGCTTGGCTATTCGGCAGACTGAGGGAAATAGAGAAGAGGGGATAGGATATACTGTCCCACAGTTTTGTTTTCAGTCTCCACCTGCTGGTCATGATTAGATATATACCCATTCGTAAAGTTAACCTCTACTGGTCTGGAGAAGCTAAAAAAAAGTAAATTAGCAGGTAAGAACCTAATTTCTCCTTAATGATGCCCAGCATTCTGTTAGCTTTTTTCGAGGCCGCTGCACATTGCGCTGATGATTTCATTGTTGTGTCCACCAGTACACCCAAGTCCTTTTCAAGATTACTCTCCCCCAGCAATGTTCCCCCCATTTTGTAGCTGAACCTTGGGTTTCTTTTCCCTATATGCATGACCTTGTATTTTTCTATGTTAAAGCACATTTGCCATTTGTTTGCTTAGATCCCTTTGCAGGTCTTCGCACTCCTCTGTGGTCCTAACTCTGCTGCAGAGTTTGGTGTCATCAGCAAATTTTATAACTTCACACCTCGTCCCCGTTTCCAAGTCGTCGATAAATATATTGTGCAGATGTGCAGATGTATCCTGCTATTCCAGATAACATGATGGCATTAAAGTTCTTAATTGATGCCTATAGATAGGTTAGAAAATTGCTCTATCTGGCTATAAACTGGTCAAAATCTGCAGCCTTTTCCAAATCTGCAGCCTTTTCCCTAAACGACAATGTCCATAAAGGAGATCTGAAAGTCTTACTGCTTTTCAATGGCAGTCTGCTTCTCAGATATCTCTGCTTAGGCTATTATTGTCTTCTAGAAAATATACTGTACAGAGGAATATAGAGGATTTTTTTTTTTTCTTTATTGTAGTATTTTTATACTGCTTATAGCCAAGAAATTTACATTCGGGTCCTCAATTATTTCTCCCTATCTGTCCTGGTAGATTCACAATATGACAAATGGAACTGGGGAAATGAAGTGTCAAGTGACTTGCCCAGGGTCACAAGGAATGGTGTTGGGTTTGAACCTGCAACCTCAAGGTGCTGAGGCTGCAGCCATAACCACTAGGCCACTCCTCCACTCACTACTAAGTGATGTCCACTATACATTCTGTGGTGAAGGCGGAAGGCAGTCAAAATGATTTAAGGCAGTGTTTTTCAACCTTTTTACACCTATGGACCGGCAGAAATAAAATAATTATTCTGTGGACCGGCATCGGTCTGTGGACTGTCAGTTGAAGAACACGGGGCTAAGTCGTGGGCCAGACCCCGCCCATCTCTACCCAATCTCCACCCCAGACCCCACTCCCATAATAGTACTATTTGCACCTTGCACGTCTCTTGTCTCGTCTGGAAGCCTTCCCTCTGACGTTGTAATGTCAAGAGAGAAGGCTTCCGGTTCAGGCGCAGGATGCCTGTAGGAGCCACTGCCTGTGGCTTTGTGCACTGAATCGGAGAGGAAGAGGGAGCTGGCTCGAAGATAACACCGCATCGATCGCACCGTGGACCGGCGGTTGAAGAACACTGTTTTGGGCCTGATGCACATGCTGGCCCTGTGGACCGGCACTGGTCCATGGACCAGTGGTTGAAGAACACTGATTTAAGGTTTATTAACTTAATTTTATATTCTGTATAGACCTAAGTGGATCCCCTGTCTTTCTGGGGCACATGCAGCTGCCACCATAGCTACCTTCTAGGGTCTTTGTGGCAGAAAGTGTCTATTCCCTTCACAGCCACTCAACTCATTGGCAGCAGGTCTCACTCTAATAATGGGGCTGAAGTACTAGCAGCCCGGTGACATCACTTGATCATGCCACGAAGGACAATTATAAAATAGGCATTTTTAATTGAAAATATGACAGTCCTAATTAGTAATGCTGTAAGTAGCCTTGAACATTTTTTTGAAAGTCCAAATGAATATTTTTATAGATGGCTTGTGCAGTGTTTGCATTTTGTCAATTCTGTCCCCAGTGTTGCACCCTTGTAACTGAGGTTCTTTCCACAGTGCATGGAAATAATTAATAGCTCATATGACGTGGCCAAGGCATTAGCAGATGATGTGGATTTTCACTACAGCCAGTTTAAAGACTTTGGGAAAGGCCTGATCAAACGATGCAAGACGAGCCCAGATGCCTTCATACAATTAGCTTTGCAGCTTGCTCACTACAGGGTAAGTGCTCCTCATATTCCCCTCTGGACATGTAACCACTTTCCAAGTTCTTTCTGAAACTCTCTCCTTGATCACCACCACATTTATCTGTTTCTCTTAATAGAGAAAAGACAGGAATTGAGGAGGCATTTCTCTCACCAGTAACATAAAATGGTAGCCCCGAAGGCTTAGCTGTAAATGTATGACAAAGCTATATATTTTTTAAACTAAATGAGATAATACAATATTGGTCTTGTAAAGGTACCTAATGTCTTTCTTGGTTTTATTTTGTGCTACCGGTTTTTCCTTTTTTATAAAGTTTTTAGGTTGGTTTGATCTTGTGGTGACTTTTAAATTGTTATACTTTAGTGCATCTCTTTGCTTACAAAGAGAATACAAGAAATTTGCCAGTTATGCTTTTTTCTTTTCTCTTTAAAGTAAACTCTTTAATACAGAATGCTTTTCTAGTGCAATAGGCATATCATTCCTGAACTCTTTGATAGTCAACCTCTTCCGCGAGATCTGTGTTGAGAGCCTCATTAGCATTTACTTTGCTCCGCCTCCCATCACTCTGGGCTGTTCTGTACCACCTCAGTTTCTCTCTAAACTCAATGTTGTAGAAGCCTATCTGTTCTGCTCGAGTTTATTGTTCATTTAATTTGGGGGTTTTAAAAAATCCGATTGTAAGGCTTTTTGTTGGTGCTGCAGAGGCTCCCTGTTTGGTACATCTCTGACTGTGGAAGAGCTCAAACTCTGAGGTGTGTAGCTAAGATGGGGATATAGGTACACCCGTATCTGGACAATTGGCTGATAAGAGCTCCATCCAAAACCGAAAGAAGGTCAGCAGTGCAGCAGGTGGTTCAGCTTCTGCAAGACTTGAGCTGGGTGGTCAACTTTCAGAAAAGCCATCTGGAACTGATGCAATACCTGGAGTATCTAGGGATCTTGTTCGACATGAAGGAGGACAAGGTTTTTCTGCCAGAAGCCCACAGAATGAAACTCACATTGCAGATCACGGAGTTTCAGGACAGGTCAGCCCCACCAGGTTGACAATACATACAGGTGCTGGGGTCGATGGTAATGACTGTAGATATAGATGTGGTCCCCTGGGCAAGAACATACCTACATCCTCTCCAGAGCGCACTTCTTTCCTGCTGATGCCCGCAAAGGAATGCATTGCAGTTGCATGTACTTTTAATAAGAATTCATAAGGGATCCTTGTTCCTTTTCCAGTTGGTGAGCCATTTTGTTCTCATAACTTATTTTAGTATTAGGCTCCTGGGAGGCCCATAGTGCTGTCTCAAGTACATAGCTGTGTATATTTTAGCCTTTTCAAGAAAATAAGGCGTCTATTTTCTTTATCCAATTAATAGTGTGATTGAATGAATGTTACTTATCCAGGTGTCTACCTTCCTTGTTAAACATGTTTCTGGGGCACTGATTAGCTGCCATGTGATCTCTGTTAGCTAATTCCTCTTTGCTCACACAATTTCAACAAAGTATAAAGAAAATCTACCATTAAATTCTAGTGTTTTAGTCAAAAGTGAAAAACAACCAAAGAGGATTTTGATTAAATTCATTGTAATTCTTTGGTAAGGGGGAATAGTAACAGTGGCAGGCAGGACAGGAAGAGAAAATGCAAAAAGAATAGGAACAAAGCCTAGAACAGAAAGGAAAATGGGATGAGAAGCATTGGAAAAGCAAGAGTTATGGGGGAATGGGAGAAAATGAAAGCCAATAAAGCTGTATACATCAGGTGGCTTTATCTACCTCTTATTTATTTATTTAAAACACTTGTAGCCCGCATATCAACCATCTAGGTGGATAACGATACATACATAATTAAAACAATAGATACATAATAAAATAGAACATAACAGATTATTAAAATTACAGCATACAACGTACAAACCTCTGTGCAGTTCATTCCTGTTTCTCTATGCCACAGTGACTAAGAGGAAAGGAGACTTCTGATTCTTCCTCAGATAGCAATTCTTCCTTTCTTGGTGGACAGGGAAATTTGAGAGGGAGCAAACCAGTAGAACTTTTAAACTTTTAAGCTACTAACCCCCACCCCACCAAGTTGAAATCTGATTTGTGCTCTGAAAACAATTGAGCTGCTGAGGATCTATTTTATTTTACCTTCTGCACTGTCCTGTAGATTGTGCAGGCTCTTTACAAGTGAATAGCAGGCATCAAACACTTGGCCCTGAATGAGCAGAATAGCAAGGGTCAGATACACAGGGTTCAGAGCAAGAGGTTACCTTGATACTGAACAGAACAGGCAGTGCATTGGTGAAATATACCTTCTACTTCAGCTAATTTAGTCTATGTACTTGTAGGACAAAGGGAAGTTCTGTCTTACATATGAGGCTTCCATGACCCGGATGTTCCGAGAGGGCAGAACTGAAACAGTGAGATCATGTACTAATGAGTCAACGGAATTTGTTCAAGCAATGGAGGGTACAATAAAAACAGTAAGTGTAAATGTTCTAATATTACCTAAAAAAAAAAAAACATTTTTCCCATGTTTGCTATCTTAATTCTTTTCTTTTCAGGATTTAGGCATGGTCTCCTCTCTGTTACAATTCAAACCTGATCATTAAACTGTCCTTTCTATCACCTTTGCAGTGCTGCCAGTCTGACATTTGGGCTTCATATTATCCCTTTTTTCTCTATGTAGAATTTTGGATGGTCCTTATGATCCAGTTGTGGGTTCATTCCCTTGTGTGCAGGGTCTTGTAGTTCTGATTTCCCAATTACATTCCCTAAAAAAACAAGACTCCCAAATGAGGTGAGCCCTGTTCTGTAAAACTGAAACCAGTGGCCAAACCTAGCTGGATCTGTTTATCTCCATTCTATCCTTTTCATTGTAGCTTTCAGACCCGACATGGT
Organism: Geotrypetes seraphini; assembly: GCF_902459505.1. Lineage (NCBI taxonomy): Eukaryota > Metazoa > Chordata > Amphibia > Gymnophiona > Dermophiidae > Geotrypetes > Geotrypetes seraphini. The sequence continues at coordinate 23,494,619 of NC_047092.1, forward strand.
AATGGGAAAGGTTTTTGATATACTGGCTTTCTAAGTACAACCAAAGCAGCTTACGTATTATATACAAGATACTTTTTCTGTTTTCAGTAGGCTCACAATCTAAGATTTTTTGGGTACCTGAGCAATGAAGTGTTAAGTGAATTGTGTTAAGGGTGACAAGGAGCTGCAGCAGGAATATACCTTAGGTGGCTACTCCAATCCATGGTAGCCATGCTGTGGGTTTTATTCTCCCCCTCCATGGCTTCTACAGCACAAAAATCTGTGGAGATCAAATCTTCATGCTATCTAGACCTCTGCTTAACTTGGCCTAAGATCTTCCTGTACCCTCCCTTATGCCTGACTTTCTCTTACAGAAGGCAGAGTGCCTGGCGCTGTTCAAAAAGGCTGCGGAAAAGCACCAGCATATGTACCGTCTTGCAATGACTGGCTCTGGCATAGACCGCCACCTCTTCTGTCTGTACCTTGTTTCTAGGTATCTGAAAGTAGAATCACCTTTCCTGAATCAGGTAAAAGGATACTTTTCAGTGCCCCAATCTATAGGTTATGTGATTAACCAAATGTTAACCCAACTCCCAATACTCTGGTATAATGGATATAAGAATGTGTCTTGTCCCGTATGCTGTGCTGTGAATAGGGCCCAACTCACGTTTCTTCATGACATGGTGTGAGGGTGGGATTTGGAGTCTGATAAGACAGTAGTAGAGTAAGGATAAGACCAGAAATAATGAGGCGCATCATTCCATTTGCTTTTTGTGTGTTTCAGGCAAGATCTCTCTTCTTTTCCTACTTTATAGATATAAGCAGAATAACTCCCTATGTCATGTTAACATTTAACTCTGTCTCTGCCAATCAGACTTCATAGAACCCAGCACATTTGGGGAGGAGAGGTAAAATGTACTGTGCATGCCTAGTTTTCATCCTTCCATAGCCAGTCTCATTTAGACACTCCAATGCAGTATAGAAGACAAAGTTGAAGGGTGGAAATATTGTGCTAGTGATCTTGTTACAGATATAGGCAGGAGCTGGGAGAGAACAATAAAAAGTGTGGGGCAAGCACAGAGTACAGTGGTACCTCGGTTTACGAGCAAAACATTTGCAAAATCGGTGCCTCGGAAACTGAGCATGGCTCGATTTACGAGCACCCCCCCTGCCGCAAACCGCCCCCCCCCCCCCGCCACGATCCGCCCCCCCCCCCCCCGCCACGATTGGGCACCCTCCCCCACCACGATCCGACCCCCCCCCTCCCCGACACGATTGGGCACCTCCCCGACACGATCCGACATCCCCCCCGACACAATTGGGCACCCCCCTGCCGCTTCTTACCCTCATCTGGGCACTCTTGAAGATCGGCCTACTCGTCAGAGTAACAGCTTTAACTTTCTTCTTTATAGGTGCTCTCTGAACCCTGGCGTCTCTCTACCAGCCAGACTCCCCAACAGCAACTTGTAATGTTTGATTTGGAGAAACATCCAGATCATGTGTCCTCTGGTGGAGGCTTTGGGCCGGTAAGTTAGACGAGCTGCCTTTTTCAAGTGAGATCTGTAGCAAAAGTAGCTGTGCATGGGGAGGAATGAAAAGGCGGTGCTGAACGAGTTCATCAGCTTTAAATCGAGCCACTTTGCTACTCGATATAGTATCTTCCCTGGGTAGATATTTTAATAAACCCAAAGAAATCGCACATTTCAGATTTCATTCAGTGGTCTCTTTATTATATAGGTCACTTAGATGCTATTTAATCAAGAGCAAACCTGTTTTCTGTCCTATGTCCATAGCACTGACTGCTACATTATTTATACATTCTGAATACTCTATTGAGTTCGGCACTACCATTCCGATCACAGGACCTTTACTTGCATGTTCATAAGTAACTAAAGTAAATAGCTTGGAAGTGATATTACAGAATATATTAACAAAAGCTAAAAATAACTGTATAGAAAACAATCTTTCCTTTTGTATGCTCTCTTCTGTGATGTGGACTAAAGAAGAAGGAAATCAAAACAGAACAATCCAATTAAGATCACAACCCTAGCTAACTATTAGAGGATCTTACTTTTAAAGTCAGATTACATTATTTAATTTCCTTGATCTGGCTCAAAGAAACATACCTCTTATCAGGAAAATTAATCATGTCTAGGCTGTATACTATGTAGCACAGGAGTGTCAACAGATGTTCGCTCAGCCTACTGTGGATTCCTTGGTTGCTCAAGAACCAAGTGCATGTGAGGGAGAATACGCAGGATTGCAGAGTGGATGTGGCCCGCTTTGGCCTTAGGAATCAAAACATCTGCAGCAGCAGTCTCTTTTGTGGCATGTGCTTGTCATACCAAGATGGGTGGGATCCAAGATGGCCGCTGCAGGATCCAAGATGGCCGCTGCATGTCTGCTGCAGTGAGGACGCCGTCGAAAGTTTCCTCTAACTATGCCGAAAAGACGGGGAAGGAACGTCGGAGGAGCCTCCCGGCGACCCTTAACTCCAGCGGTTACCATTGATGATTTTCTCAGACGCCTACAACGGGAGCAAGAAGAGTCGGGTGCCAGCTCGCTGGGAACGCCGCCGGAGAGTAGCGCGGTGGTGAGATCCCCTGGGCTCGATGTCACTCTCAGCCCCGACGTCAGGACGCCACCCCTTCAACCGACGCCGCAAGCAGCTAGCTCTCCACGGGACCAGAATGCACCCGAGGAGGTAGCTTCTTCTTCGTTCCCAGCGGCTAGCATGGAGGGCTCGCCGAACACAATAACGCAGAGTGACATGCTCTCTCTGCAAGGACTTGCGACTGGGACAACAGAGGCTGGGGGAATACAAGACGCCACTGAGGTAAAGCTAATTTCAGAACATTTAGATACTACACCATTACAACTTTTTTCACCTACAAAACCCCCTAAAGTTACACTTGATGCATTATGGGACTTGGTAGTGAATTTGGGGAATTCTTTAAATCCTCAAATAAAAAGTTTGGACAAAGAATTAAAAGAACAAAAAGAAGAAATAAATGTCTTAAAGCAGGATATTTCTCAATTAAAAACAGAGTCACAAAATACAAGTAAGGAGCTAATGTCTTTGAAACAAAATCAAGATTTGCTGGTTAAAGATAATATAATACTCAGGAGGAAGTTGGAAGCTCAGGAGAATAATAGTCGAATTAACAATTTGAGATTTATAAATTTTCCAAAGATCTTGTCAACTTCTCCTAGAGAAATGGTGAAAAGGTATTTTATGGAAATATTGGAAATTATCCCAGGACAAGCAGGCAGCATATTCTTAACGCATGGGTGACGTCACCGACGGAGCCCCAGTACGGACCTTTTTAACTAGAAAGTTTTAGTTGGCCGCACCGCGCATACGCGAGTGCCTTCCCGCCCGACGAAGGAGTGCGTGGTCCCCAGTTTCTTCGTTTCCGCGGAGCAAAGAAGATGCATGTGTTTTCAACGGCCGTTGAAAAACTAATTTTTGCCTTCCCGCTCGCGTATTTTTTCACTTTTTTCCTTTTTTCTTATCGGATTCCCTTTATTTTTGTTTTCAAAAAAAAAAAAACAACTCGTCGAGTTTTCCTTATTTTTTCAGGCCGGCCCCGGCGGGGCCTGTTGCCACCATACAGGCCTCCGGGTTCGATTTTGCGGAGGCCGTGTTTCCATTCATGCCCCCTCAACCGGGTTTTAAGAAGTGCCAGCGGTGTCCACGCCCGATCTCCCTCACCGACCCACACAATTGGTGCCTCCAGTGCTTGGGTCCAGAGCATCCGCTGTGCACCCGCTGTGCTACGCTTAAAAAGCGTACTTTGAAAAATCGGCAGATCCAGCAAAATATTTTGTTTGGTACCGGATCTGCCATGGAACCGGCTGTGACGTCGACGGCACCACAAAAGTCGGCACCGACGACATCAACACCACCGGACCCTTCCTCGGGGTCGTTGGGCCCAGGTAAGCCGGCTAAGAAGCCTCCCACTTCCCTTGAGCGCCCTCCTGCCACGGTTGCGACACCGGCCCTCCCGGCACCGCACCGGCCCCGCAAACGCTCCGCTCCGATCTCGGTGAGTGCCTCATCATCGGCCTCCTCATCGCCGGAGCGTAGACCGGCACCTATGGTACCGAAGAAGAAAAAAGCGGTACCGGTACCTCCCCTGGACGACCGCATCGCGGCCATACTCCAAACACAGTTACAGGAGCAGCTGCAACAACAGCTCCAACAACTGTTGCCGGTGTTGCTGGCACCGCACCTTCCGGTACGGGACCGGTCCGAGCCTCACACTGTCCCATCGGTGTCGACCCCCTCTGTACCGATTAATACTTCCATGCCGGTGCTCTTGGCAGAAACACCTACAGTACATACCCGTGATGCTGCCGACCCTGTCCGGTCCCAGGAACGACATCGGTCTTCCTCACCCGGTACCGCCTCGGTGCGCTCAGGCAAATCTCTTTCAAAGACCCGCCATGCCAAGCCCTCCACACCGATGTCCAAACGTACGCACCCCGACATTAGGGACCCAGATTTATGGGAAGAATCCCCTCACGGTACCGAGGAGGATCATTCGTCAACCGATGAAGAACCCTCCATGACCGACACCGTCTCAAAACCAGAGCAATCCTCTTTCTCCAAATTCCTTAGGGAGATGTCAGCAGCTCTTTCCATTCCCTTAGAGTCCGACTCTAAAAAGTCTCAGGCTTTCCTCGATGCCCTAGACTTTGAGCAACCTCCCAAAGAATTTCTGAAGTTGCCCGTCCACGACATCTTACGGGAAACTTTCTATAAAAACTGGGAAGCTCCCCTCACTGTTCCTGGAGCCCCTCGTAAATTGGATAGTTTGTACCGGGTTATTCCAATCCCAGGGTTTGACAAACCTCAATTGCCCCACGAGTCCCTCCTGATGGAATCTACTTTGAAAAAATCTCAGGGTTCCAGTGTCTATGCCTCCACCCCTCCTGGCAGAGAGGGAAAAACCATGGATAAATTTGGTAAGCGCCTTTTCCAAAATTCCATATTAGCCAATAGAGCCAACAACTACACCTTCCACTTCTCCTTCTACATGAAGCATCTGGTGCAACAGCTCTCTTCCTTACAGAAATATCTTCCTGAACGTAAGGTCCCTCTTTTCCAGCAACATATTTCCAGCCTCCTCCAACTCAGGAAATTCATGGTTCGCTCCATCTATGACTCATTTGAGCTGACCTCTCGCACATCTGCCATGGCAGTGGCCATGCGCCGTTTGGCATGGCTGAGAGTCTCTGACCTAGACATTAACCACCAGGACCGCCTGGTTAACGCACCTTGTCTGGGTGATGAACTCTTCGGAGAGTCCCTGGACTCAACAACCCAGAAGCTCTCAGCACATGAGACCAGGTGGGACACTCTGATTAAACCTAAAAAGAAGACTCCACCTGCTCGCACCTACAGACAGCAGTCTTCCTACCAGCGCAGGTTCTCGGCCAGACCTCTCAACCCGCCTCAACAGCAGCCGCGCCGACCTCAGCAGCAACATCAAACTCAGGCTCGCTCTCAGTCTCACCAAACTGCCAAGCCTCTACCTCCGTCAAAACCATCTCAACCCTTTTGACTCTTTTCTCCAGGGCATAGCCAGTCTCCCAACATCATTGCCTCTTCCTCAGCCTATCGGAGGTCGCCTCCAACTTTTTCTCAGCCGTTGGGAGGTCATCACATCAGACCAATGGGTCCTCAACATCATTCGCCACGGCTACTCTCTCAACTTCCAGACACTTCCACCAGACAATCCTCCCGTAGAGTCTGCTTCTCACTCCTCCCAAACCCCCCTCCTCCTGAGGGAGGTCCAATCCCTCCTTCTTCTCAATGCCATCGAAGAGGTGCCCCCGGACCAATGGGGTCAGGGATTCTACTCCCGCTACTTCCTGGTTCCCAAGAAGACAGGAGACCCCCGTCCCATCCTCGATCTCAGGGACCTCAACAAGTGTGTGGTCAAAGAGAAATTCAGAATGCTCTCCCTGGCCACGCTTTACCCTCTTCTCTCTCAACACGACTGGCTATGTTCCCTAGACCTCAAAGAGGCCTACACTCACATCCCCATCAATCTGAATTCACGTCGCTACCTCCGCTTTCAGATTCAGCACCGCCACTATCAGTACATGGTGCTACCCTTTGGCCTCGCATCATCGCCCAGGGTGTTCACCAAGTGCCTTATTGTGGTGGCGGCCTTCCTCAGGACTCACAACCTCCAGGTGTTCCCCTACTTGGACGATTGGTTGGTGAAAGCAACTACGTCTCCACTTGTGCTGCAAGCCACTCATCACACCATCTCTTTCCTCCATCTCTTGGGGTTCGAGATCAACTACCCCAAGTCGCATCTGCTTCCCACACAGCGACTTCAGTTCATCGGAGCAGTTCTCGACACCACTCTGATGAGGGCGTTTCTCCCCTCCGACCGACACCGGACCCTGCTCCACCTCTGTCGTCAGGTGCTCCTTCATCAAACCATCCCAGCTTGACAGATGATGGTCCTCTTGGGCCACATGGCCTCGACGGTCCATGTACTTCCTCTGGCACGACTCCACCTCAGTGGACTCTAGCCACCCAATGGTCACAGACCACGGATCCTCTTTCTCATCCCATCTCTGTGACATCGTCTCTTCAGCAATCTCTTCAATGGTGGTTGATCTCCTCCAATCTTTCCAGGGGTCTACTCTTTCATCTACCCCCTCACTCCATGATCATAACCATGGATGCCTCCCCCTATGCGTGGGGAGCTCACCTGGGAAATCTACGCACCCAGGGACTCTGGACCCCTCAGGAGCGTCAACATCACATCAATTTCCTGGAACTCAGAGCCATGTTCTACGCTCTCAAGGCCTTCCAGCACCTTCTCTGCCCTCAGGTTCTTCTCCTGTGCACAGACAATCAAGTCGCCATGTACTACATAAACAAGCAAGGCGGCACCGGATCTCGCCTCCTCTGTCAGGAGGCTCTCCGCATCTGGACCTGGGCCACGGCCCACAGTCTCTTCCTCAAAGCTGTCTACATCCAGGGCGAACAGAACTCCCTGGCCGACAATCTCAGCCGCATCCTTCAACCTCACGAGTGGACCCTGGATCCTCCCACGCTCCGCTCCATCTTTGCTCGATGGGGCACTCCACAGGTAGACATCTTTGCAGCTCCTCACAACCATCAGCTGCCCCAGTTCTGTTCCAGACTCTTCTCTCCTCACCGTCTGGCCCCGGATGCATTCCTGCTCGACTGGACGGATCGGTTCCTCTATGCCTTTCCTCCACTCCCTCTGATGTTGCGGACATTATCCAAACTCCGCAGGGACAGAGCCACCATGATTCTCATCGCTCCTCGGTGGCCTCGCCAACACTGGTTTTCCCTCCTACTTCAGCTCAGCTCCAGGGAGCCCATTCCTCTTCCTGTGTTTCCTACTCTACTTACGCAGCAGCATCAGTCTCTACTACATCCCAATCTGTCTTCACTCCACCTGACAGCTTGGTTTCTCTCAGGCTGACCTCTCCAGAGAATCTGTCTCAGCCTGTCCGTCGCATTTTGGATGCCTCCAGGAAACTGGCCACTCTCCAATGTTACCATCAGAAGTGGACCAGGTTCTCCTCTTGGTGTCTCCTGCATCATCACGATCCCACCTCATTGGCGGTGGAAACTGTACTGGACTATTTGCTCTCTCTGTCCGATGCTGGCCTCAAGTCTACCTCAATCAGAGTCCACCTCAGTGCCATCACTGCGTTTCATGAGCCTATCCTCGGAAAACCTCTCACGGCTCATCCTCTGGTTTCCCGGTTCATGAGAGGCCTCTTCAATGTCAAACCACCTCTGAAGCCTCCTCCTGTCGTCTGGGACCTGAATGTGGTTTTATCAGCCCTCATGAAACCTCCTTTTGAGCCTCTTGCCACAACTTCGCTCAAACTTCTCACATGGAAGGTGCTTTTCCTCATTGCCATCACCTCTGCCAGGAGGGTTAGTGAGCTGCATGCACTGGTTGCTGACCCACCTTTCACGGTTTTTCACCATGACAAGGTGGTTCTGCGTACCCATCCTAAATTTCTTCCCAAGGTGGTCTCGGACTTCCACCTCAACCAGTCCATTGTATTGCCTGTCTTTTTCCCTAAACCCCATGCTCATCCTGGGGAACTGGCGTTACACACGCTAGACTGTAAGCGGGCCCTTGCATACTACCTTGACCGTACCAGGGCTCACCGCTCTTCACCTCAGCTCTTTTTGTCCTTTGACCCTAACCGTCTGGGGCGCCCTGTCTCTAAATGGACGCTTTCTAACTGGCTTGCTCCCTGCATTGCGTTCTGTTATGCTCGGGCCGGTCTCTCACTGGAAGGTGCTGTCACGGCCCACAGGGTCAGAGCTATGGCTGCTTCTGTGGCTTTCCTCCGTTTCACGCCCATCGAGGAAATCTGCAAGGCTGCCACTTGGTCCTCAGTTCACACATTCACTACTCACTACTGTCTGGATGCCTTCTCCAGACGGGATGGACACTTCGGCCAATCTGTGTTACAAAATTTATTTTCCTAATGGCCAATCATCCCCCCTCCCTCTCTGTTAGCTTGGAGGTCACCCATGCGTTAAGAATATGCTGCCTGCCTGTCCTGGGATAAAGCACAGTTACTTACCGTAACAGGTGTTATCCAGGGACAGCAGGCAGATATTCTTACGTCCCACCCTCCTCCCCGGGTTGGCTTCTTAGCTGGCTTATCTTAACTGGGGACCACGCACTCCTCCGTCGGGCGGGAAGGCACTCGCGCATGAGCGGTGCGGCCAACTAGAACTTTCTAGTTAAAAAGGTCCGTACCGGGGCTCCGTCGGTGACGTCACCCATGTGTTAAGAATATCTGCCTGCTGTCCCTGGATAACACCTGTTACGGTAAGTAACTGTGCTTTCCTGAAAGCTCCTTACCTCCTCTTACAAGAGTGTATTACCTTCCTGCCAAGCCCCAATCCAAAGAAGAAAGAAAAATTGAGGAACCCCGGGAGAGATCATTGGACATTTCCGCAATACTGGAACAATCGGATAGAGAATTGGCTGTTCCAGCCACTCTCTTGTTGTCTGTCGCTTTGGCTCCAGACAAGGATTGGATACTAAAACTTTTCTTTAAAAATAGGTCCAAAGACTTCCTGGGACATCATATTCAGATTTTCCCTAATGTCTCTAGAGAGACTCAAAAAAGAAGGAAAGAATTTCTACTTCTAAAACCTGGAGTGACTCAAATAGGGGGTATTTTCTTTCTGAGATATCCATGTAAATGTGTGGTTAGATATTTATCATTGAAGTATATTTTTATAGAACCGTCTCAACTGATTAGTTTTCTCTCAGCGAAACGTCTTGAAAAAGGAATAACAGCGCCCATGGAAGGTTAGCTCCCCGCACTGTAGTAAGACATGGATTTTCTTTTAATTAATTTGATTTATATTTGTCCTACTCTTTAAATCTTGGAGGACTAGTGTGTGATCAGCTAGATCATTATTACTTTATTTATCTATTTTTATTTTCAAACTGAATTATGATTGTGGTATATCTTAATTTTGGAAATTTAGTTCAGTATGTTGTTTGATCTCACTTTACTGTACAAGATGTATATGCTTGGTAATATTGTAAAATTCTATAAAAAAAAAAAAAAAAAAAAGATGGGTGGGCTTACCTTTGCAGAGGACGAGCCTTTTCCCCAGCTTATGCTAACAGGGGTGGACTATATAGCTGATGCACTCTACGACATCATCGGACTCGTGAGCAAATCTTGGCTTATTTCTTTTCAGCCCACAAAATTCTCTGGATCAGGCAATGGGCAGGATGTTCCACCTCCAAGGCTACTCAGCAGACTCCCTTTCAAGGGACAGATGTTGTTTGGAAAGGGTCTGAACGATCTGATGGCCAGTGTGGCAGATTACTGGCCAAAATCTGTGCCAGACAGCAGACCACAAAACTCCAGAAATTCAGGGTGGTCTAATTTTTGTAATTCCAGGCATATCCATCGGTACTCGGGAGGTATCTTTATTAGAATACTTGAATAAGGTGTTTTATTGATAGTAGTCTATACCACTCAAGGAACAATATTCCAAATAAGGCTCCTGACTCAGACCATATTGGCCGAAACACGTGCATGTCGAGCCATCGCACAGACTTTTAAGATTGTAGAATAAACTGCAGGCCAACATTTCTTTGTATCTCCACCGTGGTTTGTTTGTTACATTTCTAACACCTCCACATACTTGTGAGTAGCAATTCATAACAAATATATAGAGACAAGTATTTTTCATTGATCCAAATTAGAATTCTTTTTTTTTCTATGTACAATTTGTTGTATATAGCGATCGATGGTACAAATTTGACCAGCATATTGATTAATAATTACTTACTCTATAAAAAGTGCATGGCTCATAACATTCAGATTCTGTAACCTAAATTTCACTGCTGTTGACTTTGACGTCTTCTGAGGAAGGAAGATTACCTCTCAGGGGCCTACGATTCTTAAATGAATTTTGCTACAAAATTGGGAGGGAAAAATTGTGGCCACCTGGATGCCACATAACTGTGGGACAATATAACAAAGCTATTTGAGATGCAGCAATGCTGATTTATGATTCATGATTTACTTTTGTGTATGTATTACAAGAACATAGTACAGTAGAGGTTTTTCTCTCTTGTCAGGAGTGGGTACCAAAGGCAATTAATAATTTTCATAAGTAACCAACATGAAGGGACTTAACTCCCAATGCAGGACAAACAGCCATTGTGTTTTATGTGGTGATATGTTTTAATCGGTCTTCATTTGAACACTGTAGGTTGCAGATGATGGCTATGGCGTCTCTTACATCATCGCTGGTGAGAATCTTATTAACTTCCATGTTTCCAGCAAATTCTCCAGCCTTGAAACGGTTTGTATCTCATTTTCTTATTCCAACAAACATCTGGTAAACAAAACTAATCACAGTATTTATAAACCACTGCTCCCAATAAGATCCAAAGTAGTTCATGTACATATAAACACATAGACTGAAATGAGCTGGAAGGGATTGCCGTTCTTATTTATCCCTCTCAATGTGAACTCTCAGGCCTTGAGCATGCACGCATGCTCAAGGCCCGGCACAGGAAGCAGATTTTCGGGCACAGGACATGCTGGGGCCGGTGTCGATGCGGAGGCTACACTGGAAGTAAGAAGAGGGTTCGGGTGGGTTGGGGGATCTCAGGTTGCGGCGGGGGGGGGGGTGCCGGATGGCGGCGGGGGGGTGCCTTCGGAGTGAGCAAGCCGGTTCTCGTGTGGGTGGAGCAGCGCTGCTGGCCTCAGGGGGGGAAGGTGGAGGGTGGGAACATATCAAAGCAAGTTTCTCTTACTTCCTATGGGGAAACTTGCTTTGATATACGATCATTTTGGATTACGAGCATGCTCCTGGAACGGATTATGCTCGTAATCCAAGGTACCACTGTAGTACTATTATGGGGGTGGGGTCTGAGGTGGAGATTGGGTGGAGATGGGCATGACTTAGCCCAGTGTTCTTCAACCACTGGTCCGCAGATCGGTGCCGGACCACAAAATAATTCTCTTATTTCTGCCAGTCCATAGGTGTTGAAAGGTTGAAGAACACTGGTTTATAGTATTACTTTTTCTGTTGCTTTGCGAGTCCTACAAGTTGGTGCTGTTTTGGTGTAATAGGTTTGTCACATTCAGTGTGTATTTTCACAGGGTTTTCAGTAATGCTTTTGGTTCTTGCAATAGCATGTAAAGGTATCTCAATTAACGTATATAATCTAATATAAACCGACCCGAATATAAACCGAGGTAACCTTCTCCCCCCCCAAAAAAAGGAAATAAGGTTGACTCGAATATAAAACAGGAGGGGAGTGTTGTGTTAATATTCAAGTGCAATGCGTTGCCTTGCCCTGCCAGGTTCTGCACCCTGTTCCCCCCTCCCTTACTGCTCTGCCAGGCTCTGCATCCAGCCCCCTCCCCTCCCTCCCTCCTCTGCTCTGCACCCAGTACTACTCACTCCCTGCTGGGTTCTATACCCTGTCCCCCTTCCCTCCCGATGACTTGTGGACCTGCCTTGAGACCTGGTGGTCCAGCGGTGGCTGGGAGAGGAGGGATCCCTCCCGCCTTCTGTCCCAGCTGATTCTAAGAATTTTTACCCTCCTCCCACCTCCTTGCGTGCTTTTAGTATCCCTGGCAGCTCAGCGGTGAATCATGGTTGGAGCGACATTCCTTCTCTCTTGCCATACAAAAGTCTGTTCTTTGAAGATGTGTCTATTTCTGTGCTATGCTGAAAATTCTAATTGCCTCGTTCTCTTTTTCAAGATAAAATAAAATTTTTTGTAAATGCATGATTTTTATTTAATGCACCAATATTCATTATGAAGGATTAATTGTAAATATGGACATGTTGTCAGATTGTACAAGGTTGAAGGTTCTTGATAACTCATGCAATTCTACCTCAGGGAGGAGAAAGGAGAAGGAACTTGAGAACGGAAAAGAGAATGGCTAGAGTGAGCCAGGGTTAGGTATGTGCACCAGGAAAAAATGCACTTAGGGGAAAATTCTGTATAGGATACTGGTCTCAGCAGACATCTAAGAAGTGCCTGAGAATCGCAGACTGGCAACTTATACAGAATCGTGTCTACCCTAATGGATGGACGCCTAATCACCCTGATTCTCTAACTAGCACCCATGTCACAGGCACTGATTAGAAAATCACGTCTGATCCCTTGCTATCAGCTGATCGCGGCAAAGAAATTGCCCTGCCGCAATCAGCTGAGCAATTGCAGCATGCAACCCCTGAACCCCCTGCAAAGTCAGCCGGCAGGAAGGTTTCTCACTCCCTCCTGCCAGAACTGCTGATGCCCCCTCCCCTCCCCCTGGATAAATCCCCTGGTAGGAGGGATGCCCACTCCCTCCTTATGCCCCCCACGGAACTCCCCTGCCCCTCCAGCTCCCTCCTCATACCCCCTGTACCTTTTAAGATGAAAATCCAGCCAGAGGATGCATATGCCCTCTGGCTGTTAGGCCCGCCACTCCAAATAGTGGGCCTTCCCCTTCCCGGTGCATTCTGGGATGCACAAGGGAAGGGGGGTCTAAGGCTCTAATTGGCCCAGATGCCTAAGGCCCCTCCCATAGGAGGGAGCTTTAAGCACCTGGATCACCCAGAGTCTTAGGCCTCCTTCCCAGTGCATCCAGGAGTGGCCTAAAACTACGATTAGCCAGATACCTAAGGCCCAATTTGAATCTTAGACCATGCCTACTGCATCCTAGGATGCACCGAGAAGGAAGCCTAAGACTCCGGTTGGTCCAGGAGCCAAAGGCCCCTCCTCAGAATGCACTGGGAAGGGGAAGGCCCACCATTTTGGAGTGGTGGCTACCAGCAGGAGGACATATGCATCTCTCCGGCTGGACTTTCATCTTAGAAAAGGTATCAGGAAGTGTGTGTGTGTGGGGGGGGGTGGTGGTTCTGGAGGTGGGTGTTGCCAAGTATAGAGGGGGAAGTTACGGGGGGGAGGGGGAGGTAGCAACAAGAGGGAGTGAGCATCCCTCCTGCCACAGACATTCACAAGGGGTTTGAGGGTGGCAACAGGAGGGAGTTGACATCCCTTCTGCAGGCTGATTTCGCAGGGAGGTTCCCTGCCGTGGCTACTCAGCTGATCGCAGCAGGGAGATTTCCTTGCTGCAACCAGCTCAGCAGCCACGTCTATTTGAAATGTAGGACAGCATTTTGCTGGTCTACATTTCAGGAGTCGATCACGGTCCTAGGGAGACACCTAAGGTCACCTAAGCTCGCCCAAGGCCAATTCCGGGCAAGACTACGCCCAGCCTTGGGCGAGCTTAAATATCGTGACGCATCTCCCTGCATCCGCAACATGCACCTACAGTGTAGGCCACCTGCCTCGGGATTTTTTTTTTTTTTTTAGAAATCATTCGTCCCAATTGGCTGGTTAGATGGCAATAGGATGCCTACCGCTGCCTACAATCGGGACACCATTTATAGAATTTGCCCCTTAGTGTGTTCTCCCTCTATTCCGCCTCCCAAAGATAAAAGGATGTTGGTGACAAGAGTATTTAGCCAGAAGATGTTAATTTTTGAAAACTTCCATCCATATTACTCAGTATTACATACTGTTTATGTATACATAGACTGCATGTTGTTAATCACAAGAAAGCATGTGTATCTGAACAAACTGAGTATCTCAGATAATTCCCCAGTGTGTTATTGAATATACAAACTAAAATGAAACGTTTTGTTTACCTTATGAATGTGGCTTTTTTGAGACATATAGCTGCATATGAAGACTTGTGGAAAGTATTCTCAGTTGTCTGGTTCTAGTTGAGCAAATGGACGTGTCTCTTTTTTTTTTTTTTCTCTCTCTTTCAAATTTGAATGCTAAGTGCTCACTCAAAAACAAATTAGCTAATAACAGAATTAACCAATATTAATGTCTGTCTTTTATTCAATAGTCTTCTCCTCGGTTTGGAAATCATATCCATCACGCCCTCCGTGACCTAGCAGACCTTTTCAATTTTCAAGTTCACAGGGAAGAAAAGTAATATTGTACTAATGTTCTTATGGACCAGAAGGCAGACTTCCCTTGCACACTTGTGTGCAAGTACATTGCCCAGAAGTTGTGCTCACCTTTTTACTTGTGCCACGCACACATTGTCCAGGCTCAACTTTCACTTACACATACTTAATATCCAGAAGTCATTCTTAACTCCCTTCCTGACTCAAATAGTATCCAGAGTCCTGACCATTGAGCTGCATTTGAATACACATAAACTGGTGTTTAATTAAATTTGGGAGAAGACATTTTAAGAGTGACAGTACGAAGAATTAATGTGCATTGATAAAGGCTGAGCAGCACAGGCTTTCTGGTTTTCCACCATCCCAGTAACCCATGATTAGTCAGGTTTCATCTATGGAATAACTACATGCCTATTTTGTCGGTGATTTGCTCTATGAAGAGATTCTAAATCCTCTATTTTGCACCAAAGTGTCACTTCTTTTCCTAGGAGAGGCCATTTCCTTACTTTTGTGAAATTTCAGTCCAGTTCTATTTATATTTGTCATGTAAATTAATTTCTTGGTCCAGAATAAAATAGTGGATTCATGATGAAATCACTGTGCTTGAGTGTCTCATTTGAAAATGTTTTGCATGAGAATATGAGAAGATTGTGAACCGTCTCTGTTAGGGATGAAACTCGTAACAAACTACTTGGCTACAATGCAATGGTTAACTTAAAGTAGCCCTCATTTTCTTCGCTCACAAATTATGGATTTAGCATTCAGCTAAGATAGTATACTGCTCTGTGTTCTCCTTCCCCGACCCTGATGAAAAAATGAGGTGGGGATTGAGCCAGACCCAGTTTACAAAAAGCTAAGTAACAGCTACATTTGCTATTAGTATGGTATTAAGCACGAGCACTTTTATAACTTAAAAAGAAAACCATAAAATAATATATTGAAAAACCGCATAATATAAAGGTTCCTATGAGGACAGCTACCATGCGTTAAAATCGTGTGGCACTCTGAGGAACTTTGAGCGAAGAAAATGAGGGCTACTTTAAGTTAAGTTTTGTTTCTTGATACAATATTTTGTGCACTTTTTTGTTTTGAATTACAATGCAATGGAACATAGGCCCAGATTCACTAAAGATAGCGACTCAATCGCTGTTGGCCAATTCTCTGTCTGATTTAGGATCGTAAAACACGATGCAAAATAATGAATCAGTCACTTGGCTATTTTGCATGGGGTTTTACAAATTTGCATGGCCAGATCAGAAAAGGGGCAATTGAGGGGGAAAACATGCAATGGGGCCATTTTGTGAATTGGGTCAGTTAGCAGTGATTGGCCATAGTCTCTTCCTAGTCAAAATATATTAATGATGACATTAACTCTGATTATTGTGCATCCTGCTTGTCATATTACATGTATTAGGGAATAGTGATAGTGAACACCTTGCTTCTATGACCAGGGAGGTTACCATCTCTAGTCAACATTAAAAAGGCATAGTCCTGTGTGTGTGTGTGGATTTTAAAACCTGTTCCGTATAGTTAGTGTGTCTATTCAGATAGAGAGTGGCACTGTGTTAATTGGAGTTTTAGTGCAGGAAATGTGTCACACCAGTGGTTAACGTTTAGCCTCAGCACCCTGAGGTTGTTGGTTCAAACCCACAATGCTCCTTGTGACCCTGGGCAAGTCACTTAATTCCCCCATTGCCCCAGGTACACTAGATAGATTGTGAGCCCACCGGGACAAACAGGGAAAATGCTTGAGTACCTGAATAAATTCATGTAAACTGTTCTGAGCTTCTCTGGGACAATGGTATAGAAAATTGAATGAATAAATAATAAGAAAAAACCACACATACACAAAATGCACACAAACTTGTTAATACTACACATGCATTTTTACCACAAATACCTCATTACTGAAGCCAATGAATGAAATTCCTGCCTTTACATCACTGGCATTAAGAAAAATGTTTCTCTCCTAGAACAAGCTGGCAGCATATTTTGTGTTGATGGTTTTTCCCTTGATGTTCAAACCTTGAAGTGGCTTTAAGTAGTGCACTCTGTGCATGCAACAGGACCATCTCAACCACTGATCTACATAATTGGTGTATTCAGGGCCTCGCGCTGCTCTAAAAAAAAAAAAAATCACTGAAGCTCCTATACAAGTTTTTCATGTCCATACCAGGAGCTTTGAGGATGTTTGCTGATTCCGATGCTGAACAAAGACCACTTTCAGCATTGAAGCCAGTACCGACATCAGCACAGATGCCTCACTCAACCTTGGTGGCGGTGCCAATACTATCATCTGAGGGACCTAGTAAAAAGGCTAAGAAGACCAAGCATGATTCCCCCTCCAAGTTTGCATTGGCATCTTCTCAGGCATCTACACCATTGATGCCATTCTCTAATATGGAGTAAATACTTCAGCTTCTTGCCAGCTCTGTCTAGTCCAGAAGTATCCATAGCGGTATGAATATGCATGGAGCAGATTTGCATGCCTGTCACTTCCATTATATGCAAATCTCTCTCATGCATTTTCATTAGGGGTAGCCTGAAAACCCGACTGACCTGGTGCTCCTCCAGGACATGGTTGGGAACCACTGCCCTAAAGGAACTAAGAAATATGACTACTGATAAAAAGAAAATAAATTAGCCATATTTGTTTTATTAGGGCCGAAAACAAAAACACTGTGGAGAAGATGATGTCCAAGATGCAGGCTTTATTGAAAATAGTCAATTAATCTACATGATGAGATATGTAGGGCACAAATGATTGGGGACTAGTGAGCACATAGAAAAAATAAGCTGATGAGAACAAGCCAGAATGGTTTCTGTACTGGAAGATCTTGCCAAACAAACCTGCTGCACTTCAAGGGGATAAGCAAACTTTTGGACAAAGGTGAGCCCATAGACATAGTATACCTAGACTTCCAGAAAGCCTTTGACAAGGTACCCCATGAGCGCCTTCTAAGGAAACTGTGGAACCACAGGGTGGAAGGGGACATACACAGATGGATCAGAAACTGGCTGGCAAACAGGAAACAGATGGTAGGAGTAAAGGGACACTATTCTGACTGGAAAGGGGTCACAAGTGGCGTCCCACAGGGGTCAGTGCTGGGACCGCTGCTATTCAATATATTTATTAATGACTTGGAAACAGGGACAAAGTGTGAAGTTATAAAATTTGCGGATGACACAAAACTCTCCGGTAAGGTTAGATCTGTAGAGGAATGTAAAGAACTCCAAAGGGACCTGGACAAACTGAGTGAGTGGGCGGGAAGATAAATGGCAGATGAGCTTTAATGTGGAGAAATGTAAAGTTATGCACATAGGGAAAGGGAACCTGATGTACAACTACACGATGGGGGGGAAGACATTGGGAAAAGGCAACCTAGAAAAGGACTTGGGGGTTTTGGTGGATAAAACAATGAAACCGGCAGCACAATGCGCAGCGGCCTCAAAAAAGGCGAACAGAATGTTGGGCATTATCAAAAAAGGTATCACAACCAGAACCAAGGAAGTTATCCTCCCACTGTACAGGGCAATGGTGCGACCGCATCTGGAGTAGAGAGTTGCGCGGGGACAGAAATCCCACCCGTCCCCGCCAAAGTCCCACCCGTCCCCGTGAGGAATCCCTCCGTCCCCACCTGTCCCCGCCCTTCCCTATAAACTTCAGAAATAGTTATTTCATTTAATTATGCTACTGAATTAAAGACTCTGGTAGAAACCCATTTACAAATAAGCAAAAAGACTATTAATTTGAAAATATTAATTGGGAAGAATACATACTTTGCAAACGGGTTTCTACCAGAGCCTCTAATGTTTATAAATTTTTATCAACACAACTAATATACTACTTTATCTTGAAACAAAATTAAAAAAAAAGAAATATAATTCTTTTCCTACCTTTGTTGCCTGGTTTCTGCTTTCCTCATGTTCTCATTCAATTCCTTCCATCCACTGTCTCTCTTCCTTCTGCATCTTCCATTTGCTCTGTTACTGTGCCTCTCCCTTTCTTCCCCCTTCCAAATTGGTCTTGCACCCATCTTCTTCTCTCCGCTCCCCCCATAGTCTGGCATCTGTCTTCTTCCCTGCCAGCGTCTTCTCCCTACTCTCTCTTCCCCATTTCCTTTCAGCGTCCTTCTCCCCCCATCTTCCCCATGTCCTGTCAGCGTCCTTCTCCCTTTCTGTCTTCCCCATGGCCTTTCAGCGTCCTTCTCCACCACCCCCCCGTCTTCCCCATGGCCTTTCAGCGTCCTTCTCCACCCCCCGTCTTCCCCATGTCCTTTCAGCGTCCTTCTCCTCGTCTTCCCCATGTGCTTTCAGCATCCTTCTCCCCCCTCTGTCTTCCACAAGTGCTTTCAGAGTCCTTCCCCTCCCCGCCCTTCCCATGGCCTTTCAGCGTCCTTCTCCACCCCTTTGTATTCCCCATGTGCTTTCAGCGTCCTTCTCCCTCCTCTTGTCTTCAAGTGCTTTCAGAGTCCTTCCCCCCCTCCCGTCTTCCCCATGGCCTTTCAGCGTCCTCCCCCCTCCTCTACCGCCCCGGGTGCAGCACAGCCGGCCAGGTCCCCTTACTTTTGTGGCACTTCCCCGACCGACCGACAACAGCCCCGGCCCGACAAACCTCCCTGCCCTTAACCGCGAATCTAAATTACCTTATTACAGCTGCTGTAAGAAGATAATTTAGATTCGCGGCTACAGGGCAGGGAGGATTGTCGGACCGGGGCTGTTGTCGGTCGGTCGGGGAAGTGCCACAAAAGTAAGGGGACCTGGCCGGCTGTGCTGCAACCGTGGCGGGGCGGACCGCCCCCCTCCCTTGGTAGCCACTCGAACCGCGAGGCTACTCTCCTCCTTACCTGCACTGCCTGCAGCACAGAGCCAAACGGAAGTCTTCCCCGACGTCAGCGCTGACGTCGGGAAGACTTCCGTTCGGCTCTGTGCTGCAAGCAGAGAAGGTAGGGAGAAGAAGAGCCGCGCGACTGAGTACATCCAGCCCCACAGGATCCCCGCGACCCTAGGGGGCGTCCCCACGGGATCCCCGCGACCCTAGGGGGTGTCCCCATAGGATCCCTGCGACCCGAAGGGGGAACCTGCGGGTCCCGCGGGATTCCCGTCGTCCCCGTTCAGCTCTCTAATCTGGAGTACTGTGTCCAGTACTGGTCGCCGTACCTAAAGAAAGATATGGCGATACTCGAGAGGGTCCAGAGAACAGCAACAAAAATGATAAAGAGCATGGAAAACCTCTCGTATGCTGAGAGGCTGGAGAAGCTGGGGCTCTTTTCCCTGGAAAAGCGGAGACTTAGAGGGGATATGATAGAAACTTATAAGATCATGAAGGGTATAGTGAAGGTAGAGAGAGACAGATTCTTCAGACTGGCGGGGGCAACAAAAACTAGAGGGCACTCAAAAAAATTGAAGGGAGATAGGTTCAGAACAAATGCTAGGAAGTTCTTCTTCACCCAGAGGGTGGTGGACACCTGGAATGCGCTTCCAGAGGGGGTGGTTGAGCAGAGTACGGTTTTGGGTTTCAAAAAGGGATTGGACAAGTTCCTGAAGGGTAAGGGAATCCAGGGGTACAATTAGAGGGTTACTATACAAGACAAAATGCTCTTGAGTAATAGATCACTAAAGGTCATTGACCTGGGGGGCCGCCACGGGAGCGGACTGCTGGGCATGATGGACCTATGGTCTGACTCGGCAGAGGCAATGCTTATGTGACTATGGGCATAATACTGAGATTAGGAGATAGACACCCAGTGCCACCTACCACAGAGACAACATATTGCATCATTTCTGATAGGAATATGTTAGAAGCAGATGGGAGGCTTTGCTTGCCCAAAGGGGTTGGACACTTGGGTTGATTTTGCCGAGAGAAGCCTAATAGGGCTATTGGCGCATGGATGATTTCTTAATTTGTTACCTTTCAGAATACAGGTGTAATGCTTGCCTTGTGATGGTATCTTTAAGCAACTGAAGACATCTGATTACACTTTCAGCCATGTTTAAACTTTTTGAAATGTCACACATTGTGTCAAATTCAGTCAGATGCAGTTTCAGTAAAGTTCCAACCAAACAACTGTGTGTGTAAACCAGCATCTAGTTAGTACATTTTTATGATGAGAGCAGAGCTGGAGATAATGGCCTAAGGGCTGTGGTAGAGGTTTCTACAGTGGGCCAGCGAGGTAAATGCTTTGACGCTCATAGGAATTCTATGAGCGTTGGAGCATTTACCTCTACTGTTGTTTAGTAAAACCCAACGTAAATATGGTTGACTTTCTTGGTGATCTGTGGTGCTCAATGTCTTTATTCACAATCCAGACCCAACATGTCTGTTTCGACCTTAAGGCCTGCCTCAGGAATCTGATTCTCAACTGTCATCTTATCGAAATGAGCAAACCAATTGTCAGAATAAGCAAAACAGATGATCGTGAACATTCATAAGAGCCTGACCCCTCTGTGGAGTTATGTATCGAGCACGTACCCTGATAAAACTCTGTTTCAGTAAAGGTTTCAGGGAGCATCAAAGGGTCCTACAAGACTCGTCATAATAAATTTGTGCCCAGAAAAACTAAAGCAAGCAATTTTATTGTAAAAATATTTGATACAAATGAAAGGAATATACAAAGTCGAGAGTCTATAGTAGGAGAGGTAATATAAGAAAGTTTTCTTTCACAGTTACAGAGTTTTTTCACAGTTACAGAGGAGTGGGGGGAGGAAATAAATGTAAAATTATTGCAATAGAGATCAAGGATTAATCTGTCTGACCTGACTTTTCCTTCTAGGCAGTGTTCCCAGATGTATCAAGACAAACTCAATGTTATTGTAAAGCCTTCCTCCAGCTAAGACCCAAAGTCTTGGCAGGAGGTTGCACTTTCTTTTTGAAATATCCTTGTAAGTGTCTGATCACCTGGGAAACTAAATCTTATGTGGTTTTTGGAACCTATGCATTTAGAAATCTTCCTTTCTGATAAATCTAAGAGTTAATCTGGAAAAAAATTTCTTCATTGTTTATAGTTGTTATTGGGTTTACAGGGTATAAATAATATTCCTGCTATAGAGATGGTTTCTCTTTCTCCCCAAGATGTGGGCTTGAATTGTGTAAGTTTTCCTTAAAAATTTCAATGTGAGACTGAATTTGAATTTATAATACTTTCTTTAGTATGTATTTAAGTTCTCACAATGTTTTATTTTCTGTATTTCTTGATGATTTCTGAATGTTTTATGAAGGAATCTTAAAAAAAAATAAAATTAAAATAAATACAAAATCAAAACCACAGAAATACACTGGGTTATGTAGTGGGGCGGGAAGTTTATTTCTCTGGAACCCCCAATCTGGCCTATTTTCCAACTAGACATGTATTCTTACCAGATTTTCCTCCTCGCCATTCCATTAAAATTTGCCTCCATAGATGTTCCTGACCTCTTTTGCAAAATTCTTTCCAACTGCCTTTGAGTTAGAATGAATAGAAAGTTAATTAAAAAAAAGTGAGGTAGATGAAGGACAGAATACATCCACAACATTCTCACATTAAGGACCAATAAAGGTAATTGACACCAATTAGAAGTTACACTCACAACTTTATAGAATATGCTTAGAAAGTAGTGCATGTAAATTTGAGTGTGTGAATCTCAAAAGGAATATGGACAGATCATGAGTGTTCCTAAAAGTTATGGAATACACCCTGATTTGCACACAACAGATGCAGGTAGTCCTGGTTTTCAGTGTAATAAATGGTTGCGCTTAAATGTTATAGGATAAACCAAATTGTTAAATGGAAAAATAGTTTGTTCAACTACTCCTGCAACATGCAAATACTTATGAACAAACTGTTTGCAATTATATTTATACCAAAACTTCAAACACCCGAGACACTACTTAATTCATTTTGCTGTCCTTGCTGGGGTGACGTGTTCATCATCGGTCTTGTTTAATTTTTAATGCAGGCAATACCCTACAAAATTTTTTTAAGAAGAGCACTTATGGCCCAACGGCTAGCCAGCCGTTTCACTGGCATGTTTCCTTAGGGGCTGTTGTTCTTCACTCTTGTTTTGTTTCATTCCAACCTTACCGAGGCATGATTCTATAAACTGCACCTAGCTTAGAGGGGTTTTTAGAGAACTGCGCTAAGTGTCACCCGTTTCAGCATCATGTACATAATATGGTCCTTAATGGATAACTGCTTCAGAGAACAGTATGAGTTAGCAACTGCAAGTTATGTGAGGAGTAAAAATTCTTCATACAGTCTAAGTCAGGGGTGTCCAACCTTTTGGCGGAAAAAAATGTTTCTGGAGCCGCGCAAACACTGCAGCAAGACAGAGGAGGGAGCCAGCAAGGCAGTAAACACCCAGGGGCAGCAGAGGAAAACACTGCATCGCCCTCGACCAAGGCCGTACAAAATACTTCACAGGGCCACATGCGGCCCTCGGGCTGCAGGTTGGACACCCCTGCTCTAAATAAGGGGACCTCTGCAAAATTATAGATCTGCAACTTAAACAACATTTAATCCATTAACACTCGGTCAACTTTATCCACACTTAACAATGTGCCAAAGTACATCCTTCAATTACTTGAAAGAAAACCAAAAAAAAATATTTTTCTTAAGAACCAGTTTTTGCTGGTAAGTAACCTCCCTTCTATTCCAAGCTTTCTGCTCACCTAGAATCTGCTTTAATGATGCTCACTGCTCCTATGTTTAAGGTATCACTTGCAGCTGCTCAAATTTTCCATCCCCGCATCCTTTCTACCATTTTACTCCTCTTCGTCTTCCTGCCTAATCTAGTCATCACAAAGCTGCAGTTCTCTAGAAATAGGCACAAACTGCAGGTCTTTGCAGAGCATTGTGCAAATCTCCAACTGGAAAGCAGTTCAGCTGTGCCTGGAAATGCCTCTTTCCCAAAGTTGCAATCACTACTTCCAGTGCTCCATCTTCCTGCCGACTCTAGCAAGCGGAGGCCAGAAGTGTCTTGCATAGAAACAGAACCATTGGGCAAGATGCCTAAAGGTCAGAGGCCCACAAGGCTTCCTGCAACATTTTATCCAAGATTTTTCCTTGCATGAAAAACGTTTGACTACACAATCTCAGCATTTCTGCAGATAAACACCACCTAAAACCTACATAAATGGCACCGGCCGTTGTTTATCATACCTAGGCACTGTTTTACAGAATCACAGCTAGCAGTGCCTATGTAAAAATTAGGCACCTGAAATGTAGGTGAGGGTTTTAAAGGCCTACATTTTAGGCACCTATGTTTTTTGAAGAATCGCACTTAGTAGCGCCTAAGCCACACTTAGGTGTTAAGTGCTATCAAATTCTATAAAAGATAGGTGCCTATCACCCAATTACATTTTTTTTGTTAGCAGTTATTGAGCCTATTTAAAGGTATTTTGCCAATTAAGTTAGGCTACCTTTATAGAAACAGCCCCTTAGTAAACTACTTCCCAGTACCCTACACACAGGTAGAAACAAACATGCAGATCCACTGTGCACATTTAGCCAAAAGTATGCATTCATATTTCTTCAGCAAAAATCAATACTCATGTACAATTACCTTTCTTTAGGCAATTTTCAATGTGCATATGCATATTTTCACTTAGAAATTGATGCAGTGTCACCAAGTTAAAAAAACAGTAACAAGAAGATTCATATTTCTTTCTGAATAGTCTTAAAATGGCATCCACAATGAAAAGTAATTTCAGGGAGAACATGTGTTAAGTAGTATTGAATAAAAATGCGCTGGTTCCAGTGCAAGCACTGAGTAAAGCAGTCCCAAGGATCTTTAGCTCTCTGGTGAAGTTCATCTCCAGCTTTGAAAAGATGGTACAATCTGACCATCCCGTAGGTAAAACATTTTTCCAATGTTTCAGTTCACACATGCGTTCACTTTGAAAGCATCTCAGGTGGAGAAACGTCCCACTGAGCACGTTTTTAAGCTGTTAGAGCTGGAATAATCCCAACTTTGTATTAAGTTCTGACATGAGGGAGTTCTTGGTGGCGTTTCTGGATATCCCAGCAGCATCTGATACAGTGGACCACGCGATATTGTTAAGCAGACTGAGAGGATTGTGGGATTCGTGGATCGGTTGTGGCTTGGTTTGAGTCTTTTTTGAGGGAGAGACAACAGGAGGTTCTTATGGGAAAAAAACTGTCACGTCGTAAGGTTAAAATTGGGGTACCACAGGGATCAGCTCTTTCTGCGGCCTTATTTAATCTGTATCTTGTTCTGCTGTGTAAGCTGCTTTCGGACCCTGACATATCCTACTGGCTGTACACTGATGATATCCAATTCTTTTTCCCTATTGATGGGGATTTTGATGGGGCATCATCACAATAGTTGGTAGTGATAGCGATTAAACACTGGATGAACCGTAACAAGTTGAAGTATTCAGAAGACGCAGGTGTTGTGTGTGACGAGAACCCTGTGTTGCTGGGAGAGAGAGTATTGGTGAGGTGTGAGGTGAAGTATCTCGGTGTGCTTTTGGATTCAGGATTTACCCTGAGGGCAGGTGCTTGCAGTAGTTTGGAAGGTGTACTTTCTTTTTTGGTTAGTCAATGGACTTAGACCTTATTTGTTGGCTCCATTGTTTAGGATGGTGTTGCAGTCGATGGTATTATTCGTTTTCGTCTACTGCAGTCTGGTGTTCTTGGGAGTGCCAGATTCAGTTTTGCATGCGCTTCAGGTGGCCCAGAATTCAGTGGTACGCCATTTATATTGGACAGACGTGAGCATCTGATGGCATATTTTACAAGATTGTATTGGCTAAAAGGGGCAAGAAACGTTACAAGCTACTGGTAAATGTTTTCATGCGCTTACAGAAGTTGGCCCCCAAATACCTGGTCCAGAGCATCTTGCTGCGTGAGCCGGCTCGACTGCTTTGCTCAATTGAGCATCGCGATCTGTTTGTTCCATCTGTGTCTTTCACTGTATCGGTCCTAGGGAGTGGAACAACCTTCCAGGATATATTCGCCAGCAGCAAAATTTACAGAACTTTAGGAAAATGCTGAAAAGACACCTACTCTGTAAGATGAAATATAGAGTCTGAGTTTGGCTGAGGGAAGAGTGGTGACTGTTGAGTGCTGGTCACAGAGGTGTTCGATGGTCCGGTCTGTTCTATTTGGCATAATGATGTTTGTCATTGAGGCGTCCTGTATGCTACTTGCAATTTTATATTTTCATGTATTTTAGGGTTTGGCCAGTTGTTTGGCCTTAAATATTGGTTGTCGTTAATGAGACGTGTATTTCATATGTAATCTGATTTTTATATGTAAGTGTAATTTGTTTTATAGTGTGTTTTGATGTGATTTGTATGTTATGTAACTCGCCCTGGATAAGGGCAGGCAATAAACAAACAAACAAACAAACAAACAAACAAACAAACAACAGCCTTAATGCTTCCCTTTACTTCAAGGCAATACTCCCGGGTTTATCGTTTTGATGAGGGGGGACCCCTAGAGTATTATTTATCACTGCCAGCTTACAGTCACTTCTGTTCTGCCACCTGCTATCTAGATTCTGTGGTTGGCTGGCTACAGCAACAACTCCTGGTTTTCAGCTGAGACTGAGCAATGTCAGCTAGTGCGCTCTGTATCTTTTCCAGCAGCATGTCCCCACGGTCAACAACTTCTTCAAGGCGGGATGCAGCTTCATGGTTCTCTTCTTCCAACTGGCACAAACTCGCAGCCTTACAAAATAAACAAGCAACCAATCAATGAATTCACACAACAGAATGAAAAAGGGGTATTTCAAGGATTACTATTTTTAAAAAAGAAGATAAAAGGCCATACACTGTATTTACTAGGGAACAGTTGTAATGATTAAATCAGGGCTGTGGAGTCAGAGACAATTTGGGGTACCTGGCATTGGAATCGTGGGTACCAGAAACTAAGGAGTAAGAGTCGAAGGATTTATCTACTGACGTCACAGCCCTGGATTAAATCCCACTTTGAGGATTGCAGGAGTGGGAAAAATTTGATGGAAAAATGGAGGAGCTATGGTTCTTGCTGTTCCAGCTTTTCTGTACTACAACCAAAGTATTGTACATGATCGCCATTCTCAAACCTGAATTTTATTAAAGAGGAAAGCGAGTTGAGTGAGCAGTACAGAAGAATGCATGCAGTAAACAGTGTCAGATAAGGGACCACTTGACCCTTCCATTGAAAAAATATCTAGAAAACAAGAATGTGCCACACTTTTTCTTTCAGGAACAGAGCAAGCCTTTTTCCTTTATAGTCTGCACCTTCTTTTTTCCAAATTTTAGATTTATTCTTTCAGTTTGTTGTTTTCTTTTTTGCCTTGTTTTATTTTCCCTGGGGGCATCAAGAAAAAAAAGTCATCGCTGACAGCATCAAGACTTAGATGGTGCCAGCCAGTGAGCTTTTAGGTTCTTCTTTGCATGTGGGAGGGACATGGGTGAAGCTCAATCATCTACAAGAGCTTAAATAAGATGAAAACAATTTTTGAATGAGTTAGAAGGGTACGTGTTACTAACTTAGCCTATTATCCAGAGAGAAAACATCATCTTCAAGTAAGCACGTCTGCTTCCTCCATGGGAACAGGAAATCGGTCTCCAAAGAATTTGACCATGATCTCATCAGGAACTAACTCCTTTGTAAGTAATGAGTAGAATGACACAGGGACAAATTTCCATCCCATCCCATCCCTGCAAGATCTGTCCTCATCTGCATAAGCCTCAAACACTTTAAAATAAGTGTTTGAGGCTTGTGCAGATAAGGACAAAGCTTTTAGGGGCAGGATGGAAAAGGAGATAGATCCTGCGGGGACAGGGATAGATCTGTCCCTGTGTCATTCTCTAATAACAATTACTTTATTAAGCAGACTGACCCCTAGCAGTACATTCTAGTTTGAAAGATGGCAGTACTGGAGGCAGGAGTATTAGGTATCATTCCTGCCTAAAGAGGTGAGACACACGCTGGACCTAACTGGCAGGTGGGGGAAGAGAATAGAGAAGTGCTGAAGCTGGAGGGGGGGGTAGGGTCCAAGAGAGATGCCAATCCTGATTTAGGAGGGGTAGGAAGGAAGAGAGCACCTGGGGAGAAATAGGTACACTAGGGAATTATGAAAGTTTTGGTGTATAATTCTCTGGGGTATACTCAAGTTATGAAGTGTCCCTTTTGCACTTTCTCCACAAAGTCAACAGTAAATTAACTCTTGAAAACGTTCTTTTAAATCCGATTGCCCAAACTTGATCTCTCAGTAGGAGACAACATCGAACGAGCTCCTTTTCGAAGCAGGACAGGAACCCTAATTATTGGGTAAGCTAACTACATGGGAGTTGGAGCAGTATTGCCACATTTCTTGAGTATCAGGACTGGTTGCGATTCAGTTTAAAGAAGACATTAGAAAACAAAAAGTTGTTCCCAAAAAACAGAAGTGGTTACACAACCTGAATGCCAAGACCTTGCTAGAGGTTTTTTTTCCTGGGGTGGGGGCAGATTCTCTATTACTAGTGTTGTTACCTCTTTCAAATCCTAAGCAAGTTCCTGTCTCACACTTTCCGGTATGGGCTTTCCATACGCTTTTGCTCAACCCGTTGGACGGACGTGTTTTATTTTAACCATCAGCTCTAGGCCCTTTTTACCAGTGTACCACAATTACCAGCCTCATGTCCCTCTGTTACCTGCATTCTTATCTGGAGTAGGAGACTGCAGGACTACGACTGGGAAGAAAAGAACAGCCCAGTAGGCTAAGGAAAAAAGGGTACTGAACAAGGACGAGAAATAGGGAAAAGAAACAGAATAAAAAGAGCTGGAGGAAGATAGGAAGCAAATAAAAGAAAAAGAACAAAAGCAACCTAGACTACAAAATGTACTGATTGTTAACACTGGCACCTCATGATAGCCCTGTCCGAGTGCCTGAAATTCGCAAAGAAGAGAGGCTCAACAAATTGCGGCTCTACTCTCTCGAGGAACGCAGAGAGAGGGGAGACATGATAGAGACGTTCAAATATATCACCGGGCGAATCGAAGTGGAAGAAGATATTTTCCTTCTCCAGGGACCCTCAGCCACAAGAGGGCATCCGCTTAAACTCAGGGGCGGGAAATTTCATGGTGACACCAGAAAGTATTTCTTCACTGAAAGAGTAGTTGAACATTGGAACAAGCTTCCGATACAGGTGATCAAGGCCAACAGCATGCCAGATTTTAAGGGTAAATGGGATGTCCATGTGGGATCCCTGAGAGGGTGAATGTAAGGATGGGTCATTTGGAGCGGGGGCTCTAGAGCAGACTTAGGGGGTGGGTCTGTGGAGTGGGCAGACTTGATGGGCTATAGCCCTTATCTGCCGTCATTTTTCTATTTTCTATGTTTCTATATTGTGCACGTAGGTATGACATAATAATGCAGAAAAAAGTCAGAAGCCTGAAAACCTAAGACAAGAAGATTATTAGTTAATAGAGAAAAAGGATTTAAAAAGTCACCTTTAATCAACAACCTACCTGCAAAGCTGCCGTTGATTCTTCACTAGGCAATGAATCTATAAGTACATCTATGTCCTTAGCTGTCCGTGCAATCAGTGCAGCAAAAAGTTGGGCATACTCTGTGAAGAGAGTTTGGTTAAATGTATTTATGAAATACAGCACATTTCCTTTCCCTCAGACCGCAGACAAAAAGCAAGTGGCAGGCTGGCTGTCACACTCGCATTGCCTTCTTGGAATGGTATTTTATTTTGATATACACTTCTCCCTCCGAATCTGCGGGTTTAGTGCCAGCAAATTCGGTTATTCGCAATTTTTTCCCCCGGATCTTCCCCTGGTTTTTAAAGGCTGAATCACTCCATTCCGGACCTCACCAGGTAGTCTAGCAGTGACGCAGGGCAGGAGCAATTTTCCTAAGCTCCTGCCCCGTGCAGAGCCATCATAAATAATGGCTGCCGTGAGTTCCCGTGGACTCACGAGACTACAACGGGAACTCACAGCAGCCATTTTTGATGACGGCTCTGCACAAGGCAGGAGCGTAGGAAGATCGCTCCACCCTGATTCCGAGCTTAATCTCAATGGAGAAGGAATTCCACCACTTCAGTTCTGCCAGTGAAAAAGATCCTTGTTCACAAAAAACTTTACAAATTATTTATTTTGCAAAGGTGATGCAAATCTTCAAGGTCATATGCCAAGTTTTCACAGGCATTGCAAGCTGACCAATAAGTACTTAGGCCTCTGGTTAAAGAGCTCTGTAATAGTTTCATCCTCTTGCAGGCAGCCAATGAAGCACAGCCAGCACAGGTCAAGCCCTCACCCTTCTCTTGTTAATAATATCCTAGCTGCTATGTTTTCAGTCACCTTGACAGGCAACAAAGAGATTGTTACAGTGGTCAAAAATACTAATAAGTAAAGTTTGTGTAACTGAATGTGAAACTGTTTCACGCACATATGGTTGACATTGCTTTACTATAGGTATCTTATAAGATGATTCAGGCCATTTGAAGTTGAGACATACCCCTCATGATCTCCGCTCGACCTCTTATAATCTTCTCTCCATTCCCTCAATGAAAGTTATAGGAACCAGACGACACGACATGTTCTCAGTTATGGCCCCTTACTCATGGAATCTCTTACCTCAATATATCAGGGATTTAAAAGATTTAACTCTATTTTAAAAAACTCTAAAATCATTTCTTTTTAAAGATGCTTATGATTCTTAGTATATTATTTATCGTTTTTTAATTAAGCAGCTAAAATTATCCCTCCTTTTCCTTTTATGTTTTTCCTTCTATTCTATCCAAATATTGTAACTTTCTCCCCATTTACCCTCACAATTCTCGTAAGTTTTAACTCATAACAAAATTATTTTATATGTATGTATTTTGTTTGTTAAGTTTTAACCCATAACATTAGCTATTTTATATGTCAACACCAATATTTTATTTGTATATTTTTATGTTGTACATCGCCTAGTAATTTAAATAGGCGATTCATTAAGAACAAATAAACTTGAACTTAAACTTGAACTCCTATTAATCTTTGGACAATGAGATAAACATTGACAAATGAAACTCCTCAAAATCTAAGAACTCTTTTAAGCACAATGAGCATAAACCCACTGGACCACAGTTCACCAGCCAACTTTCTGCTCAGGAACTTCCCCAACAGGAGTAATAGTCTGAATATCATTTGCATACATTAATAGAGGGAAATCACACTGACAAATCAGAATAGCCATGGGTGTGCCCAGCCACTTTAAACTCAGGCTCATCCAGCAGCTGAAGATTCCCAGCATCTCTTCTTTCCCTAACCTCAGGCGGTAGGGGGTGGTCTCTCAACTCCATGCTCCCAACCCTCTGGTACTTTTTAAGTCCTTCAGTTCTCTGCCAGCAGTGACTCCTATCTACTGCTTGAGGGAAGGCTTAGGGTCAGCATCAGCAGCATGTAGGAGTCACAGCTCACTACCCTGGAGGACCTGGATTTCAGCTTTTTGCCTAAAAGCCTAAATGTGGATTCTAGAACCTCCCTCCCATGCTTTCCTGTGTTGTTTATATCCACATACACCAAGACAACCAGGTCCTCCCCAGCATGTCTAAAACTATACCTTCTCATCAGGCAAGCAAAGTAACCAGGAAATCTTCATTCCCACCCACCACCCAGCTATCTACTTCCCTAATTACTGGGCCACCAATTACAACGGCTGTCCTAAGCCTCTGCGCTTGGGCACAACCCATGGAGGCACATCCTCAATGTGAGAGGATACTGCAAGGTGATGAACTCCTGCAAAGCAGGATAAAAAATGTCTGTCACACTGGACATAGGACTAATCTACTCTCTCTCTCTGAAGGCCTCCTCTATATATCTATCTCAGTTCCTCCAAGTCTGCTACTTCTGAACCTTGTCCTGGAGGCACAATCAGCCGTCAGGTGCTTGGGATTACCACAGTAGACATGCATGAGATTTGCATGCAACAGTTATTCAGCATATGCAGATTTGTTTCATGCACATTCACTGCAGTAATCCCAAAAACCTGACTGGTTAGATGCGACTCCAGGACACGTTTGAAAAGCACTGCTCTAGCCTCCAGAGATAAGAATGCCAAGAGCATGTTGCAACAAGAAAACATTTACATTTTCCCTGTAAGAAATGATTCAAGACAACCTACCTACCACATGTTCTCTGGGCAGTATATCAAAAATATTTCCTCAGGCCCCTAGCTTATTATCCATGCCACTGCTCTAGGCCTCTATCAGCTGTAGTGCTACTGTCATTCCCCACCTTCTGTGAAGCTTGCAAAGGCCTCGCTGTAATACAGGATTGAAGGGAGGCAAGGACCGATGACATTTTGCCCAGTGTGATAAACACCCCAAATGTAGATTTTACAATAATCATGACCCACAATTTGGGGAGCGCTGGTATAGTTGTTTGAAATTAAGACCGACCATGGATCAACACAATCACCTGAATAATTGTGAGAGCTGGTAAAAATCTTGCTTTTTTTTTTTACCTTCAGTTGGATTAGCAGGTTGATCCTTGTTCATTGCTGTCTGAATGTTGTTGAAAGAAGCAGGAGGAGCACACTGCTGTAGCACTCCAATTGCGTTGCAAAACTGATCTGCAAGCTGAAGACATAAATCCAGTTAAACATAGTAACATAGTAGATGACTAGTCATTAAGCCCGTTACATTAACGGGTGCTAGAATACTGTTCACCCTCTATGTTGCCCCTTCCATTCACTGCCCTCTCTTCTCTTTCCATCCAGTGTCCTCCCCCTCTCTCTCTGTCCCATATGGCCTCTCTCCATCTCCTCTTTCCTTTTCCCTTGGTCTCTCCATGCCCTGCCATCTGTTCTTCCCTCCAAGCCATTCTCTCCCCCTCTGCTCACTTTCCTCCTTCAACTACTTCATCGGGCAGCAGCAGCATTGACAATTCATTGCTCTTGCTGGCTTCAGGTATTCCTCTCTGGCGGGTCCTGTGTTCATGAAAACAGGAAGTAGGCAGGACCGGCCAGAGAGGAAGGCCTGAAGCCGCAACAGCAGCGAATTGTAAACGCTGCTGCTGCCTGAAGCACCCGAGGCAGACGGTTCTCTCCCCTCCCAGCCCAACCCCCGCTGACTCTGCGACCCTCCCGGCGAGATGACTTTAATAACAAACCTCCCTCCAGCGTTGGCAGCCGCAACATGCTAAACAGGCTGGTTCGCGGCTTTCTTCTGCCGTTGAGTCTCTCTGTCGCATCATTGATGACATCATTAGTGACGCGGCAGAGGGACTCAACTGCAGGAGAAAGTCGCGAAGCAGCCTGTTTAACGTGCAGCGACTGCCAACGCTGGAGGGAGGTTTGTACCGGTACCAGAAGCGATATTACATTACATTACATTAGGGATTTCTATTCCGCCATTACCTTGCGGTTCAAGGCGGATTACAAAAGGTTAATTAAAAAAAAAAAACAGAGTTACAATGATTAGCAAGAGAGGTAAGTTGTAGATCTTATAAACATTTAGCGGGTTGTTGATTGTGAGGTGGTTTGTAAAAGAGTTAATAGGTGGTCATAGTGGAAGTTCTTTTGTTATTATTAGTGCAGTAATGGGTAGATCAAATGTCAGTTTTAGAGTTACTAAACGGTCGTGATGTTATTGCTGCTTCAGGAATTTCTTGAAGAGTGTGGTTTTTATTTCTTTTCTGAACGTCCTATAGTCTGGGGTGGTCATCAAGAGGTTGGAGATCTGGTTGTCCAGCCTTGCGGCTTGGGTGGCTAGGAGGCCGTCGTGTAGTTTTGTTCTTTTTACTTCCTTGATTGGGGGGGGGTATGAATGGGGAGTGCGTTTTTCTGTGTCTTGTAGTGGGTGCTTGGATGAGGCGATTGTTCAAGTATGATGGGCTGTCTCCATGTAGGGTTTTAAATAATATGCAGTAGAATTTGAATTGGATTCTTTCTTGGATTGGAAGCCAATGTGAGTTGATGAAGGCTTCAGTGATGTGGTCATGTTTTTTCAATGAGTAGATGAGTCTCAAAGCTGTATTTTGGATTGTTTGGAGTTGTCTGATCGTAGTTGCAGGGCAAGGAAGGAAGAGGATGTTGCAGTAGTCCAATATACCTAGTATTAGGGATTGTACTATAAGTTGGAATTGTGTTCTTTCAAAGAATTTTCGGACTTGTCTCTCCCCCTCCAGTACCTGTCCAGCACTTTGCTGCGGCGCATCCTCCCATCCTGAGTTGGCCACAGCGCTCGAGTCTGTTTCTCCCGCTTTGTCTAGCCGCCGCATACGCACTCTGGCCACGGACCTACAGATCAGGGATTACAGATCACGCAGGTCTGAGTGCGCATACGCGGCTAGCATTTTATTATATAGGATGGCAGATAAAGACCTGAATGGTCCACCTAGTCTGCCCAACCTGATTCAATCTAAATATTTTTGGGGGGGTTTTTTCCTTCTCCTCCTTAGCTATTTCTGTGCAAGGATTCTAAAGCTCTGCCCAGTACTGTTCTTAGGTTCCAAAAAGAGAATGCTCTGTGAACCCTCGTAGTGACAATTATACAGCAGAATCTCAATTAACCAGCAGTTAACCAACTGGCAAAAAATTCCCCCCCTTCAGTTTATATTTGATACTGTGTATACTGTAGTTAGGCCTATTTTAATAGTAACTCTCAACCAACCGGAAATGCATCTACCAATTCCCTTGGGTGCCAGTTAACTGAGAGTCCACTGTTCTATCTATTCTTTGAAGAGACTTGAAGCAGGTGACAAACATTGATCTTGTATCAGGAGGCAGAAAAAATCCCGTCTCAAATTCTCCGATGTAAAAATCCAAACAATAATATGAAAACATCCATGTGTCACTGATAATCCATATAAATAACCATTTATGTGTGTCAGACCCAACACGGTCTGTGTTTCAGCCTTCTTCATGGGTCCCGAAATAACATGACCCTATCAAACTGACACAGGACAATAAAGGCTCACATTATACTTGAAATGTCTGCAGTTTGGCACTATAAAGCAATTGCACAATCGGACGCCAATTAGCTAGCCTCGAACATGAAAGTGATGCTCTAACTGCTACCAGATTATTCATGACACATGGATGTTCTGATATTATTGTCTGGATTTTTACGTCAAATAAATTGTTATTATCAATCTAACGACTCTTGACATCCAGGGACTTTGTTCCACTTCTTTGGTCTTTGGCTCTACCAGTAATTTTGGAACATAGGTTCTCTTTTTTTCTGATCTGATTGCTTCTCAAATTCTCTAAAATCTAGAAGTCATTAGCTGATACTCCTTCCACACTCCCTCCCTAAAACCAATGGTGAAGACCTGCCTTGGGGAGGATCTCTAACCCTTTCCCCAAGGACCCCCACAGCTCCTTTAGAACCTGATTTGCTATGGATGTTTTTCTATTTTCTTGTCGCCCTCTTTTGTTTTTCAGTTTTATTTTGCTTGTTTTAACTTTATTTTTTTTCATCTACTTTATTTATAGTTTTACATTGTTCTGTTTACTTTTAAATTTAATTTTACTCTGGGCGAGTCAGGAAATTACTAACATCTTTGAATGACGGAGTTTGACCATTATAGAACCACTAGTCTTTAAGCCCGTTACATTAACGGGGGCTAGAATATATGTATGTCTGTCTTTCTTTCTTTCTGTCTCCCTCCCTCCTATTATTTGTCTTTCTTTCTATTTGTCTCTCTTTCTGCCCCCTATGCAGCATTTATCTCCCCTTGTCCACTTTCCTGTACAGTAGCCATATCAGCATTCCCTCCTCCTCCATTTCCTTGTGCATCAGCATTTCCCCCCCTCCCTACTTCCCTGTGCAGCATTTTCCTCCCTCGGGTGCTAGAATATATGTGTGTGTCTGTCTTTATTTCTTTCTCTCTCTGTCTCCTTAGCCACTTTTTCCTGTCCATTCTCCCTTCTTTTTACCTCCCCTGTGTCCACCACCACCCCTTCACTGCTCCCCTTATCCAGCAGCAGCCCTTCTCCCTTTGTTTTACCTCCCCCCTGTCCATCAGTACCTCTTCCTGCTCCCCCGTCCAACAATAGGCATCCCTTCCTTTTTTTCCCCCCCTGTCCATCATCACCTCTTCCTGCTGCCCCTGTCCAGCAGTAGGCCTCCCTTCATTTTTTCCCTGTCCATCAGCATATCTTCCTGCTCCCCCTGTCTAGCAGTAGGCCTCCCTTCATTTTTCCCCCCTGTCCATCAGCACCTCTTCCTGCTCCCCCTGTCCAGCATTAGGCCTCCCTTCATTTTCCCCCCCTGTCCACCACCACCCATTCAAGCTCCCCTTATCCAGCAGCAGCCCTTCTCCCTTTGTTTTACCTCCCCCTGTCCATCATAGTAACATAGTAGATGACGGCAGATAAAGACCCGAATGGTCTATCCAGTCTGACCAACCTGATTCAATTTAAATTTTTTTTTTTTTCTTCTTAGCTATTTCTGGGCGAGAATCCAAAGCTTTACCCAGTACTGTGCTTGGGTTCCAACTGCCGAAATCTCTGTTAAGACTTACTCCAGCCCATCTACACCCTCCCAGCCATTGAAGCCCTCCCCTGCCCATCCTCCTCCAAACGGCCATACATAGACGCAGACCGTACAAGTCTGCCCAGTAACTGGCCTAGTTCAATCTTTAATATTATTTTCTGATTCTAAATCTTCTGTGTTCATCCCACGCTTCTTTGAACTCAGTCACAGTTTTACTCTCCACCACCTCTCTCGGGAGCGCATTCCAGGCATCCACCACCCTCTCCGTAAAGTAGAATTTCCTAACATTGCCCCTGAATCTACCACCCCTCAAACTCAAATTATGTCCTCTGGTTTTACCATTTTCCTTTCTCTGGAAAAGATTTTGTTCTACGTTAATACCCTTTAAGTATTTGAACGTCTGAATCATATCTCCCCTGTCTCTCCTTTCCTCTAGGGTATACATATTCAGGACTTCCAGTCTCTCCTCATACGTCTTCTGGCGCAAGCCTCCTATCATTTTTGTCGCTCTCCTCTGGACCGCCTCAAGTCTTCTTACGTCTTTCGCCAGATACGGTCTCCAAAACTGAACACAATACTCCAAGTGGGGCCTCACCAATGACCTGTACAGGGGCATCAACACCTTCTTCCTTCTACTGACTACGCCTCTCTTTATACAGCCCAGAATCCTTCTGGCAGCAGCCACTGCCTTGTCACACTGTTTTTTCACCTTTAGATCTTCGGACACTATCACCCCAAGGTGATAGTACCTCTTCCTGCTCCCCCTGTCCAACAATAGGCATCCCTTCCTTTTTTCCTCCCCCTGTCCAGCAGTAGGCCTCCCTTCATTTCCCCCCCCCTGTCCATCAGCACCTATTCCTGCTCCCTCTGTCCAGCAGTAGGCCTCCCTTCATTTCCCCCCCCTGTCCATCAGCACCTCTTCCTGCTCCCCCTGTCCAGCAGTAGGCCTCCCTTCATTTCCCCCCCTGTCCATCAGCACCTCTTCCTGCTCCCCCTGTCCAACAATAGGCCTCCCTTCCTTTTTCCCCCCGTCCATCTTCACCTCTTCCTGCTCCCCCTGTCCACGGGAGTTAGTACAGGGCCGGTCTCTGCCGTTCTCCCCAGAGTTTTTTATTTACTCGGATAGAGTCCTTGCCGCCCCCCCTTCCCTTCCCGCGTACCCGATTACGAACTCACTCGGCGATTCAAGCAGCCTGTGCAGCAGTCTTCACACGCTGCTTCGGGTTCTTCTACTGCCCTGATTTACTCTGGCACGTCCCTGATGACATCATCAGAGAAGCGGCAGAGCAAATCAGGGCAGTAGAAGGGCCTGAAGCAGCGTGTGAAGACTGCTGCGGTACAGGCTGCTTGAATCGCAGGGTAGGTAGTCGGGTCAGCGGCAAGGGAAGGGGGGTGAGCGGCAAAGGACTCCTCTGGTCTGTTGCGGAGGGCGGGCCGGCTCCATTTATGGATTCGTTCTGGAGAGGGGGGGGCAAACGCGCTGTGTTGGGGGAAAGGGTAGGCAGACACGGGGACCGGGTTGCGTGTTTTCACGCTCAGTAAATTTCGCAGTTTCTGTGGTGCCTGAGCTGCAGGAGAGGGAGCGGGTTGTGCGTGGCGGAGGAGGCCCCGACTGCCCCAGCTGCAGCTTCTTCCTTGTTGAAAAGTCGCCGCTGCAGCTCCTCTCTCGATCCTGGTGCAGTTCGAGAGAGGAGCCGGTACCACATGCAGAGTGAGAGTCAGGGGTGAGGAAGGCCGGCGCAGCTGTGTAATTTGTTTTTAAATTTGAAAGCCGCCACCGCAGCCAGGGCCGCGCATGCGCAGTCATATTTTCGCGACAGACAAGGGAACACGTTTTTTTAGTACGCATGCGCGGCCTATCATTTTATTATATTAGATAGCTTAACGGTCAAGTAACCTAAATGCCTTGAACTGTTAATCTTTAGCCGAGGTCCTTCCTGTGTTTGGTGACGCCAAGGATCGTTGCAGGATCACAGCTCTTTTTTCTCCTTTGGATGCCGAAGTTGTGGATGTGAGTGGAGCAGCAAGTGTGGTGGCTCCTTTGCTCTCTGCCAAGACTGCACTGCGCCCGACCATGCAAATGACTTCCTCCCTCCAAGGCTGAGATTGTCATTGTGGGGCCTTTGCACTTTTTCTTTCTTCGATTTTGGCATGGCTCCCTTTCTTGCTGGCGGGACTGCGCTGCACCTGATGACTGCGCACCGCTTCTACCGCGGAGGCTGTGTGGTTGGCTTGTGTCGGTGGAGCCTATCTGGATAATATGCAGCGAGTTAGTGACAGCGTTGGAGGATCTGCTATGGCCTGCCTCTTCTTCCCAATTTCTTTACCTTCTGCTCTTGGGCTCAGATTATGGTCATTGAGTCCTTCACCTCTGGCAGGTACATTGCCACTGTCTGGGAAAGCTCCACGGGCCACCATCAATTCTTTGCATTGATCCTTCCTTGCGGATGTGGAGCTCTATTGGGCCGGATTGATAATTGGACTTAGCACCAGATTGGAATTTATTTTACTCAATCTCTTATTTGTATAATTGATAGGAGACATTAGGATAAGTTTTTTTTTTAAGACACTTATGATATACATATGTCCTATCTCTAATGGAGTTCCTTTCATAAATTATTTGTATTGTAAACCGCTTTAGCCTGTCATATAAGAACATAAGAACATAAGCAGTGCCTCCGCCGGGTCAGACCATAGGTCCATCCTGCCCAGCAGTCCGCTCCCGTGGCGGCCCAAACAGGTCACAACCTGTCTGAATCACCAGAAGGGGCCCCCTTGCCACCTTGGTTTCTCATTGAAGTCCTATCTTTCCATCAAAGTCCTAACCCTCCGGTCTTGCACATGCACGACCTGGTTGGCTTTCTATACTTGTGTTACATCCCAGCACCTCTCTCAGTATCCCACGATCCCTTTATCCCTCAGGAATCCGTCCAATCCCTGTTTGAATCCCTGTACCTGTGCTAAAGCGGTATAACAAGTGCTAATAAAACAAACATTCTGTGTCTAAGATTAGTAAAAGAAAATCCTTAATGCATTCACTATATAATGCTGGCAAAGCACACTTCCAGCAGTTCCCATACCCAGCTTATCTTATTACCTTCTAAATGATTAATCTTCCCCCTCCTTCCTAGCAGTCTCAACCCCCAGCCCATGATTCCTTTAATCCACTATCCCATCCCCCTCACAATTTTCTACAGTGCTAGGCATCCCTCTCAACCATCCCTCGCCTTGCAGTCTGCTGCTGCTTCTTTGCAATGAGCAGCTCTCAATGAATTTGAGCCCTACGCTGCAAGAAATCTTGCACTGGTTTTTGAGGTGCAAATTCTCACAGGGCCAGTGTGGTGTTCCTGTACTATGTAGTTCTCATGGGTGGCAAATGGCAGCAAGAGCAAAGAAACTGACCCTGGAGACTCCACTGAGAAAAAGTCCAACAGAAACCAAAGAAACACTGTGTAAGGATCAGCCCTTCTCCATCGGAACGCCGTGTGAGGAACAAATGGCTTTAATGAGTTGGGAAATACAAGCAAAAGGAGAGACAAGAACGCCGGGCAATAAGTAACTTAGAGCCAGGACTGGGCAACAGCTAGATGTGAAGCCCTAAAGCTTAGATTACTGCAATCTACTCTTAACTGGTATCCCTCAGTGTCATCTCTCCCCCTTGCAATCTGTGCAAAACTCTGCTGCATGACTCATCTTCTACCAACCTCGCTAAGCTCATGTCATCCCTCTCCTTAAGTCACTTCACTGGCTCCACTATCTGCCATCACATCCAGTTCAAGATCCTATTGCTAACCTACAAGTGTTTTCATTCTGCCCCTCAATATCTCTCCTCGCTTCTCACCTCCCAGAGAACTCCGTTCCTCAGATAAGTCATTCTTAACATTATCCTTCTTCTCCACTGCCAATTCCAGCCTTCGTTCCTTTCATTTCAATAGCCTTGAGAGTTTATAATATATATCTAGAGCAGGAATCTCAAAGTCCCTCCTTGAGGGCCGCAATCCAGTCGAGTTTTCAGGATTTCCCCAATGAATATGCTTTGAAAGCAGTGCATGCACATAGATCTTATGCATTTTCATTGGGGAAATCCTGAAAACCCGACTGGATTGCAGCCCTCAAGGAGGGACTTTGAGACCCCTGATCTAGAGGATATTTTTGTTTTGTTCCATTTATACACCTTTGGTGGTGGTGGTGGTGATGGTGGGGGAGGGGGAGGTCTTTGAAATTACTTCATCACCAGTACTACTTGGTCTTACATACAGTCATTTCTGGTATTACCCTGGACCTGAATACAGACATCAGGGGATGTCGCTCAGGCTGCAGATAGTGTTATCACATTGGGCTTCAACCTCGCTATGCTTGTCACCCCTCCCTTAAGTTTCCAAGTTTATTAGTTTTTAATATCCCGATCATAAAATGAATATCTGACCGGTTTACAATTATAAAAAAAATTTAATATAGAGTAGAGAGAAATAAAAAAGAGTGTAAAAAAGTAGATAGAGTGAACAAATATGACATTTACAGACAAACTAGAAAGTGAGGAAAGATGGGGAGGTGGGAAAAGTTACATAATTATAGAAGAAAAAAGGATATAGAGGAAAAAGGGGATGACACATAAGGGGTGGGGGCATAATAAAGAAGAAGGTGGACTGCTCTAAAAAAAAAAAAATAAAATAATAATTTTAAGATTAGGATTTATCGTATGCATCTTGAAAAAGGAAAGTTTTGAGATTAACCTTAAATTTTGGTAGTTGTAGTTCATCACGAAGATATTGAGGGAGAGAATTCCATAAGGTGGGTGCTGTTATTGCGAAATTAGTTTTTCTAGTATAATAGGATTCTTTTAAGGATGGTATATAGAAAAGTTTTTGATCAGTAGATCTTAAAGAACGAGGTGAACTTTGGGGTATTAATAATTTATCAAGAAATAAAGGTAAATGAGAGATTTTAATTTTGAAAGAGAGGAGAATAATTTTATAAGTTATACGGTGAGTGATAGGAAGCCAGTGAGCCTCTTTAAGGAGAGGAGTGACATGTTCGAATTTGCCTTTTTTATTTATTAATTTGATTGCTGTATGTTGTATGAGTTGTAAACGTCGAATTTCTTTTTGAGGTAGACCATTAAGAAGAGAATTACAATAGTCTAAATGTGAAATGACTAAGGAGTGGATTAGAATATTAATTGCGTCTGTGTTTAAAATAGAACT
This sequence comes from Geotrypetes seraphini, assembly GCF_902459505.1. Classification (NCBI taxonomy): domain Eukaryota; kingdom Metazoa; phylum Chordata; class Amphibia; order Gymnophiona; family Dermophiidae; genus Geotrypetes; species Geotrypetes seraphini. The sequence continues at coordinate 23,535,711 of NC_047092.1, forward strand.
GAGAGAGCGGATGATACGTAATTTGAAGAAGCAGGTTTTAACAACAGAACTTATGTGGTCATGATAAGAAAGCGTACTGTCAAAAATAACACCTAATAGTTTTATATGAGTTTTCATAAGTAATGGGATAGATTTAATGTATATAGTTCCTGGTAGTGATTCAGAAGTTTTAATCGGGAGAAGAAGACCACAAGATTTTTCAATATTAAGTGAAAGTTTGTTGGAAAGGAGCCAATCACTAAGTCACTTCACTGGCTCCCTATCTGCCATCGCATGCAGTTCAAGATCTTATTGCTAACCTAAAGTGTGTTCATTCTGCTACCCCTCAGTATCTCCTCTCTTCTCTCTCCTTATACACCTCCTAGAGAACTCTGTTCCTCAGATAAGCTGCTCTTAACTGTACCCTTCTCCTCCACTGACAATTCCAGCCTTCGTTCCTTTCATCTAGCTGCCCCCGAGTTTGTCTGTCAAGCCCCTTCCCTTGTTTAAAAGCTGACTGAAAACCCACCTTTTTGATATAGCTTTTAATCCTTAACCCTACTCCTCTGCCCTCCAACCCAGCCAGCTGATTAACCATTCCCCTTAAATGTATCCATGACATCCTGTTTGTCTGAACTGCCTGTTTAGATTGTAAGCTCTTTCAAGCAAGGACTGTCTTCTTTGTGATTCTGTACAGTGCTGCAAAATAATTCGTGAAGAGCTTCAGTCTTTGGGAAGCAGAGCTGAGATTGTGATGTCATGATGCCTCATTCCACCAATAAGAGCCAACCTCATCAGTGATGTCACAATGGCTTGATTGTCCTATAATTCCCTCTGCCCTTCAACCCAGCCAGCTGATAAACCTTCTCCTTAACTGTATCCATGACATCCTGTTTAGATTGTAAACTCTTTCGAACAGGGACAGTTTTCTTACTCTTCGAGACTCTGCGCAGCGCCGCGTGCGTCTGGTAGCGCTATAGAAATAATTAATAGTAGTAGAGCGGTGGCTCTGACTCCTCTTAATACTCACTGCAGTAGCCCCGAAAAGCAAAAACCCTTCCTACGCCAAGCCATAACAGAAGAAAAAAACCAACGCACCGAATTCACAGCGTCCTGCAATTGCGTTAGTCTATCCGCCATGACGTCTCCTCCGCTCCGCTAAAACGAGTTCATTCACCGAGCAAAGCGGAAGACGTCCCCCCTCAGCCAATGGACGCGAGAGCGAAAGCAGGTTGAACAATCGCACAAAGCGAGAAGCTCGTCTAGCCCAATCAGAACTGCCGCCGCGTCAGAGCGTCAGAGAGAGAAACCATACCGACCAATCAAACGAGGAGATCGTGTAGCCCAATCAGAGCTGCTTCTTGTTGCAGAGGCGCAGTGCGTCAGAGAGAAACCGTACTGGCCAATCCAACAAGGAGAGGAGATGGTGTGGCCCAATCAGAGCTGCTTCTGCTGGTGCGCGGTCGACGGAACTCTTGTTTAGCGCTGCTTCTAATTCTGACGTAAGTGGACTGACGCTGTGTTGGGTTCATAAAGTAGTTTTGTTCCATGCAAGGCGCGAGGGCCAGTGGTGCGTTGGTTGGTTGCTTTTTGCCTCTCTGATCAGTCTCATGACTGAAAGGGAAAAGTGGATAGGAAGAAGAGTCTCATACTTAAAGGATAGGAAAATAATGCATTTGGAAATACTACTACTGTTGATTATTTCTGTAGTACTACCAGACGCACATTAAACACGCAAGAGACGGTCCCTGCTCAAAAGAGCTTACAATCGAATTATGACAAGACAAAAAGGGTGAACCTATACATAGGGTTACCAGACGTCCAGGAAAACCCGGGCATGCCCTCTTTTCCAAAACCCAGAAGTTAAAAAAAATCGGGGAAGACCACTGTCTGAGTACCTCCTCCCAGCACCGTCTCACCTGCCCCTTAAAACCACAACAAGGTTATGGAACTTTCTGGACTGTCGCTGTGTACGTCTGGTAGAGCTCTAGAAATAATTAATAGTAGTAGCCATTTCAAAGGCAGGGAAGGAGACCAGATTCCCTCTTTATTAAGTTCTAAGCAAATATATGGTATATTTCTTTTATCTCAACTGCCACAGTCACTCATTTCCTGTGACCTCCGTTCAAATAGCCTTTAAGGCTGCGCTTCCCTCACCACTTCTGAAGGGCTTTGGCCTGAAAGAGTAGCAAGCTGTGAACCAGGGAAGCCAGTGTTTCAGTGATGTTTCTATCACAAATTTTCCTTGTGACTGTGTGCAAATTATTTGTTCCCTCTGTTGACCTTCAGATACTTCTACTATTTTATCATTTCTGTGGCACTGAAAGGCATACACATCACTATACATTCAACATGTATGAGTCCCTGCTCAGAAGAGCTTATAATCTAATTGGGACAGACAGAACAAATAGGACAGATAGGGATAGCACTAAACTCTGAACAACAACCACCTGAAAATCAGATTTCATCAGCAAAGACTTCAATTTATCACAAGCTTAGGTCCCTGTTTACTAGCCCAGAGTACCTTGCTTTTGAAGTGTAGTAAAGCCAGTGGAAAACTTGTTTTGGGTTGCCACAGCCAAGCATAGCATAAATTTCCTAGCCAAAACATCGCAAAATCAAAGCTGCAGCCTTCTAAAGGGCTGGATTGACGATTGGAAAAAAAAAAAAATATCCCCACTCCTCCAATCCTGCCCTTGTGGCTCCCTCAGTCAAAATGGTGGGCTTAGATCCCCTAGCTGTATTCTCATGGTAGAACTGCCAAGAGGTCAGAATCTACCATTTTGACTTTAGGGACCCACAGAGAAGGCACGGGAGTGGAGATGGGGGTCAAGGAGCTGGAGGGAGCTGTTATTGACAATTGGGGTGAATTAGAGGAATACTTTTTTTTTAAGCAATCAGAGGGGTCAGTCTGAAGGTAGGCAATGATGGCACTCATTTGTAAAGGAATCAGGAGGTAAGTTAGTACTTTTCCTTTAAGTTGGTCCCCATGAGTATCAGGCTGTATAGCAGTGTTTCAGAACTAGCTGGAAGGAAAGTTATCAGATTCTCTTGAGGTGCTGTAAACTTTTGATGATTAACACAGTTTATAAGGTTTAAAACTGATCTTGAAGGAATAATCTATGATTTGGAGAAATACCTGAGTCATCACAGGGCAGAGAATTACTACGTCTGTTGGAAACTTGGCTTAACCAGTCAGTGGAGTTCAGATCTCAATTGGGGCCTCTGCGTATAGAAAGGGTACACAAAGTAGGCCCTCAGAAGCAGGCTGGTGCTAAACCATGTGAAGTTATCCTTCGCTTACTGCATTTTGCTCATAAACAAGCTATCTTGCGGGTGGTATAACTGTAATGGGGCAGGTGTCCCTGGGCATGAGGCCTAGTATGCCAAAATGATGGATATCTTAGTGTCTTTTTGCCCCATCTTGAACATCTGGGTTTGCCTCATCAATGATCCGTTCCAATTAGTGGCACCCTTGAAATTATTTTGGCCTTGGGAATGACAAACACCCTTGTTATAGGGGAAAACGCCCTCCAGGGATTCAAGACAAAGTTAGACAAATTCCTGCTGAACCAGAATGTACGCAGGTAAGGCTAGACTCAGTTAGGGCACTGGTCTTTGACCTAAGGGCCGCCGCGTGAGCTGGGAACGATGGACCACTGGTCTGACCCAGCAGCGGCAATTCTTATGTTCTTGGTCTGAAACTTTTAAGCTATCTGCTTTTGCGGACGACATCCTTGTACATTTAACTAACCTGGAGAGGTCCCTACCAACACTGTTGGAAATGTTTGCTGAATATGGTGACTTCTCCAGTTTCAAATTGAATCTTTAAAAATCTGGATATTTACTGACAGACCCAATTGGCAGCCACAGTTAAAAAAGGCTCAAGACTCATTTAAATATTTTGGCATTATATTACGTGTGGATACAATTAACTTATACAAATTTAATATCTCTCATCTATTAACAATCACAACAAGTCATTTCCAACAATGGGCAGCCCTCCCTCATTTTCATGGTGTGAGCCAACCTGTATGCTATGGTTATTTTTCCTAAGCGGCTGCACTTAAAACTCTTCCCTTATACTTAACACTCAAAGATATTAAATCTTTGCATAGACTACTGATGTATTATTGTTTGGCGGGGGGGGGGGGGGGGAGCAAAAAGGCCAAAAATGAAACTTTATAGCCTTAAGGGTAACTGGCAAAGAGGTGGTATAGCTATCCCTGATATTAAACTTTATAACATGGCATCTAGGAAATTGGATAAATGCAACTAAATATTACTCTTCTTTGCAGATGGAAAGTTCCTTCCATTACCCTCTACACCAGGGGTGCCCAACGCGTCGATCGCGATCGACAGGTCGTTCGCTCAGGCGACCCCAGTCGATCGCACAGCAGGTTCCCTTCTTCCCTTCTCTTTTTTTCCCCTCCTGACTGGCCCGCCTCTTAAAAAACGCTGGCCAATCAGAGTGCTGGAAGGGCGGGGTGAAGGTCGGTGGGGGACGGAGCTCAGCGCATCACAAGAAATAGAAGCGCCTGTAATGATTGAGGTAAGAGTGAGGCCTAATGCTGCCCGATATACAATTTTAAAACCCCCAAAATCGGCCTCCCAATCAGTGGCGTACCGAGGTGGGGCGGTCCGCCCCCGCCCCGGGTGCACGGCTTGGAGGGATGCACAGCCGTCCGGGTCCTCCTGCCCTTCCTTTCCACCGGTCTGCGCACGGGGCTCGCACCCGCCGCCCAAATGGTGCTGTTGGTTATCGCGGGAGTTGACGGCACCATTCAAGCCGTGCACCCGGGCGGATCGTCCCCCTTCTAAATCCATTGTACTTGTCTTTTATTCAGTTCCACTAATGAGCATTGTGACAGGCAGTTCTTATGGGGCAGTTCTTGGAAGTATTTCTTTGTTTTTCTTTGCCTAAGTATTCTATTAATTTAACTTCCTTATTCCTGTGGGGATCTCCAAAGGGGACGAATGGGAGACGGCCGGTAGCAGGTGGTACTTTAGCAATTCTTACAGGTTGCCATAGGCCTCAGGAGCTGTCTTCCCTCTGCCGTGGTCCTGCCCCTCCTCTAAGTCAGAGACAGGCTTGGGGCAGAGGGAAGACAGCTCCTGAGGCCTATGGCAACCTGCAAGGATCGCTAAAGTACCAGCGATCCTCTCTGCAGACTGCTCCCTGCTGGAATTAGGTAAATGGATGTGGGGAGGGTAGGCCTTCGGGGGGGGGGGGGAGTGTAGTCCTTCAAGGGGTAGTGCAGGCCTTCAGGGGGGGAGTCAACCTTTGAGGGGGAATGTGCAGACCTTCAGGGGGGGTCAGGCCTTCGGGGGAGGGGGGCTGTATAATAAAAAAATATTTGAACATAAATACAAAGTACACTCGGTGTGTGTATATATATATATATATAAATAAATAAATATATATATGTTTAGCATTTTTATTGTTGGTAGATCATTTTGACTTGGTCATTTTAAAAGTAGCTCGCAAGCCCAAAAAGTGTGGGCACTCCTGCTCTACACTTACTTTACATTGTGTAAGCAAAGACTCAGACCTTACGCACCCACATTAAATCGTATTCTCTCATCCGCTCCTTTCGAGGACTGTGGAAAGCTATGGCTAAATGGGAAAACCTTAATTCAAATAGTACAAAAGTTGTTTATTACCATTATGGAATGGAAAAATGGTGAATTTATACCAGGTATGGAAAATCCTTGCTTTTTACAATGGAGGAGTTTGGGAATTAATCAATTAAAACATGTTACATCTTACAGAAGGATAGATGTAGAGTTTACATTCATTGCGTGGGTGCAATTTGACTTGGGTTGACAAATTTGCTTATCGGCAATTGAGCCATTATACCAAATCTTTACTAGCTGCATCTCTAAAATTAGAAGTAAACAGCATTTTGCAGGATTCATTTTGAGTCCCCCTCAGAAGATCTACCCTCATTTTCAGTACAGTAAAACCTTGGTTTGTGAGCATAATTTATTCCAGAAACATGCTTGTTATCCAAAACACTCATATATCAATGCAAATTTCCCCATAAGAAATAATGGAAACTCAGACGATTCGTTCCACAACCCCAAATCTTTAATACAAAGTACTACACTCCTGCAGAGAGAAGACCCATTGTCTCAGTTGTGATGACGTGATGCGCGTATACTGTATGTACATGTATTGCAAGACCTCGCTCGTTTAGAAGTCACTACACTCCTGCAGAGAGAAGACCCATTGTCTCAGTTGTGATGACGTGATGCGCGTATGTACATGTATTGCAAGACCTCGCTCGTTTAGAAGTCACTACACTCCTGCAGAGAGAAGACCTATTGTCTCAGTTGTGATGACGTGATGCGCGTATACTGTACGTACTCGTTTTGCAAGACCTCACTCGTTTATCAAGTTAAAATTTAATAAAACGTTTTGCTCGTCTTGCAAAACACTTGTATACAAAGTTACTCGCAATCCAAGGTTTTACTGTATTTCATAAAAAGCTTCTGGTACGCATGCCCCAGAAAGACCTCTCTGCAGTAGCAGTAAAATGAAATGAGGATTTGGCACCCACAATATAAGCAGCAGATTTATTACAGCTTTTATGCTTTATCCCAGTTTGGGTGAGCTTGGCAGAACTGAGAGAATGTCAGTATAGAATCATTTATTGTGCCTGTAATCTCTCAGAATAGACTATATCTTATGGGAAGAACAGATACAATTCTTTTCATGAAATGTCAACAAGAACCTAACTCATTCATTCACACTATATGGAAATGTACCCAGATCACTACATTTTGGAGGTCAGTTATTAGCAGTGTGTGTGTGTGTGTGTGGGGGGGGGGTGTCACATACTCTAGGTACAGCACTGGTTATTTGATACTTAGAACACATCCTACAACAACCCATTTCATCCAGGGGAGATTTTGTTGGAACAAATATCAACACTAGGGGTTAGGACAGAAATTTAGGTAATGAAAACCTGCATAGTGGGGAAAAACATCCTTCAACACTGGACGCAAAGCTCCGCACCATCTTATTGGCAAAGGCGTAATAAGCTCCATGAACTTCTACTGTTGGAACTTAGGGACCCGTGTCTCATTTTAAAACGCCAAAGGAGATTTTAATCTATTTGGGGGGCATTTATATAATCCCTACAGCCAAGGATTAGAAGTTACATTTTAAATCAACTAGGGGATTCTATCACTCACTCATTATAAGAAAGTTGACTAGATCTTTCTTAGTATAGCGGTTTAATTTTATGCCACAATCACTTTCTTTACCATGTGCGTGTGTATGGAAGGAGGAGAGTATAACAGACAGAATGTTAGACTGAACTTATGGGATACACACCAGATTCATACTCCAGGGGGCTAAAAAACCAAGCTCCCTGGATATGGTGATATAACACACTGTTACCGATAGGAGAAGTTTATCTAAATCTGGTGGCAGTATCCTACTTTATTAGGATATGCCATATTTTTCTGGAGTTAGGGTAAGGGGGGTTAAGGTATATGTAAGGAGAGAGGTATCCATCCATTTGACTACTGTTATCATACGTTACTAGTACAAACCACAAGCAAGACACCGAAGTGTATGTTTACGTTTATTGTACAAGTACATGGATAATGAAAAGGTAAATTTAATTTGACTACTAGTTGGATATCTTTGCAATATCTTTACAGCATTGTGCTTTTGTTAAATGATGAAAAGGAATGTGGGTAAGGGTTTTGGTTTTGAAAAATAGATGACCGAATTGTATTATCTTTCAAGCATAATGCTTTCTTGTTGTTAAGCAGTTTGTTAATTGCAAAGGGTGGAATGAAGTGATTTGCTTTGAAAATGATTCGAGTCCTCATTTGCTCCGGGCATCGGCCTCCTCATCATGGGTTAAACTTACAGATGAAATTAAATTCCTTGTTACAGGAAGCAACATTCCACTTCTTATATTCTGCAGAGAAAAAGTGAAACAAACAAATGAGTGTTAGCATTAAATAGGCTCTTTGCAGGGCAATTCTCTCCTCTCTTCCTTTTCTTTCCCGTTGCAGCATTATAATTCTTATAAGAATAGCCGTACTGGGTCAGACCAATGGTCCTTCAAGCCCAGTAGTCCATTCTCACATTGGCCAATCCAGGTCACTAGTACCTGGCAAGAAACCCAAAGAGTAGCAACATTCCATGCAGAATTCCCAAAGAATAGCAACATTCCATGCTACCAATCCAGGGCAAGCAGTGGCTTCCCCCATGTCTGTCTCAAAAGCAGACTCTGGACTTTTCTTCCAGGAAATTGTCCAAACCTTTCTTAAAACCAGCTACGCTATCTGCTGTTACCACAACCTCTGGCAATGCGTTCCAATCCAGAGCTATTCTCCGAGTGAAAAAAAAAAAAAAATTCCTCCTATTGGTTTTAAAAGTATTTCCCTATAACTAAGTTCCCTGAGCTATAATTCCAATCTCTTGCATTCACACCTTGTCACCTTTACTGCCACAATCCTATGAATAAAGACACCACTAAATATATGTAGAATAATCAGTTTGGCCGCAGCTTTATTTCCAATCCCCAAAAACATTTCAAACACTGAACAGTTTCATCAAATTCCAGAAAACATGTCCAGAAACATTTCAGACCCCCAGTGCCAAAACTAGCTCACCATTAATACATATCCTTAACAACCCCCAAAACAGGGTCCGTGGTAACGCCAGGCCATGCTTCCCTTGCAGCGGTGCCGCCTACGAGGTTCACATTTTATCATTTATCCCCTTGTATATTTACATGCCCCACTGTGCCACAGTACTCTTTATGCCCCCCAAATTTCTTAATTGCTATTGAAATAAGCTGTTATCCCCTCACCCTACATCACCAGCACCCAACCAAATCCATTTAACAAAAACAATGAGCATAATACGAGCATTATTTTTTTAAAAAATTTACATGTTTGTTTGGGGTTTTTTTTCGAGTATTTATTTACAATCATTCAATATAGTCTCCCTGTTTTGCAATGACCAAGTCCTGGAAGCTTCATCATTCCATCCAAGACATAGGGTACCGGTGGAAGAAAGCTCTTCCAGAGATGCAAAATGATGTCCAAGCATAGGTTGTTTCAACTTTGGAAAAAGGTCAAAGTCTGGTGGACTCATGTCTAGACTATAGGGAGCATGAGGTAACACCTCTCAGCCGTATTCGCGTAGTTTTTCAATGAGGAGTGGAGAGTTCCATCTTCCCCACGACCAAAAATATTTCAATGAGCTCAATCAGAAATCAAACAAATGATGATTTTCGCTTATGATCATGAAGGCATCATCATCACAGACAAAGTTCCATGTAGGAGAAGTGTCACAGTAGTGTATTATTGTGATTTTTTGCAGAAAAATGCACAAAACCCAACCTCAGTTGCTCTTGGCTGGACCACTCATTCTTCACGACAATGCTCGCCTGCACGTAGGGAATGTCATTGAAAAACTATACAAATACGGCTGGGAGGTGTTACTTCATGCTCCCTACAGTCCAGACATGAGACCACCAGACTTTGACCTTTTTCCAAAGTTGAAACAACTTATGCGTGGACATCGTTATGCATCTCTGGAAGAGCTTTCTTCTGCCGGTACCTGAGCCATTTGGCAACTGAACTAAAATGGTGTCTTGTATGGAATAATAAAGCTTCCCAGACGTTGCGACTCAGTCATTGCAAAGCAGGGAGACTATATTGAAGGATTGTAAAGAAATACTTGAAAAAAAAACATGTAAATTAAAAAAAAAAAAAAAAAATGGTGTGCATTATTTATGAAATGACCCTCATACATTAACAAAGGGAAGGAGGGACAATCTCCTCATCCCCATCCAACCCTACTCTTCTTTTCATTACACAATCATCCCAAACTGCCAAAAGCTCCCAATCAATCCCCACTCTGCTTCTCCCTGCACACTATTCCCACATACACCAATCACCTCCCTCCTATCAACTTGTCCTATTGTTTCATACCACCATTCACCGTATAACCCCTATTCTAACTGCTGCCCCATCCCCACCACACTTGTCCCTATAATCTACCAAATTGGTGACAGGCTCAGCCAATGTTATTTTCCATCAGAAAACTCTGGTGTCATCCTTGTATTAGTTCTGACTGTCCCTCCGTCCTCCATCCGTCCTTCTGCACTATGCATCCCACATAATAAGCTGCAGTATGCACATATTATTTCCAGTTTTTCCACACAAATCTCACAACTGTTGTAGAAGGGTTTTCAGCACCCACAGCAAAACCGCTGTATTAAAGGGTAGCTCAGTGGACATACCAGGTACTTTAAAAAAAGACAATCGGGGCTAGACACACTAAAAGTTAGTGTTCGTCTAAAGATCGTCGCTAAACCAGTTTTGACTGATTTAGCATTTGCCAACTTGATGCAGAAAATGGCTCAACGCGTGGTTTTCTGCTGATCGCTTATTCTCTGATCCGGTCATGCAAATAAGCTCATTAATATTGAAATGCCACGTAAACTAGCAGAGCGATTGATATTCTAACAACTTCTTCAAGCCAAATACCCCCTAAGTCTAACAATATTAACTGAGTACCCCCAACCACTGACTGCCCAAGCTCCAACCCAGACCCACCCAAGCTCTGTCCCAGACCCCACACCCATTACTAATTGTAATGCAATTTCTTCCTTTCATTTTTCATATACACAGCAGATAAAAATTCTCAAAAGTGACACATTTCAATCACTAAATTGAAAATAAAATCATTTTCCCTACCTTTGTTTGGTGATTTTGGTTTTCTAATCATAGAAACATAGAAGATGACGGCAGAAAAGGCCTACAGCCCATCAAGTCTGCCCACTCTGCTTACCCACCCCCTGTCTATGCCTTAATGACCCAATTTCCTTATCTTGACCCTCGTAGGGATCCTACATGGGTATCCCATTTATTCTTAAAGTCTGGAACGCTGTCTGCCTCGATCACCTGCACTGGAAGCTTGTTCCAATGATCAACCACTCTCTCTGTGAAGAAATACTTTCTGGTGTCGCCATGAAATTTTCCGCCCCTGGTTGCAGTTCCTTCTATCTGTGTTCTTAACTGTGTTTCCAGGGCTGCCTTATCCATTGACTGTTTTTCTCTCCTTCACTTTCTGGCATCTCTCTCTACTACTACTATTATTATCCTATATAATAAAACGCTAGCCGCACATGCGCACTCAACTGCGTGCTTCCGTTTTCCCTGATCTGTGAGATGTAGGTCTGTGGCCTTGCAGGAGTGCACATGCGCGAGTCCCCAGCCTTACTTTCCAGCACCTACCACTCGCCGCCAGCGCTGGACTTCTCCGTGTCGGCTCCTCTCACCAGCCGCACCAGCGTCTGAGAAGGCTTCCGACGCTGGCGGGATCGAGAGGAGCCGTGGTGACACCTCGCGGGGCGGGAAGGGAAGCCCAAAACACTCCAGCCGCGAAGGCTGTCGCGGTTCCGACTCAAAACCAGCTGATTCCAGCAGCGTATGCAGCACTCGACACACGCTGCTTCGGGGCCTTCAGGGACGTGCCAGAGTAAATCAAGGCAGTAAAAGGCCCCAAAGCAGCGTGTGTAGAGTTCCGAACACGCTGCTGGAATCGGCAGATGGTCGGACCATGGGAAGGGAAGGGTGGGGGCGGCAAAGGACTAAGGGAGCAGTCAAGACCGAGGGATGGGAAAGGGGGGGGATAAAGGAAACGCTGCTGCTGTACAGGGAAGTGGTGTGGGGTGGGAGGGAATGCTGGTGCTGCTGTGGCTGCTGCACAGGGAAGGTGGGGATTTAAATTCTGCTGTACAGGGAAGTTTCTGCTGTACAGGGAAGTAGTGGCGGGGAGGGAATGCTACTGCACAGAGACATGGAGGGGGAGGGAATGCTGCTGTGGCTGCTGCACAGGGAGGTGTGGGGGGGGAGAGAGACAGATGGATAGAAAGAAAGCCAGACAGTGAGAGGAAGGCAGACAGAAAGAAAAGAAGAAAGGCACAGGGGCAGAGAGAGAGACACACAGAAAGACAGACAGACAAAGGGGGCCAGGGAGAGAGACAGACAAAAAGAAAAACAGCGGGAGGGAGAGAGACACAGAAAGAAAGACAGACATATATTCTAGCACCCGTTAATGTAACGGGCTAAAATACTAGTTATTAATAATTATTTCTGTAGCGCTACCAGACTCCCCTCCTTCCCTTTCATTCCCTGGTCTGGCATCTCTCCCTTCTCTGAGTCATATCTCCTCCCTCTCCTCTCCCTCCCACCCCCCACTGTAACATTTCTCTCTCTTTCTCCTTTCTGCCCCCTGCAGTCCAACATCTTCCCTCCCTTCCTCCTTTCTGGCCCCCTCACCCCTCCAAGTCCAACATTTATCCCTCCTTTCTACCAGTCCAACATTTCTTTCTCTCTGCTGCACCCTTCCTCTCCTCTGGTCCTCATTCCTTCCCCCAACCAACATCTCTCTCTCTCCCTCCATGAGTCCATGTAATAAAGAGACTTATTGGGAGGCTATATGACACAGTTGCTTGAAAAGCAATTAAGTACAAATACTGTTTACGCTTCTCCATTGAGCCCAAAAAATATAAATGTCAAAGACCCTCCCACATACCTGTGTCTTTAATCAGTTTCCCACAGTACTCATTATTGTTTATGTTATTTGGTCTCCCGGCTTTCCAGTTTCGGAAGTTATACATGGAGCCATCAGTCCACTTCCAGCGTCGATTCTGCAAAGACAAGAAGACACCCAGTGTAGGCTGAACTATGAAATGATATTCAGGAAGTGCCTTCACTGCCCAGGCCAAGATGGAGAAAGATCAGGGTGGATAAAAATCAATGATTTAAAAAAATTGATTTTTTAAAAATTTAAATCAGATTTTTTTTTACAATAAAATACTCTTTTGAGGAAAAATCTATCTAAAGATAGTTTTCTATTTAAAATACATTATAGTTCAAAAGTTAATCATGAAATAAGGATCAGTTTTTTAATTATGTAGCATGAGGCTGTATGCTATTACTATTATTTCTATAGCGCTACCAGACGTACGCAGCGCTGTACAGAGTCACAAAGAAGACAGTCCCTGCTCGAAAGAGCTTACAAATCTAAACAGCCAAGACAAACAGGATGTCATGGATACAGTTAAGGGGAACGGTTAATCAGCTGGCTGAGTTAGAGGGCAGAGGAGTAGGGTTAAGGATTGAAAGCTATATCAAAAAGGTGGGTTATCAGTCTGCTTTCATTCAATATTCATACAATGTTTACATTTTTTGGTAAATGAATTCCTTTGTGTCACGGGCAATTCTAGAAGATATTATCACAGATGCTTGGTTTTGTATTTCTCAAAAATGAATTTGTGTTTGCAGAGATAACATGTTTCTTCTTCACAGCAAAAATGTTATAAAATATACAGAGTTGAGAAAAAGACCTTAGGTCCATTGTTCCTTTACAAATTGATGTACACAGAATCAATCCCTTACCTCATAAATGCTAAGTTTATGTACACTTCCCCCTCCGTTTGTCTTTTGGCAGATACCATTAAGATCTGCAATAAAGTGGACATCCCTGAAAGCATTGAGGCCCTGATTCTGTATAGGACGCCCAGGAGAGGTGTCCTATACAGAATCGGTCCTACGCTAAACCCCGATTCTGTAACCGGCGTCCATGGTACAGACGCCGGTTAGAGAATCGGGTTAAATTAGACGCGGCCGCTATACTTATGGCAGCAAGGGATCTCCCTGCTGCAATATGTATAGCAGCCGCGGTCGCGGCCGCCTGCCAATCGCCAACAGGAGGATGCCCAATCCTCCTGCCGGAACCCCCCTGGAACCCCCCTCCCCCCCAAACTGGTAATCGCCGGCAGGAGGATGCCCAATCCTCCTGCTGGAAAGCCCGACGACCCCCCCCCCCCAAAACTAACCTAGCCTGGGCCAATCAAGTCTTAGGATTAGTGGGGATGGGCGGATCCGCTATGCCTAAGGCTTGATTGGTCCAGGCTTCTAGAGCCTGGGCCAATAAGGCCTTAGATTTAGCGGGGATGGGCCGGGAAGGGGCGGGCCCGTCTCATTTCCACGAGGCGGGCCAGTCGGCTGGACTTCAGCAAGACCCGTCCAGCCGACCAACATGTAAAGGTTAGTTGGGGGAGGGAGGGGTCGTCGGGCTTTCTGGCAGGAGGATTGGGCATCCTCCTGCCAGCGATTACCAGTTTGGGGGAGATGGGGGTTTCAGGGGGGTTCCGGCAGGAGGATTGGGCATCCTCCTGTCGGCGATTACCAGTTTGGTGGGGAGGGGGGATCCAGGGGGGTTCCGGCAGGAGGATTGGGCATCCTCCTGTCGGCGATGGGACAGGCGGCCGCTATACTTATTGCAGCAGGGAGATCCCTTGCTGCCATAAGTATAGCAGCCGCGTCTACTTACAATGTAGACCAGCATTTTGCTGGCCTACATTTTAAGCGTCTCTTCCTCTACTAGGGAGACGCGTAGGGCCGCCTAGGTTCGCCTAAGGCCCTTAGGCAAGCTTAGGCGTCTTGCAGGCCTCCCTAGGCTCCCGGAGGCGCCTTCAATATAGGCGGCCTGCCTGGGGAGCATTTTTTTTTTTTTAAACGTGCATCCCGATTGGCTGATTAGACAGCTGCCTAAAATCGGGACGCACTTTGGAGAATCAGGGCCTGAGAGCATACACAGATAGAGAAGCAATCGAAAGAAGTGTGAAGAGTTTTCAAGAAATTTGCAGTTAAGATTCTATACAAAAAAGTGCAGTCATTTATTCATGGTGCAGAAATTCAAGGAAGTTGAACATAATTGTGTGTGAGAGAGAGAGAGAGCAAAACAGGAGGTGAGTAGTGTCAGAAGGTTTATGGAAAGGGACCTATAAAAGAAGTGATAATTCCTCTGTAGGGACTGTTGGACACAATCTTTTAGGCGAGATCTCACCAGTTCCAGAAAGTCTAGAGGCTGGAAGTGTTGCAGAAAGAGGCTCTTAAAAAGTCCACAGTAGGGGGGGGGGAGGGTGCATTTGTGAGCACATATTCAGTAGTACATTTGGGTACCTAACATTTAAAGTGCACTCAAATAGCACGAATGTGTGTATACCTACAAATTAACACATGCAAATGGATCTTGCACATTTTTAAAGCTCGTCCATGCCTAAAAATCAATTTTTAAAAACATGAAAAGATGCCTAAAAATCAGGAAAACTTTGCTTAAATGGACTGGGACTTGTATACTGCCCTTTTGTAGTTTTTACAGCCACATTGAAAATGGTTTACATACGGGTACTTCAAGCATTTTCCCTATCTCTCCTGGCGGGCTCACAATCTGCCTAATCTACCTGGGGCAATAGAGGATTAAGTGACTTGCCAAGTATAGGACAATCAAGCCATTGTGACATCACTGATGAGGATGGCTCTTAGGCATTGGTGGAATGAGGCATTATGACATCACAATACCAGCTCTGGTTATCAGAGGCTGAAACTTCACACTATTTATTTACTCAATTTTCTATACTGTTCACCCAGGGGAGCTCAGAATGGTTTAAAATGAATTTATTCAGACACTGAAGCATTTTTCCCTGTCTGTCCTGGTGGACTCACAATCTATCTAATGTTCCTGGGGCAATGGGGGGATTAAGTGACTTGCCCAGGGTCCCAAGAAGCAGCACGCAATTTGAACCCCAAACCTCAGTATGCCGAGGCTTTAGCTCTAACCACTCCGCCACAAACCAAACCTTATTTTGGGCCATGTACACCCCTAGTACAGAATCTACACAAAAGGATGAGCTGAACTAGGAGAGCTGAAGAGAGGTACAGGAATAGGATAGTCATTCAAAAACCTCAAAGAGATAGATCAAATACAAGCTTTGTCATTAGTGCGGGCTAAGCACATGTTTTTCTTTGGAAGGGGCAGTGTCATGGGCAAGGAATGAACTTGGATACACCTTTGAGCTAGTATGTCCATACTAGCATCGCTAACAGGTTAGGGTACCTCAGTGCCATAGTAAGGGGGGTGCGGATGTCCCAGGTGCTGTCTTGGTGGAGGCACATGCACCTCTCTGCCCCCCCCCCCCCCCCGGCATGCAACGCTCGTGCTCTTCCCTGCCCCCCTGTAACTCTTTAAAATCTTTGTCAGCACGAACAACTACTATAGCCTGCTGCTCGCATTGGCCTGGTTCCCTCCGAAATTACTTCTGGGTCACAGAGCCAGGAGGTGACGTCAGAAGGAAAGCCAGTATGAGCAACAGGCCAGAGAAACTGCTCACGCTAGCAAAGATTTAAAGAGGTATGGGGTGGGCAGGAAGGGCACAAGGGTGGTGAAGAGGAGGACACAGGGGGCTTGGCACAGTAGGAGCAGGGGGGCAGAGAGGAGGGCGGGGGAGCCTCCTACCCTTGCTAGGACACTGGTATACCCATAACGCAGGAGTCTTTAATACCTTTTTTCAGGTAATGCATTCCAATGTGAACAGCACATGACCTGAAAAGGAAATACTTGAAAATGCCCTATTTCCCGGGCACACTAGAAATGGGCTTAATGCATTGAAAGTCCTACATTAGCAGGTGCTAAGCCTATTTCTTGGTGCAAATTACTAAACAAACCCCTAAATTACATTACATTACATTAGAAATTTCTATTCCGCCATTACCTTGCGGTTCAAGGGGGATTACAAAAGATTTAAGGTTGGTCTGTTACAAGAAGAGAATAGTGGTCTGTTACAAGGAGAGATCAGTGGTCATGACTAGTGAATGTAGAGAATAGGGCAGGTATTCTCCAGGAGTTAAGAAGATAGGAGGAAAGAGGTAATCGTGATGTTAAGACTTAATCAGGGATTTCTTGAAGAGTATGGTCTTTATTTCTTTTCTGAATAACCTGTAGTCCGTGGTCGTTAATCAGCAGATTGGAGATTTGGTTATCCAGTTTCGCTGCTTGGGTGGCTAGGAGGCCGTCGTAAAGTTTTTTTTTCGTTTAACTTCTTTGATTGGCGGGTGTGTGAATGGGGTGTGAGATTTTCTATGTCTGGTTGAGGTATTATGTTTGAGTCGGTTGTTCAGGTAGGTTGGGCTGTCACCATTTATGGTTTTAAATAGCGTGCAGTAAAATTTGAATAGTATTCTTTCCTGGATTGGGAGCCAGTGTTAGCTCATGAAAGCTTCAGTAATGTGGTCATGTTTTTTTAGGGAGTATTTTGGACTGTTTGCAGTTGTTTGATCATTGTTGCAGGGCAGGGGAGATAGAGGATGTTACAATAATCCAGTATACCCAGGATAAGGGATTGAACTATGAGCTGGAATTGTGCTCTTATTATATTACTAGTCTTTAAGCCCGTTAAATTAACGGGTGCTAGAATAGATGTCTGTCTGTCTTTCTTTCTGTCTGTCTCTCTGGCCCCCTGTCTGTCATTCTTTCTTTCTCTCTCTCTATCCTTGGCTAGTGTTTGTCTGGGAGGAGAGGTTTCTTTCTCTCTTTCTCTGCTGTCTGTCTGTGTTTATTCTATCTGTCTCCCTGGCCCCCTGTCTTTCTTTCTGTATGTCTCTCTGTCTTTCTCCCTGGCCCCCCCTGCCTACCTGTATTTATCTGTTGTCTCTCTGGCCCCCTGTCTGTCTTTCTTTATGTCTGTCTCTCTCCTGGCCCCCCTGCCTACCTGTATTTATCTGTTGTCTCTCTGGCCCCGTCTGTCTCTCTCTCTGGCCCCCTGTCTTTCTCCCTGGCCCCCTGCCTACCTGTATTTATCTGTTGTGCCATGCCTGACTGTCTCTCCGTGGCCCCTGACTGTCTCCCTACCCCCTCCCAAAAGCAAACCTGTTACATTACTGCCCTGTGCAGCAGTATTAGCGTTTCATCTACCACCCTTTCCCTTCCCGCGGTCCCGACTACAAAGCTGGTGATTCCAGCAGCGTGTGCAGCAGTCTTCACATGCTGCTCCGGGTCCTTCTACTGCCCTGATTTACTCTGGCACGTCCCTGATGACATCATCAGAGACGTGGCAGAGCAAATCAGGGCAGTAGAAGGGCCCGAAGCAGCGTGTGAAGACTGCTGCACACGCTGGAATCGCAAGGTTCATAGTTGGGTCCGCGGGAAGGGAAGGATGGGGTGGTAAAGGACTCGGGTCCCGGGCGGCGGGGTCAGTTTTTCGGTTCATCCTGGGGGGGGGGGGGAAGGAGGCGCTCTTTGTGCCCCAGTCCCAGCTTGTGGAGGCGATCGTCGGCTGGCTGGGAGCAGGCTTGTGGAGGCGATCGTCAGCGTCTAAAGAAACTTCCGTATTATGAGGTGGAGAGCAGGGAAGCTTGTCTGGCGCGCATGTGCACTTGTGCTGCCGCGACAGATCAGGGAACACGTGGTGCGAGTGCGCATGCGCGCCTAGTGTTTTATTATATATGATTCATATAAATTTAGGCCTATCACTCATTTGCCTAGACTTATGAGTAGGGTTACCAAACGTCTGGATTTACCCGGACATGTCCTCTTTTTAGAGGACTGCCCAGGTGTCTGGATGGATTTTGAAACCCCGGCAGTTTTTCTGGGTTTTGGAAGGCCCTGGCTCTGCCGGAGGGCCTCAGCACATGCGTGGATGTGATGTGATGATGTCACATGCATGTGGCATCGTGGCATCACACCACATCTGTGCATACGCGGAGGCCCTTCAGACACGACCCTGAGCTCAGAGAAGGAGATGAGATGAGGTTTGTCTGGGGGCAGGGCTGGGGTGAACTGGGGGGGGGGGACAGGGCCCCATGTCCTCTTTTTATCTACTACTGTACAACTATGGTAACTCTACTTTTGAGCCCAGTGCTGAAAATCACTGCTAACTCCTCCCCTGTTGCCTCCCACTTTTTATGCTCTTAAATTTAGTTCAGTGATATTTTGAGTATAAAGTTACGCATTCAGTCGTAATAAATTTTCAAAGAGGCCAACTTGGGAGCATTACTCTCAGATGCCCTTTTAATAAAGGGCGTTAAGCCCTCACGTGCACTCGGGGCTCCTTTTACGAAGGTGCGTTAGGGCCTTAATGCGTTAAAATGCCACGCGCGCTAGCTGCTACCGCCTCCTTTTAAGCAGGCGGTAATTTTTCGGCTAGCGCGCACTATAGCGTGTGCTAATCGTGTGCGTGCGCTAAAACCGCTAGCGCACGTTCGTAAAAGGAGCCCTTAAATTGTGCTTATTGCAAAGCACATGAAAGCATTGTGCAGTAATTTCCCCTTTTCCAATCGCTAACTACACATTAAAACAAATAATTTTGGAGGGGGCATGTCATAGGCGGAAAATGGGCTGAAAAGTGTTCTGATTAGCGGATGCTAACTGGATAACACAGATTTGATGCGGGAGCACAGTTCCCCCTAAACAGGAAGAGGTAAGTGCTCCCATGTTAAATTTTTTTGCAAGTCCCATTTGCTAATGGAAAAATTAGCACAGGACCTGCAAAATATCTATATTAATAAAACCCTACTACTGCTGTGTTAAAGCAGGGCTTAATACATGGGGAACTTCCATGTTAAAATGCGTTCAGCCCAGATTTTAACACACTTTAGTAAAAGGGCCCTAAAATTAGGAGCATAAATCCTTTGACACGGAAACAGAATTTCTCCCTGTCCCTGCAGATAATTGTGGGAAACCCGTTTCATTCTTTAGTATCTATCTGCATGGGTCAATGATTGGCTGAGTGGCAGACTTCAGAGAGTGGTGGTTAATGGTACCCTCTCTAAAACATCGGAGGTGACCAGTGGAGTGCCGCAGGGCTCGGTCCTGGGTCCACTCCTTTTCAACATATTCATAGGGGATCTGACTCAAGGGCTTCAAGGTAAAATAACACTATTCGCCGATGACGCCAAACTATGTAATATAGTAAGTGAATGCAGTTTACAGAATTATATGGCGCAGGACCTGCTTACATTGGAAAGTTGGTCCTCAACCTGGCAGCTAGGCTTCAATGCTAAGAAATGTAAGGTCATGCACCTCGGAAGCGGAAATCCATGCAGGACGTACTTCTTGAACGGAGAAACTTTAACTAGGACTTCAGCAGAACGAGATTTAGGAGTAATCATCAGTGCAGACATGAAAACTGCCAATCAAGTAGAGAAGGCTTCATCTAAGGCAAGGCAGATATTGGGTTGTATCAATAGAAGTTTCGTCAGCCGAAAGCCTGAAGTCATAATGCCGTTGTACAGGGCCATGGTGAGACCTCATCTGGAGTACTGTGTGCAATTCTGGAGGCCACATTACAGTAAAGATGTGCGCAGAATTGAATCGGTTCAACGGACGGCCACCAGGATGATCTCGGGGCTCAAGGGTCTCTCGTACGAAGAGAGACTGAACAAATTGCAGCTCTACACTCTTGAGGAACGTAGGAAGAGGGGAGACATGATCGAAACATTTAAGTACCTCACGGGACGTGTCGAAGTGGAAGATGATATTTTCTTTCTCAAGGGACCCTCGGCCACAAGAGGGCACCCGCTCAAACTCAGGGGCGGAAAATTTCATGGCGACACCAGAAAGTATTTCTTCACAGAGAGAGTGGTTGATCATTGGAACAAGCTTCCAGTGCAGGTGATCGAGGAAGACAGAGTGCCAGACTTTAAGAATAAATGGGATACCCATGTGGGATCCCTACGAGGGTCAAGATAAGGAAATTGGGTCATTAGGGCATAGACAGGGGGTGGGTAAGCAGAGTGGGCAGACTTGATGGGCTGTAGCCCTTTTCTGCCGTCATCTTCTATGTTTCTATGTCTCAACCTCAGCCCTTCTTTATTAGCATTCTTTAATGCAAGGCTTGAGGGTCAGTTTTTTTGTTTATGTGTATTGTGAATTGGATATATAGCTCTGACACTGATTGATCTAAGCCAGGGGTGTCCAACCTGCGGCCCTGTGAAGTATTTTGTGCGGCCCCGGTCGAGGGCAATGCAGTGTTTTCCTTTGCTGCCCCCTGGTGTTTACCATCTTGCCGGCTCCCTCCTCTGTCTTACTGCAGCATTTGCGCGGCCCCAGAAACATTTTCTTGGGCCAATGCAGCCCAGGGAAGCCAAAAGGTTGGACACCCCTGATCTAAGCAGTTTACAGAATAAAGAAATGTACCTAAAACTGAAAATGGAACGGAACTCCATAAATTAGGACAGAGAAGGCAGAGCCGAGAAGATAAACAAATAGAATAATTACAACATCAAATCAATCACAATGTTAAAAATCTGCACAAAAAAATCCAGTAGAGGCCTTCCATCGTCAAATTAGTTTTGTGGCAAAATAAGGGGAGCAAAGAGTTCATTTACGGGGTCTTTTACTAAACCGCGCTAGCCAAATCCAATTATAGGATTTCAAGTGTATTTGAATGCTTAATTGATAAATGTCAATATTGTACTTGATTTAAGATTTGAAATGAATAAAGATTAAAAAAATAAACTGCTCTAGCCAATTTAGCGCGTTCTAAATGCTGACGCGCCCATTATATTCTATGGATGCGTTAGCATTTGGCGTGCATTAAATCGGCTAGCGTGCCTTAGTAAAAGACCCCCTTAATCTCTCCGCCATGATCCTGTCTCCCCTGAGTGCCCGTCGCATCCCTCAGCCATCTAGCTGTCCAACTGATTCTCTTCCTGGCTTCGTATTTTAATACATTTAATACACCTAAAAAAGTTGGTTGTGCCCATTCATTCTCTGATTCTTCCCTCTCTCCTTAAAGAATGACACGGGAACGGGGACAAATTCTGTCTCCGTGTCATTCTCTGCAGTCTGGCCCCGAGATACTAAAGTGTCTGCTCACCTCTACAGGATCATGAAGTCCGATCCACACGCTAGGGGTCTTTGGGTACGCAGAGACGTAAGTGGCGATGATATTGGCCTCTGCGGTATCATGGATGGAGGCGAGATGGGCGCCGTGTCCATAGCTCTGGCACTCAAACTATGAGATTAATGGCACAATCTTAGTTTTTTTTTTTTTTTTTTTATTTATTTATTATTTTCAACTTAAATTTCAAGTATTTCACTTGTACAGAAAGCAAGAATAGGATAGATATCAAATACAAAGCAATATAAATCTTAAATTAAACAAATATACTATTTATGCTCAAGTCCACAATTAGGATCCAAGAATTATTGAAAATTGGCGAAATTATCTAAAAAGAAAATTGTAAAAGAAACTGAGAACTATAGCACTGAGATGAGGTCACAATATCCTAAATATAGGGCTCAAAGATTGTTAACATTCAGGCGAGACATAGCCACAAAGTTTGTCAATTGTGATGGTTCAAAAAACACATATTTAAGAGTACGGTGATATACAATACATTTACACGGATGTCTCAAATAAAAAGTTGCTCCCAAAGATAAAACCCCAGGTTTCAATAGAAGAAATTCACGGCGACGCCTTTGCGTCTCCCGTGCCAAATCTGGGAACATTTGTATTTTATAACCAAGAAAGCTTTTTTGTCTATTTTTAAAGAAAAGTTTTAACAACCATGTTTTATCAATTGGCAAAGCTAAAGTAATAATCATGGTGGCTGGTGATGCTAGATCCTTCTCAGATGTTTCTAAGATCTGCGATATATTTGGAAGTTCTTGATCTGAGGGTTTTTCTTTTAGTTGTTGATTTTGTTCTTTATCAGGCAGATAATAAACCCGTGAAAATGGTGGTAATGAATCTTCGGGTATCTCTAAGTTCTCTACTAGATATCTCTTTAGCATTTCTCTAGGTGTTACTAACTCGAGTCTTGGAAAATTAATTAACCTTCAATCTTAGTTAATTCAACTGTGGCCCTTCATGACGACATTTCAGCTGCAAAAAAGGGGATGAAATTTATAAACTAACACAAAACGTCTGAAGGAGAATGACAACTCTATCCAACAAACAAAATCCCACAGACAGATTTAGATAGAGTCCAAGGGTAGGAAAAGCCTCGGAGTTTCACCGTGAGTCGCACAGAGAATTTCTTCAAGCGCCCTTTCCTTCTTTCATCAGCATAAAAACTCTACCCTCTGGTACTCAACATTTCCAAAAAAAAGCTTAGACTTTTATCACCAAATCAGTTCATCTTATCATACGTGTCATCGTTTAACCCTTTCAGGACCATAAGGATCGTAGGCCAATTTTTGTGGTTTTGACGACATTTTTATGGTAAAAAGGGCTTGCAGATGCCAAAAAATTGATTTTTTTTGTGAAATATCATTATTTTTTTTTAAAAAAATCAAACTTCTGGCTTATGGACAGTGTGGCAAGTGAATCTTCTCGTCAATCTGGCAATGACGCTAATGAATGAATGTCGGAACCAGTTTGTTTACATAAAGGCAGTATCCTATGGAATCCGTACATATCAAATTTAGAACTGTAGACTATCCCAATCAAAATTTATAGGATTTTAAAGTTATGGGACAAATATGTCCCTTGGTCCTGAAAGGGTTAAACATGTTTACTTTTTATGCCAAAATATTTGCTGCGATTCTTTTAGACATATAAAACATTGTTCCCGGGCCACTTCAAGATTTTACTTTCACCCTTCCATAGTTTCAAGTTTCAAGTTTATTAGGATTTTATATACCGCCTATCAAGGTTATCTAAGCGGTTTTACAATCAGGTACTCAAGCATTTTCCCTCTCTGTCCCGGTGGGCTCACAATCTAGCTAATGTACCTGGGGCTATGGAGGACTGAGTGACTTGCCCAGGGTCACAAGGAGCAGCGCGGGGTTTGAACCCACAACCCCAGGGTGCTGAGGCTGTAGATCCAACCACTGCGCCACACACTCCTCCTCCACTCCATAGCATTTAATGAGATTATTTGAGGCCAACCTAAGTTCCAAGTGCCTAGCTAGATCCCAAGTAGTAAACAGATTTTATGCTGCTTATCCTAGAAATAAGCAGTGGATTTCCCCAAGCCATCTCAATAATGGCCTATGGTCAAAACTTACAAAGACTAGGGGACACTCGAAGTTACAGGGAAATAATTTAAAAACAAATAGGAGGATTTTTTTTTTCACTCAGAGAATAGTTAAGCTCTGGAACGCATTGCCAGAGGTTGTGGTAAGAGCGGATAGCGTAGCTGGTTTTAATAAAGGTTTGGACATGTTCCTGGAGGAAAAGTCCATAGTCTGTTATTGAGAAAGACATAGGGCAGTGGTTCCCAAACCTGTCCTGGCGGACCACCAGGCCAGTCGGGTTTTCAAGATAGCCCTAATGAATATGCATGGAGCAGATCTGCATTCCTGGCATCTCCATTATATGCAAATCTCTGTCATGCATATTCATTAGGGCTATCTTGAAAACCCAACTGGCCTGGGGGTCCTCCAGGACAGGTTTGGGAACCACTGCCCTGAATCAGTAGCATGGAATGTTGCTACTCCTTGGGTTTTGGCCAGGTACTAGTGACCTGGATTGGCCACTGTGAGAACGGGCTACTGGGCTTGATGGACCATTGTTCTGACCCAGTAAGGCTATCCTTATGTTCTTATGACTTCTCTTTTAGGAATTATCCAAACCTTTTTAAAACCCCGCTAAGCTAACTGATTTCACCACATTCTCCTGCAATGAATTCCAGAGTTTAATTACAGGTTGTGTGAAGAGATATTTTCTCCGGTTTGTTTTAAATCTACTACTTAGTAGCTTCATTGCATTCCCCCCTAGTCCCAGTATTTTGGAAAGAGTGAACCAGCATTTCACATCTGCCCTTTCCACTCCACTCAGTATTTTATAGACCTTTATCATATCACCCCCTGAGCCGTCTCTTCTCCAAGCTGAAGAACCCTCGCTGCTTTAGCCTTTTCTCATAGGAAAGTCGTCCCATTCTTTTTATCATTTTCATCACCCTTCTCTGTACCTTTTCTAATTCTGCTATATCTTTTTTGAGATTCTGACCCAGTATGGCAGTTGTTATGTTCTTACGTATTAGAGTAGCCCATGTATATTTTTAACAGATAAAGGAGGGTAGTTTTCACACAGACCATTTACCTGAGTAGATTAAATATTTATCTATCAATATAAATGTCTTTGAAAATTGTATCCTCCCCCAGGACCACAAGCCCAGGATAGGTGAATGTTACCTGAGAACATCCCAAGGAATTGGCATTAAGCACCACTCACAACAACCAATCAAAATTCAGAGCTAGTGCTCAGCTGATATAGAACCCAGAGACCATGAGACATTCAAAGCTTGATTCCAGCTTCTCTTGCATGAGTCTTATAACATACCTCAGCTTCTGCCCAGGGTAGCTCAAATCGGAAATATCCATAGCAATTGGATTTGTAGAATAACCACCCTGGAGGACAACTCTGTCTTGCAGCTACTCCTCCTGCATTATTAAAAAAAAAAAAAAAAGAGATAAGGAGAAAGCCAGAAGGAAAGTGAGGTTTGTGGTTCAACATACTGTAGAAAGACAAACAAATGTATAAGAGAAAGAGGCAAGGAGGCAAAAAGCATGAGAAAGACAACAGGAGATGGCAAAGGAAAAGAGAGATGGAGGGAAAAAGATCAAGAAAAGTAAAACGCTGCTGATTTTCATATGCAAACCCCAAAAGATTTAAAACAAGATTTATATTTTGGCTAATGTGTACCGGCTGTACTCGTACCTGGATCTGGCTTGGTGATTCAGGGATTATAATAAATTATATGGGTCTCTGAAGACACCTAGGCAAACTTGCAGTGTCCTATTCCCCCTCTCCTGCATTTCTGCAGGCTCCTGGGAGGGAATGAAGTGCTGAACTCAGGCGCATGACTGAAGGGAAGGAGGAAGCAATAAGTGAGGAGGGCCTGGATTAAGGAGAGAAGGATGGTTCTTCCTTCTTCATTCTCACCTTTCCCCTCTTATTGCCTGGGATGCGAGAAGCTGAAGAAAGACACTAGAGGATTGTTCTCTGCTGAACCAGGTTGGCTATAGCTCTATGTGCCTGTACCTAGTGGGGGGGAACAGTGCTGGGGTTTGGCCTACAGGAAGAGGAGAACATACTGGGGCCATGCTTTGGACTAAAAGGAGGTTGTGGTAAGAGCGGAGAGCATAGCTGGTTTTAAGAAAGGTTTGGACAATTTTCTGGAGGAAAAGTCCATAGTCTGTTATTGAGACAGACATGGGGGAAGCCACTGCTTGCCCTGGATCGGTAATATGGAATGTTGCTACTCTTTGGGGATTCCGCATGGAATGTTGCTACTCTTTGGGGTTCTGGAATCTTGTTTACTCTGAGATAATGGAATGTTGCTACTCTTTGGGGATTCCGCATGGAATGTTGCTGCTCTTTGGGGTTCTGGAATCTTGTTTACTCTGAGATAATGGAATGTTGCTATTCTTTAGGGATTCCGCATGGAATGTTGCTGCTCTTTGGAGTTCCGGAATCTTGGTTTACTCTGAGATAATGGAATGTTGCTACTCTTTGGGTTTTGCCAGGTATTAGTGACCTGTATTGGCTACCTTGAGGATGGGCTACTAGGTTAGATGGACCATTGGTCCGACCCAGTAAGGCTATTCTTATGCTCTTATGAGTGTGCTGGGATCTCTGACGAAGGAGAGAAGAGAAATGTGAGAAAGTTGGGGGGACAGTTGAAGAGATAATGTTCACATACTCCCCTTTCCCCAACTAGAGCAGCATGTTCAGACCAAGGAAGCCAGAGTTCAAATCCCACTGTGATTTCTTGAGATCTTGGGCAAGTAACATAATCCTCCATTGCCTCACATGCAAACTTAAATTATAAGCCCTCTGGGGACAGGGGAATCGCTAGTGTACTTGAATGTAACTCACCTGAGCTAAATCTAAAGCAAAGGATTGGCACAACTCAGAAATTCCCTGCTATGTGTGCATCTCACTCTTGTTGACTTGATGCAACAAATTGGAGCAAATTTCCCATGTTAAAGTATTATATTATCCTTCTACAGTGTTACAGTCTTTAGGAATTAATCACTCCAGCCTCCCATCCTCCCCTCCTGCCCAGGCCTCCCTTCCTTTTTCTCCCCCCCCCCCCCCCCGTCTCTTCCCCTGTCCATCAGCACCTCTTTGCTGTCCCCCTGTCCAGCAGTAGGCCTCCCTTCCTCTTTCTTCCCCCCCCCCGTCTCTTCCCCTGTCCATCAGCACCTCTTTGCTGTCCCCCTGTCCAGTAGGCCTCCCTTCCTTTTTCTTCCCCCCTTGCCCAGGCCTCCCTTCCTTTTTCTCCCCCCCCCCCCCTCGTCTGTTCCCCTGTCCAGCAGCACCCCTTACCTCGCATCTGGCCTCCGGACAGCCGCCGCAGTCTGCAGCTGCCGACAGTCTCCACCTGCATTGCCCCCGCCGCGCCATCTTGAAGAGTGTCGAGCGGTGACGGAGGCGACGATGGATTAGCCGCTGGAGGAGGAGACTGGCGGGGAACGGAGAACAGGTTCAGGGCTGCCAGGGGGGAGGGAAGAGGGGAGGAGTGAGCCCGGCTAAGACTGGCAGGAAGAGGAAGGCGGGGCAGGTGAGGCTTTTGTAACCTGCCTCATCTTCCCTCAAAACTATGTAATTACTGTAATCCATGGATCAAAAGTTCCCCCAAGGTCTGTAGCTGAACTGCCCAGCTGCTATTCAACTAAGCATGGCACTATGTGTAGAGATTAGAAACTGGTGATGGAAGAGGGACAACATGGCAGTCAACTGAGCAATTTGATTGGCTGAGGGTTCCCCCAGTTCTTTATAGTGAAGATAATGCATTGTAGAACTCCTGTGAGGGGCTCTGCTCTCTTTACTACAGCCATGCCATGTCATTAAACCTCAAGTGATGTCAACTGACTGCACTTTTTCATAGTGTTTCTATGACATCATCTAATATAATAAAACCCTAAGCCGCGCATGCGCACTCCCACCTGCGTGCTCCCGTTTTCTGTGAGCTGTAGGGCACCGCAGGTAGGAGTGCGCATGCACGCGAATCTCTGCCTCTCTTTCCCCCGAGGTGGATGTCGGCCGCGGCGGCTGTTTTCTCCTCCCATTGCCTGCCACTCTCAACCATAACCCCCAAACACCTGGCATCCCCTCTCTCCCTTGACTGATAGCCTCACCTGCCCCGCCTTCCTCTTCCTGCCAGTCTTAGCCGGGCTCACTCCTCCCCTCTTCCCTCCCCCCTGGCAGCCCTGAACCTGTTCTCCGTTCCCCGCCAGTCTCCTCCTCCAGCGGCTAATCCATCGTCGCCTCCGTCACCGCTCGACACTCTTCAAGATGGCGCGGCGGGGGCAATGCAGGTGGAGACTGTCGGCAGCTGCAGACTGCGGCGGCTGTCCGGAGGCCAGATGCGAGGTAAGGGGTGCTGCTGGACAGGGGAACAGACGAGGGGGGGGAGAAAAAGGAAGGGAGGCCTGGGCAAGGGGGGAAGAAAAAGGAAGGGAGGCCTACTGGACAGGGGGACAGCAAAGAGGTGCTGATGGACAGGGGAAGAGACGGGGGGGGGGAAGAAAGAGGAAGGGAGGCCTACTGCTGGATAGGGGGACAGGAAAGAGGTGCTGATGGACAGGGGAAGAGACGGGGGGGAAGAAAAAGGAAGGGAGGCCTACTGCTGGACAGGGGACAGCAAAGAGGTGCTGATGGACAGGGGAAGAGATGGGGGGGGGGAAGAAAAAGGAAGGGAGGCCTACTGCTGGACAGGGGGACATGAAAGAGGTGCAGATGGACAGGGGGGAAATAAAAAAAAAGGGAGAA
The DNA here is from genome assembly GCF_902459505.1 of Geotrypetes seraphini. Taxonomy (NCBI): domain Eukaryota; kingdom Metazoa; phylum Chordata; class Amphibia; order Gymnophiona; family Dermophiidae; genus Geotrypetes; species Geotrypetes seraphini. The sequence goes on from NC_047092.1 coordinate 23,564,249, forward strand.
GGGCTGCTGCTGGATAAGGGGAGCAGTGAAGGGGTGGTGGTGGACACAGGGAAGGTAAAAGGAAGGGAGAATGGGTGGATAGCCAAGGAAAAATAAACATAGAAAGAAAGACAGAAATACAGAAAGCAGCTAAGGACAGAGAGAGAGAAATAAATAAACACAGACACACACAAATATATTCTAGCACCCGTTAATGTAACGGGCTATAAGACTAGTGTAAGTAATAATGTATCTAGCCACAGAAGCCGGGCTTACAAGACAGTGCACAATTAGACCGTGCAACTGTGAATCCAGTGCCTTGGATTTGGATGTAACCAAACACAAAAGAAACTGCAGACAAGCGTACAAGATGCAGGCTATGTTTATTATATCAATTGTTAATTGCAGTTAATGTCACCACCTTGTAGATGTTCTAGCAAGTTCACACAGAGACCCCTGGTCAGTGATTACCTTCGAACTACGCAGGCTTATGTTTATTTTTGTTTGCGGTTTAATTTGATACCTTGTTAACTAGGGACCCCTGATGAAGGCGTGTTAACCGAAACACGGACCGTGTCGGATCCCTTGGTTTGTAAAAAGGTGATAACATAAATCACAATTAACAATTGATATAGTAAAACATACCCTGTTGTCTCTTTCTCACTGCAGATTGGATTGGATCGTCTTTTGTGGTTTTCATTTTGGATCTGGATTTAGACTTACCTCCCCTTTTACTAAACTGCGGCTCCAACGCTGCTCCAAAGCTCATAGAATTCCTATGAACGTTGGAGCATTTAGCTCTCCGGACCACAGTGGAAACCTCTACCGAGGCTTAGTAAAAGGTAAGGTTAATTATTTGTCTTTTTTTCTCTGTTGAACACTCAGGGATCCTTTTACTAAGGTGCGCTAAAGAAATTAGCGCACGCACGAAATTACCGCACGCTAAACCCGCGCTACGCTCCTAAAGCTAACGCCAGCTCAATGCTGGCATTAAGGTCTAGCGCGCACTATTCTGCTCGTTAAAGCCCTAACGCACCTTTGTAAAAGGAGCCCTCAGTATTCTGGTCTGCTTGTGTGTAAATATAGTTTATACTGTAAGTTCTCTGAGACAGGTGCATATGTACCAAGATAGTACTACGAAGGGGTGCTGAAAAGTTCTCAGCCCCACCAACCAACTTCCTAAATTCTGAGCGTTATTTTGCCACTGTAGCTGAAAAGATTAGTTCATTAAGTGCCAATTTGTATAAACGAAATTCTATGATTGTTGACACTGTTTCAGAACATCGATTGAACCATATCCATGTCATTTTCTTCTTGGGTGGGCTGACAACTTTAAAGCAACCCCCCCCCCCACCCCCTGTAGTGTGAAGGCTTTCAGTTTCTGGTAACCAGAGCTGAGATTATGATGTCATAATGCCTCATTCCACCAATAAGAGCCAACCTCATCACTGATGTCACAATGGCTTGATTGTCCTATACTTGGCTCACTTTTATTACATGCAAGGGGTGCTGAAAAGTTCTCAGCCCCACCAACCAACTTCCTAAATTCTGAGCGTTATGTTGCCGCTGTAACTGAAAAGAGTGTTATCTTGTTTCATCAAGTGCCAGTTTGCAGAAACAGAATTCTATGTTTTGTCATTGTTTCAGATTAGAGAATGACACGGTGACAAAATTCATCACCGTTCCCGTCCCCGCGGATAACCGCGGGAAATAATCCCATGTCATTCTCTAGTGTCTATTTCAACCTCAGTCCTTCTACCCCAGCATTCTTCAAAGCAAAGCTTGTGGCCATTCATACTCTGATTCTTATGTGAGCCAAGGATAATGAAGCCATTGTGACATCACTGATGTGATTGGCTCTTAGGCACTGGTGGAATGAGGCATTATGACATCACAATATCTGCTCTGGATACCAGAGACTGTCATTCTGTAGTGTCTGTTTCAACCTCGGTCCTTCTACACCAGCACTCTTCAGAGCAAAGCTTGAGGGTCAGTGGTTGTGGCCATTCATACTCTGATTCTTCCCTCTCTCCTTAAAGAATGACATGAAGATGGTTTCCCGCGGTTATCCGCGGGGACGGGAACGGTGATGAATTTTGTCACCATGTCATTCTCTATTTCAGATCACTGATTGAACCATATCCACATCATTCTCCTCTTGGTTGGGTTGAGAACTTTTCAGCACCCCCCTCATATATAAGCACTGATCATGTCTGCTTGGATTGTTCTGAAATATATGCACTGCTAACTGTCTTGATATGGGAAATAGTTCGGTCCCTTGTTTCTCTGCAATTAGTCACAGACTGACAACTCAAGATTCACAGTCCTAAACCCTACCTCTATTCTGCATACTCAACCACAGATAGAGTTTACTGGAAACATGTTTTTGGACAGGGTTGCATTTGTTTTCACCTATCTCTAGTTATTCTGAATAGAGAATGACATGGGGATAAATTGTTCCCCGTCCCCGTGAGTTTTGTCGCCGTTTCTGTCCCATTCCTGTAAGCTCTGACTTAACTGCACAAGCCTCAAACACTTATGGTTTTAAAGTGTTTGAGGCTTGTGCAGATGAGGACGGAACTTGCAGGAATGGGGCAGGGACAGGAAAAGAACTCGTCTGGATGGGAAAATGAGTTGCCGTGGGGACAGGAAAAATTTGTCCCCGCATCATTCTCTAATTCTGAAGTCACTTACCTTCTGCTGAAGGGCTGAAGAATAGGGCTCCAAGGAGCCAGAAGGTGACACAGCAAGCAAATAATGCCATCTTAGACTTTTTACCCTGAGAATAAAAAAAAAAAAAAAAAGAGAGAAGAATAAATTCAATGCACAATGTAACGCTTACTTTAAAATATGTGCAAAGTCTCTGAAATTTTTCACTGAGAACAGCAAGAGATGCACAGGAAACTAATTACCTCAGTAGGGCAAGACACCTCTCTCTGTATCTGAAATCAGACTTTAGGCTCAGCTTCAGGGTTTTCAATGCAGAGAGGGTTTTATAGGATTTGCAGAACAGCATGGGATTGGGAAGGGGGAAGTGTGTGCAAACCACATAACCTAGAGTGCAATAAATTGTCCATCTAGGTAAATACTGATAAAATGTCTTCTCATTAAATGTACCCTGAACAAACACATGCCCAAAAAAATAGAATGGCTTTAGATCTTATCTCTATGTAAGTGATACAATATTAGATATGTGTCATAGCACAGGAGATGAGGCAGATGTGCAGCAGTGACTATGTATCATTCCCTTTTCATGTTCTGCTAATCAGTGATATTAAAAGAATGACGAGGAAGAGCGCACACAATATGAAGATTATCTCAAAGCGATTAGATATTCGAAAAAGATTTCACTCGCTCTAACATTTAAGTAAATAATACAGGGGATGAAATATCTCTAAAGAAGCTTCTTTCAACCTGTCTGAACAGATGGCGTGGGAGTACTTAACGTTAATTAGGTTGTTCAACAGACAATAACTATGAAATCGCTCCATGGTGCGACCTCACCTGGAGTATTGCGTTCAATTCTGGTTTCATCTCAAGAAAGGTTCAAGGTTCAAAGAAGAGCGACCAAGATGGTAAAGGGGATGGAACTCCTCTCGTATGAGGAAAGACTAAAAAGGTTAGGGCTCTTCAGCTTGGAAAAGAGAAGGCTGAGGGGAGATATTATTGAAGTTCACAAAATCCTGAGTGGAGTACATAAGAACATAAGAATTGCCATTGCTGAGTATAAGTAGATCGATTTTTTTCACTCCATCAAAATGACAAAGACTAGGGGGACACTCGATGAAGTTACTGGGAAATACTTTTAAAACCAATAGGAGGAAATATTTTTTCACTCAGAGAATAGTTAAACTCTGGAACGCGTTGCCAGAGGTTGTGGTAAGAGTGGATAGCGTAGCTGGTTTTAAGAAAGGTTTGGAAAATTTCCTGGAGGAAAAGTCCATAGTCTGTTATTCAAAAGGACATGGGGGAAGCCACTGCTTGCCCTGAATTGGTAGCATGGAATGTTGCTACTCCTTGACTTTTGGCCAGGTACTAGGGACCTGGATTGGCCACTGTGAGAATGGACTCCTGGGCTTGATGGACCATTGGTTTGACCCAGTAAGGCCATTCATATGCTGAGAGATTGGAAAAACTGGGACTCTTTTCCCTGGAGAAGAAGAGACTTAGAAGGGATATGATAGAGACTTATAAGATCATGAAGGGCATAGAGAGAGTAGAGAGGGACAGATTCTTCAAACTTTTGAAAAATAAAAGAACAAGAGGGCATTCGGAAAAGTTGAAAGGGGACAGATTCAAAACGAATGCTAGGAAGTTTTTCTTTACCCAACGTGTGGTGGACACCTGGAATGCGCTTCCAGAGGGCGTAATAGGGCAGAGTACGGTACTGGGGTTTAAGAAAGGATTGGACAACTTCCTGCTGGAAAGGGAGATAGAAGGGTATAAATAGAGGATTACTGCACAGGTCCTGGACCTGTTGGGCCACCGCGTGAGCGGACTGCTGGGCACGATGGACCTCAGGTCTGATCCAGCAGAGGCATTGCTTATGTTCTTATGTAACTTATGGGTGTATCCACACTTTGGACTCAGTATAGTAGAGTGTGTAAGATAGACTTTTTTTGTGCTCAGATAATATTGGGGCTCCTTAAATGGACAGTATTAATTTGATTGTGACAAGGGCTGGGACCGGTAAACCATGAGGCCTTCAGCCGTGTTCCACCCAATTCTCTTAAGACAAAGAAAAATACTGCAGACAGATGCACAAGATACAGGCAAAGTTTATTTTAAACCTACAGATTGTTGTGCATAGATGAACTACTTTATGTAAAAAATGAGACCCAACACAGTCCGTGTTTCGAACAAACACTCTTCCTCAGGGGTCCTAAAAAGTAGTGGTTATAAAAGACACGCAACAAATGCCTGATCTGTATGCTGTGTAACTTGGGCGGTGACGGTGTACTACTGATCAGTACACGCCCATTGTTGCGTGTCTTATAACCACTACTTTTTGGGACCCCTGAGGAAGAGTGTTTGTTCGAAACATGGACCGTGTTGGGTCTCATTTTTTTTACATAAAGTGGTTCATCTGTACGCAACAATCTGTTTGTTTAAAATAAACCTTGCCTGCATCTTGTGCATCTGTCTGCAGTATAGTTCTTTGGTTTATCGTATTGTTTACTGCAGATTTTTTGGATTTTCTTTTTGTCCACCCAGTTTTCTTTTCACTCGTTCAATAACTCAGGCTATGCCAGTGCTGCTGACCTAAACCAACTGTTTACACTTCTCCCTCCATATTCACGGTTTCAGCATTCGCGGTTTCGATTATTCATGGTTTTTAGCTTGCTGGCTCCTCCCCCCAAATTACTAACTAAACTAAACTAAACTAAACCTTAGGTTTGTATACCGCACCATCTCCGCGTGCGCAGAGCTCGGCACGGTTTACAGAGGTTGAAAGGAAAGGAACTACAAAGAAAGGATATAGGAGAGGGACTGAGGAGATAGAGGGGGACAGGATACTAGAGCACGGGAGGTGATTAGATTTTTGAAAAGAGCCAAGTTTTCAAGTGTTTGCGGAAGGATTGGAAGGAGCTAGAATTTCTGAGCGGGGATGAAAGGTTGTTCCAGAGTTCTGTGGTTCTAAAGGGGAGGGATGTTCCAAGTTTTCCTGCACGGGATATACCTTTTATAGAAGGGAAAGATAGTTTCAGTTTTTGGGAGGATCTAGTCGAGAGCGGGTTTGAGGAATTCCAGAAGAGTGGGATAACGGGAGGGAGGACGCCATGTAGAATCTTGAAGGCTATGCAGGCACATTTATAGAGGACTCTGGAGTATACTGGGAGCCAGTGAAGCTTGGAGAGGAGTGGGGAAACGTGGTCGAACTTGCCTTTTGCGAAAATAAGCTTGGCCGCGGCGTTCTGAATTAGCTGAAGTCTATGGAGGTTTTTCTTAGTTAGGCTTATATAGATGGAGTTGCAGTAGTCCAGTCTAGAGAGGATGGTGGATTGGATGAGGATGGCGAAATGAGAATGATGAAAGCAGGATCTTACTTTCCTCAACATATGGAGGCTAAAGAAGCATTTTTTTACCAGGGAGTTGAGGTGATCGTTGAAGGAGAGAGAGGAATCTAAGATGATGCCTAGGACTTTGCTTGAAAACTCAAGCTGAAGAGTGGGGCCGGAAGGTAGAGGGATGGAGGTGGGTAAATGGTCTGAGATTGGGCCGAGCCAAAGTAGTTTGGTTTTGGACTCATTCAGTTTCATTTGTACAGATTGGGCCCAGGATTGGAGGTTCGTAATACATGTGGAGATGTTCTCAGCGAGGTTCGAGAGGTTCGAGTCGGTTTCGAGGAGGATGAGGATGTCATCAGCGTAGGAGTAGAGAGTTTCTAGGGGGGATAAATGAAGGAGTTTCAGAGAGGACATGTAGATGTTGAAAAGGATAGGGGAGAGGGGTGAGCCTTGCGGGACTCCACATTTTGGCTTCCAGGCGGGGATGAGGTACCGTTTGTGTTAACGGTGTAGGAGCGGAAGCGTAGGAATTTCGAGAACCAATCCAGGACTGTGGAGCTTATGCCTATTTCGGAAAGTTGGAAGATTAGGATGTCGTGGTGAACGACATCGAAGGCTGCGGAGAGGTCGAATTGAAGAAGAACAGCAAATTTGTTGCGAGAATGGAGTTGTTGCACTTTAGAGATTAGTGAGGCCAAGAGGGATTCGGTGCTGAAGTTGGGTCTGAAGCCGAATTGGTGGGGTAGGAGGATAGAGAATCGTTCTAGGTAGGATGAGAGTTGGGTGGATATGATGGATTCTAATAGGTTGGTTAGGAGAGGGCTATTTGCTATAGGACGGTAATTTGATGGAATGGAGGGATCGAGGTCGGTCTTTTTCAGTAGAGGGGACAGTGAAATGTGTCCCATGTCGGGGGAGAAAAGGCCTGATGTTAGGGCAGAGTTTATAAGTTCGGTGAGGGAAGCGATGGCCTGTGTAGGGATATTCTCGAATAGGTAGGAGGGGAAAGGATCCAAAATGCACTTGCAAGTTTTTAGTTTGAGGCAGAGTTTGGAGACTTGCGGTTCAGAGACAAGCTCGAAGGCGGTCCAGGATCTGTCGGCAGGAATGGATACAGGTAAGGTAGAGTTGGGAACAATAGAGGTCAGGGAATTGTAGGAGACTGTGGGGGGGAAGCTTGCATAGAGAAATCACTGATTCCAAGCATTTACAAAGAAAATCACTGATTCCCAGCATTTTCTTCATCGTGTTTTGCCTCTCCTTCAGGAACAGACCAGGTCTCCCACCATGTTATTCGCGGTTTCACTATATTCACGATGGTTTTTAATAAAAAATAACATATGAAAAAGTTATTTGTGGTTTTTCTGTATTTGTGGTTCTGTTATTCATAGCGAATACGGAGGGAGAAATGTACTTCAATAAGTCTCTTGGGCAAAAATAATAGCTATGTGGCAGATGCAGGCACGAGGCAGAGGCAATAAATATCAACAAGAGGTATTTACAATGTCTCTGGATCTTTATGCGCCTGATTCTGCCCCCAGACTGCCCTGGCACCAGAGAGCACACCAAAGGCCGGATGGTGGGTTACTCCACCCCAGTGCAGGCAGTAAGAAGGTACTTATGTTTCCTTTAAGCTGCATGACCCCATGCTTTCTCTGCCTTCCCCGCCTTCCACCTGCCATAACCCTCACTTCTGCTGCTGCCGCTGCCCCCTACGATGTCATCGTCCTGTTCCGAGTCAGAGCTGGAAGTGGCAGACAAAGAGAAGAAGAGATACAGATACCTATGGAAAGGGGAGATAGATGGGGAATGCTGGATGCAAAGAGGAGAGAGAGGGCATAGGCTGGATGGAAGGGGGATAGATGCTGGATGGAAAAGGGAGAGAGCAGGGGCAGATGCTACATGGAAGGTAGAGATAGAAAGAGGGCAAACGTTGGATGGAAGAGGAGAGAGTGAGAAGGCAGCCTTTCCTACCCGACTAACTTGCTCTGAATATCTAATCTAATCTAATGCTTGGCTTTATATTCCGAGACATCAGTCCAAGAAAGCTTGACTCGGTTTACAATAATTAACTTAAATAAAAAACATAAAGAATAAGGCTAAGTTTCGGAAGATTAATTTTCAAAGTGTTTAGCAAATAAAATGGTTTTAAAGATTTACGATGAGTAGAAATATTGGACCATTAGAATATTGGATTCATTTGGTTGGCATCCCAAATATCTCATAGTTCAGGAACCATTTGCAGATAAGGTAAATTGACTTGCAGGTGAGATACCATCCGCTCCCTTGAATCAGTTCCTGCAGCTCTTCACTGTCTTGCTTGTTTGGAAACATTCATGTTACTCTGCAACTACCAGCAATTCATATCCCTCTCGATCGGGGTAGGCAATTCCAGTCCTCGAGAGCCACAGGCAGGTCAGGTTTTCAGGATATCCACAATAAATATGCATGAGATAGATTTGCATCTCAAGGAGGCAGCGCATGCAAATCCATCTCATACATATTCGATGCAGATATCCTGGAAATCTGACCTGCCTGAGCCTCTTGAGGATCAGAATTGCCTACCCTTGCTATAGATGACTTTCTACTCAGGCTGACATATAGCAGCAGGGGAGGAAGAATAGCCCAACGGTTAGTGCAGGTAGGGTTACCAGAATTCCGGATTTCCCCATTCATGTCCTCCTTTTGAGCACATATCCGGGGGTCTGGACAGCTTTTCAAAACAAGGAACTTTGGGATTTGAAAAGCTTTCCTTTGGGCAGGAGGGCATCTGCGCATGTGTGGATGTCCTGCCCAACGAGAGTAGGTAGCAGGGAGCAGAGTTGAGGTGGGATCAAAGGCGGGGCTGGGGCGGGCTTGGGGTGGGACAGGGCATGATGAGGCGGGACTGGGACGTGATGGGGTGGAGATGGGCGAGCCTGGGAGTGGGTCTAGGGGTCTGGATTTTCCAGGGGACTGAGATCCTAGGGAAATGAGCTTAATTCCCACGGTAGTTCACTGGGCAAGTCACCCAACCCTTCAATGCCCCAGTCTGATGTGATTGTTTTATCATTGTTTTGGCTATTTGGCATGAAGGTGCGATGTTTGATTTGAGTAAAATATAGACATATATATAATATGGACATTACATAATACCTGACACAGTTTCACAATTTAGGGACTCTGTGAATGCAATTATTGCAGCCCAGTAAGACATTAGCTGGAGTCATTGCATGGGGTCCACAATATAGGTCTGAGGGTGCCTCACAAACACTATGTGGCTCATTTTCAAAAGAGAAAAATGTCCACAAAAGGGCATAAAGTGGCATTTGGACATTTTTCTTGTTAAAACATTCAAATCACTATTTTCAAAATCTATATTTTAGACATTTTTCTAGGTTGTTTGTCTAAATTCCAAGGGGGGGGGTGTTTTGGAGGGGGCTTACGATTTGGTCTTTTGAAGTGATATAATCAAACATATAACAAAACATCCAAGGTACCATTTAATCATTTGGGGCTAGACCTGTTTTAAAAACGAATAAGGGCCAAAAAGTGCCCAAACTAACCAGATGACCACTGGAGGGATTAAGGCAAGACCTCCCCCCCACACACAAACAGCCCTTACTCACCTAGTGGTTGCCAACCTCCCCCTCCTACCACTCAAAAATGTGAAAAAAGCAGTATATACCAACCTGTATGACAGCTTCAGATGGCCACACAGACATCTCAGCAAAGCAGAAGGGTACTCTAGGGCAGGGCTGCCCAAGTCCAGTCCTCGAGATCTACTGGCAGGCCAGGTTTTCAGGATATCCACTATGAACATGCATGACAGAGATTTGCATACCAAGAACAAAGAGCAAAAGAGAACCGGCATGGCTTACCATACAGGTGAAGGAAGCCATAAAAGAAAAGAAGGACTCTTTCAAAAAATGGAAATGCATAAAGACAACCGAAGCCTGGAACAAACATAAAGATGATCAGAAGAAATGTCACAAGGCGGTGAGGGATGCCAAACAGGAATATGAGGAAAAAATAGCCCAGGAGGCCAAAAACTTCAAGCCCTTCTTTAGATACGTGAAAGGGAAAAAACCTGCAAAAGAGGCAGTGGGACCCCTGGACGACCAGGGAAGAAAAGGGTACATCAAGGAAGATAAACAAATCGCAGACAAACTAAATTCCTTCTTTGCGTCCGTCTTTACGAAGGAGGACACCTCAACAATACCTGAAGCGGAGAAAGTGTTTGCAGGAGAAATAGAAGACAGCCTCACCACAGTTGAAGTGGACTTAGACCAGATATACTATCAGATCGACAAACTTAAAAGTGACAAATCCCCTGGACCGGATGGAATTCACCCGAGAGTCTTAAAGGAATTGAAGGTTGAAATCGGAGAGTTATTGCAAAAACTTGCAAACCTGACAATCAGAACTGGACAGATACCGGACGACTGGAGGATAGCGAACGTCACGCCAATTTTTAAAAAAGGATCGAGAGGGGAACCGGGCAACTATAGGCCTGTGAGTCTTACGTCTGTCCCCGGCAAGATGGTTGAAGCACTGATCAAGGATAGCATAGTCTGGCACTTGGACGCACACGACTTGATGAAACCCAGTCAACATGGATTCAGGAAAGGGAAATCATGTTTGACGAATTTACTCCAATTTTTTGAGACTGTGAACGAGCAAATTGATAGTGGGAAGCCGGTGGACATAATATACTTGGACTTCCAGAAAGCGTTCGACAAAGTTCCACACGAAAGACTTCTCAGGAAACTACAAAGCCATGGCATAGAGGGGGATATACAAAGGTGGATAGGCAAATGGCTGGAAAACCGAAAGCAGAGAGTGGGCATAAATGGGAAGTTCTCCGACTGGGAGAAAGTGACTAGTGGTGTACCACAGGGCTCGGTACTTGGGCCGATCCTTTTTAATATTTATATCAATGACCTGGAGGAAGGAACAACCAGTGAGATCATCAAGTTTGCAGATGATACAAAACTATGCCGGGCAATCAGATCGCAGGAGGATAGAGAGGAACTCCAGAGCGACTTGTGTCGGTTAGAAACATGGGCGGAGAAATAGCAGATGAAGTTCAATGTGGAGAAATGCAAGGTAATGCATTTAGGCAATAAGAATAAGGAATACGAGTATACAATGTCAGGTGCAACTCTGGGGAAGAGTGAACAAGAAAAGGACCTGGGTGTACTGATAGATAGGACCCTGAAGCCGTCGGCACAATGCGCGGCAGCGGCAAAGAAGGCAAATAGAATGTTGGGCATGATAAAGAAAGGAATCTCGAGTAGATCGGAGAAAGTTATAATGCCGCTTTATAGGGCAATGGTCAGACCACACTTGGAATACTGCGTCCAACATTGGTCTCCCTACCTAAAGAAGGATATAAAACTGCTGGAGAGGGTGCAGAGACGAGCAACAAAACTGGTGAAGGGTATGGAGAAACTGGAATACGAGGATAGACTTATAACACTAGGATTGTTCTCCCTAGAGAAAAGGAGACTGCATGGGGATATGATCGAGACCTTCAAAATACTGAAAGGAATCGACAAAATAGAGCAGAGAAGATTATTTACATTGTCCAATTTGACACGGACTAGAGGACATGAAATGAAGCTAAGGGGGGACAGGTTCAGGACTAATGTCAGGAAGTTCTGCTTCACTCAGAGAGTGGTTGACGCCTGGAATGCCCTCCCAGAGGAGATTATTGCGGAATCGACCGTCCTAGGCTTCAAGAGCAAACTAGATGCATATCTCCTTAAGAGAGGCATATAAAGATATGATGGACTATAAATTACGCCAGGGTACACCTGGCAGGGCCTCCGCGTGCGCGGATCGCCGGACTTGATGGACCAAAGGTCTGATCCGGAGATGGCAGTTCTTATGTTCTTATGTTCTTAAGAAGGCAATGCAGGCAAATCTCTCTCATGCATATTCATTGTGGATATCCTGAAAACCTGGCCTGCCAATAGATCTCAAGGACCGGACTTGGGCAGCCCTGCTCTAGGGGGTACTGCAGTGAACATCACATGAAAAGTCTCAGGTACACATCTCACCATAGCCCAATTATATTGTACGGTGAGCCCTACAAAACCCACCCATAAAGATGACACCTGGAAGGCATAAGGGCTATTGTTGTGGTGTACAGGTAGATACAGTAAGTTTTGGGTGGGTTTTAGAGGGCTCATCATGCAATATAAGCGGGTTATAGTGAGATGTATACATGGGATTTTTTTTATGTGATGTTCACTGCAATACCCCCTAGAGTGTCCCTCTTCTTTGCTGAGATGTCTGTGTGGCCAGTCTGCTTCCCTGAAAATAAGACACTGTCTTGTATTAAATTTAGGCCCCAAAAAGGCACTAGGTCTTATTTTCAGGTAGGTCCTATTTTTTTTCATGTACAATGATCTTCTCCCTTCCTCTCCTATACTCCAATTCTTCCTATTTCCTTTCTCTCCCCCACATGTGCAGCATCTTTCCGCCCCTCTCACCCATCCCCTTGTGCAGCATCTTTCTATCCCTCCCTCCCTCCCATCCCCCTGTGCAGCAGAACCCTTGCAGTTTCTATCCCTTCCATCCCTTGTGCAGCAGAACCCTTGAAACGTCTATCCCTCCCTTCCTACCATCCCCCTTTGCAGCATCTTTCTATCCCTCCCATCCCCCCCCCACCGTGCATCACGCCCTCCCCCCCCCCCGCTGACCTTTTCATCTCTCCCAATCAAATCCTGACCGTGAGCCCAAAATACCTGGAAACAAACAGCAGCACAGGCTGCATCGTGGCCTGCCCTTCTCATGTCCAGGCGTTCCTCTGCCGCATCACTGATGATGTCATCAGCAACGCGCCACCAAATGGCCGGGCATGAGAAGGGCAGGCCACGATGCAGCCTATGCTGCCGTTTGTTACCAGGTATTTCAATCTCGCAGTTGGGGTTCAGGTGGGAGGGAGAGATGAAAGAGTTGGCAGAGGGGGGTACACGGGGGGAGAGCACTGCTGCCAGCGACTAGGACTTATTTTCAGGGGTAGGGCTTATATTAAGACCTACCCCAAAAATCATGATAGGGCTTATTTTGGGGGTAAGACTTATTTTTGTGGAAACACGGTACGTCCCAGTAGCTTGCTTGTGTGCGTTTTTCTTATGGATGTTTTGGTTTTTAAAATGGACCTAAACGATAGACACACTAAGCTCAAAAACATCTAGAAAATGGTCAGTTTTGAAATAAAAAGGTAGACGCCTTTTTCTGATTTGAAAATGGTCATTTCCTCTACTGGACTTTTGGACATTTTTCCCAAAATGTCCAAACTAGGACTTAGATGTCAAATCAAAAAGGCCCCGTCACATGTGGTTTGGCTTATACCGAGCTTGTTGGTTTTTCTGTTACTTGTTTTGCTTTTCTCCCTGGGATCTCTTTTGCAATCCTTCCCTGTCCCTCAGAAATCCTTTGTGCTTGGCCAGTACTTTCTTGAATTTCTGTACAGTCCTTGTTTCCACCTTCCTCCGCTGGGAGGCTGTTCCATGCATCCATTACCTTACACTTGAATCAGGGGTGTCAAAGTCCCTCCTCGAGGGCCGCAATCCAGTCGGGTTTTCAGGATTTCCCCCATGAATATGCATGAGATCTATTAGCATACAATGAAAGCAGTGCATGCAAATAGATCTCATGCATATTCATTGGGGAAATCCTGAAAAGCCCACTGGATTGCGGCCCTCGAAGAGGGACTTTGACAACCCTGACTTAAATGAACGACTGATGTTAGCATGTTATTGGAACATAAAATGCTAACTCGCAGTAACCATGTAGGAGGTAGGAAGGAGTGACCTAGTAGTTAAAGCTACAGCCTCAGCACCCTGAGATTGTGGGTTTAAACCCCACGCTGCCCCTTGTGACCATGGGCAAGTCACTCAATCCTCCATTGTCTCAGGTACATTAGATAGATTATAAGCCCACCAGGACAGGTAGGGAAAATGTTTGAGTGTCTGACTGTTTAAACCACAGGTGTCAAAGTCGGTCCTCGAGGGCCGGAATCCAGTCGGGTTTTCAGGATTTCCCCAATGAATATGCATGAGATCTATGTGCATGCACTGCTTTCAATGCATATTCATTGGGGAAATCCTGAAAACCCGACTGGATTACGGCCCTCGAGGAGGGACTTTGACACCCCTGGTAAACTGTTTAGATAACCTTGATAGGCACTGTATTAATAGCCTAATAAAATTTTTAAAAAAGCAAGCCTAGTAATCTCTCTGCTTGAATTGGTTCGTTAATCATTACGAGACCCTGGCATTAGGTCCTGGCTCATGACTTGAGCTTTTTGTTAATGAGTACAACATTACAGGAGGAATGTTCTTTTACTGCTTTGAATGTAAGCACAGTACAAATATTCATAGTTTTTAGCCTATTCCGAAATATTCAGGGAACTCTAACCACAAACATTTTTAGTGGCACTGTTCTTCCTCTAAAATATAACTTTAAATTTACCCCCTTATGAACATAAGAATTTCTATACTGGATCAACCCAAAAGTCCATCAAACACTGCATCTCGTGGTCATATTATTTCTGTTTTTCCTGATGTGACTGTTAACATTCAAAAGGTTAGGAAGGAATTCCTGATGCTTCACCTTAAGGCAGGGGTGTCAAACTCAGTCACATAAGGGGCCGAAATCTAACACACAGGCTAAGTCGAGGGCCAAATTTTCTATTAAGATACTTAGTCTTTGTAGAAGTATAGATCCTTCCTCGCCCTGAGACACCTGTGGCGCGGTCAGACACTTCTGTGGAGTGCCCTGCTTCAACCTAGCTTTTACACTGGCAAATGGGTACTGAGGCAGCATGGTGAGGAGCATAGAGCGCCACTGGGACCGGGGCTGCACAGTCAGGGACTTAGATGCGACACAGTCACCGAGGGCCACATAAAACCGCCAGGTGGGCCAGATTTGGCCCCCCAGGCCTTTTGTTTGACATGTGTGCCCTAAGGCTTTGGATTCGGGAATGAACATTTATGTAAACATTCCTGGGAAAGGTGTGATCACATTTAAAGAGAATGATTAGGCTCAGCTGCTCCAATTTATATACAAGTTCAGGAACCCGTCATGCCGCTATTTGTGGGATATTTTGTAATTTGACCTTCACCTGTGAGGGTATAATTGTTCATGCACCCTAACAGGAGATCCTACCTTGTCAAGGTAGAATTACAAAGAAAACAGAGAAGGCGACCTATGGCGCTCAATATCTTTATTACGGTCAAGACGCCACGCGTATGTGTTTCGGCCCTAAGGCCTGCCTCAGGAGTCTGAGCCTCAATACAGACTGTTATATCGTAGTTTTTCACCCTTATGACTAATACTCGGATCAAATAGTCAATTGGAAAAACAAACAAAGTGACCAATGGAAATGTTTGTACGGTATCTCCAGTGTTCTGACATAACACTCCGTATTGAGGCTCAGACTCCTGAGGCAGGCCTTAGGGCCGAAACACATACGCGTGGAGTCATGACCATGATATTGAGCGCCACAGGTCGCCTTCTCTGCTTCCTTTATAATTGTTGGGGTGTAACATGGGTAGGGTTACCAGACGTCCGGATTTCCCCGGACGGCTCTATGGATAGGGATGCCAGATGTCTGGATTTCCCCGGACGACTTTTCAAAACCCGGCACTTTGTCCAGGTTTTGAAAAGCTTTCCTTAGGCAGGAGGATATCTGCAACATGCGCGGATACAAAGCAATGACGTCACGAGCACATGCTGGTGCATGTGATGTCATTGAGTCTCATGCGTGGATGTGCTGCCGATGAGAACGGGGGCGGGGCTGGGGCAGGATTGGAGGCGGGGCTGGGATGGGCTTGGGGGCGTGACAGGCCAGAACCGGGGTGTGGCAGGGATAGGTGAGCCTGGGGATGGGTCTGGGGGGCTCCGGATTTTCTAGACGGAAAATCTGGTAACCCTAAACATGGGGAAGGTATAAGAATGAAAGTTTTACTACTGCACCAAATGCCCGTGTACCAGCTCCTCTAGGCGAGAGGCACCACAGTTCCAAAGGATCCAAGCAATAAGTCATCCCGTTTATTTGGGACCAGGGCGTGACGAGGCCAGCGTGAGCAGCGGGGGGAAGATACTGCTCACGCTGGCGAACATCTCAAGAGGTAGATGGTGGGAGGCAGGGGGCGCCCAAGTGGCAGGGAAGAGTGGAGACACTCATGGCACGGCAATGCCAGGTGCCACCGCCCTGGCCGCCAATCTCCCTCCCTACGCCACTGTTCCCTAATCATTAGGCAACTCCTCCCATCTGTCAATGAGTTTCTTGAAGTTGTTTGAGTGTCGTGAAAGGTTAAACAACTGTTCCCTATTTAACTATTCCACCAAACTTTTTTTTTTTTTTTAAATCTTTATTGATTTTCAAACTTTGACAGTGCAATACAATTAATTGAACGTAAAATACTGCATAAAACGCGCTATTAACTACATAAGTAATACATAAAACAATCATTTTCTCCCATCCTCCTCCCAATTATTAATACAATAAGACATATGATGTGATTACAATATTATAATTAAGTAATTTAAATACTCAAAATACATTACCCACCCACCCTGGATGTGTAAGGAAATCTAAGAAAAGGAAAGATACATGACCCCACCAAACTTCTTTGATTTTATCAACTTCAGTTGTAGCCACTGTCCGTCACCTTTTCTCCAATCCGAACAGTTCTAACTGCTTAGCCCTTATTCCCGAGTGAAGCGTTCTATCCCCTTTTTCATTTTTGTTGCTTTTCTCTGGACCTTTTCTGGTTCTGCTAGATCCTTTTCGAGAAGGAGTGACCAGAATTGCACCTAATACCCAAGCTGCGGTTGCACCAGGGACCTCTACAGAGGCATGATAATATTCTTGATTTTATTCTCCATTCATAACATTCACTACTACTACTATTTATATATTTTAGAAATTTATATACCGTTTAAACCTAAACGGTTTACATATCGTTACATACATAATTCAATAAAACAAATAAAATCAAACAAACATTAACATATAATCATCAGAAAATCACGTGAAGTGCCCGTCAAAAGAACAACCGCAAAGATCAGTTCCTAGAAAAATACATTAACAAATGACTCCGTTTTTAATAGTTTTCTGAAATGACTCTTGTCGTGACATTTTCGTAATTGACCGACAAGTGAATTCCACAATTTGACCCCCCCCGCACAGCAAAAGGCCATTTTACTGGTCTCGGCGGTTCACGGTCATTTGTGGTATTTTACGACCGTGAACCGCTGACAAGGAGAGGGCAGCGGGAGAGGCAGGAGAGAACAGCCGGAGCGCCGTGAGTGCAGGAATCACTCGCGGTACGCTCCGACCGCCTCTTCCTGCACTAAGTCGGGCCTTATCCAATCAGGAGCTGCTTTGACACTCAGCTCCTAATTGGATAAGGCACAACTTAGTGCAGGAAGAGGCGATCGGAGCGTACCGCGAGTGATTTCCTCCACTCGCAGCGCTCCGGCTGCTCTCCTGCTGCCCTCTCCAGCTGCCCTCTTCAGGCTCCCTCATGAAAAAATGTATTCGCGGGTTTTCGAGATTCGCGGGGTTTCCTGGAACGGAACCCCCGTGAATATCGGGGGAGTACTGTATATAGGAGGTGGGGGAGTTTCTTGCAGAGAGAATGGTAGGATGGACATAAGTATCTTACGGTGAGTGGGAGTTAGGAGTTGAAAGCAGCCTCAAAGAAGTGGACTTTTAGCTTGGATTTGAATACTGCCTGACATGACCACTCAGGCAGTCTTTTTCAGGCATACAGTACAGCTAGAAGGGGCGGAGCCTAGAGTTCGCAGTGCAGGAGAAAGGTAGGGAATATGAACATATTAAATAGCCTCATTGGGTCATACCAATGTCCATCTAGCCCAGTATCCCATCTTCGTGGAGGCCAATCCAGGTCCCTAATACCAGGCCAAAACCCAAGGGGAAGCAACATTCCATACAGAATCTTAACGAATAGCAAGATTCCGGAATCCCAGAGAGTAGCAAGATTCTAGAATCCCAAAGAGTAGCAACATTCCATGCTACCGATCCAGGGCAAGCAGTGGCTTCCCCCATGTATTTCTCAATAGCAGACTATGGATTTTTCCTTCAGGAACTTGTCCAAACCTTTCTTAAAACCAGCTACGCTATCCGCTCTTACAACAACCTCTGGCAACGCGTTCCAGAGCTTAACAATTCTCCGAGTGAAAAAATATTTCTTCCTATTGGTTTTAAAAGTATTTCCCTGTAACTTTGATGAGTGTCTCCCAGTTTTTGTAATTTTTGACGGAGTGAAAAATTGATCCATTTGTACCCATTCTACTTCACTCAGGAGTAGCAATATTCCAAGCAGTGGCTTCTCCCATGTCTTTCTCAATAACAGACTATGGACTTTTCCTCCAGGAAATTGTTCAAACCTTTCTTAAAACCAGCTACGCTATCCACTCTTACAACAACCTCTGGCAACGCGTTCCAGAGCTTAACAATTCTCTGAGTGAAAAAAATATTTCTTCCTATTGGTTGTAAAAGTATTTCCCTGTAACTTAGTTGAGTGTCCCCCAGTCTTTGTAATTTTTGACAGAGTGAAAAATCGATCCGCTTGTAATCGTTCTACTTCACTCAGGAGTAGCAATATTCCAAGCAGTGGCTTCCCCCATGTCTTTCTCAATAACAGACTATGGACTTTTCCTCCAGGAAATTGTCCAAACCTTTCTTAAAACCAGCTATGCTATCCGCTTTTACTACAACCTCTGGTTGCTCTTCTTTTAACTTTTTCTAGTGCTGCTATATCTTTTTTGAGATAAGGAGACCAGAACTTGCTGAAATAACTTTTTAAAATAATACTGATAACCCCCTGCAATTTTTAAAATAATACTGATAACCCCCTGCAATGTTTGTTGTGTCCTCAAAATTAAATAGAAACCTCAAGACTTAAAAATATATCACAACCAGGTGTTGTGTATAATATCCAGTTCAAATGTAACCACACTGATGCAGATATGTGGGTTGACAAATATTAGGCAACCTCTTGATTGAGGCACATATCTACGTAGGTCTGCTCACACATAGGGAGTGTCAGTCTCTCTCTTTGATTTTTATTTAAGCTAAGTAATATGTATCAGATGGCTGGACATAACATAGTAACATAGTAGATGACGGCAGATAAAGACCCGAATGGTCCATCCAGTCTGCCCAACCTGATTCAATTTAAATTTTTTTTTTTTTTTTCTTCTTAGCTATTTCTGGGCGAGAATCCAAAGCTTTACCCGGTACTGTGCTTGGGTTCCAACTGCCGAAATCTCTGAAAACAACCATGAGGATGACTCTGGAGGACCTTTCCGGATTTGCAAAGAACCAATCTCTTTTTAGATCTGTAATTCATAATGTGACCATACGTTCTGTTTCGAACGGGACCATCCCGTTTTTAGGTAGCCTATCCCGTTGTCCCCCGAGCACAGCTTCGGGACGCTGAAATATCCCGTTTTCAGAAAGAGAGCAACCCAAGTAACAATTTCCAAAAAAAGGGCGCGGAAAATAAAAAATCTGACAGTAGCGCCTAGTAACGCGGCGATGACAGCTTGCACAATCCGTCTCACACACATGCAAGTCGGTCAGAAGCTTGCTCGCTCCTCAGTTGAATTTAGCCACAGGCTGTTACCATTTTTTGGTGTTGGGAGAGCATGTCACCTCAAAAGCAAAAAGTAAAGTGCTTACACTTTAAGGACTTTTGAGTATGCATGAAGCAAGCTTAGCTAACGATGTATTAAATTGTCCATCGTGTTTCAGCCTCAGCACCCTGGTTAATAAGTTGATTCTGGTGTGAGCGGCTGCCGGTGTTAAATTATTTCACCACAATAAGCTTGGCTAGGAGGCTCAGTGGGTTCTTCTCTTTTAAAAGTAAAAGTAGGGTCCCTTTTTAACAAAGGGTTCTCTCAATGTAAGCAAGAGTGTCCTGCCCTATAGCGGCTCTATTCTCTGGGTGTATCAGCTGATATTTGCCATAGCTGCAGTCTCTGTGGATTTTTGTATCAGCTGTTGCTAGCGTTTAATTTAAACTTTGAAAGTGCTTTATTCTGTATTAACTAAGTGAATTGTATTCCATGTGAATTGTAAATTTGAAAAAGTTGATTTGTTTAAAAAAAAGTG
The DNA here is from genome assembly GCF_902459505.1 of Geotrypetes seraphini. Lineage (NCBI taxonomy): Eukaryota > Metazoa > Chordata > Amphibia > Gymnophiona > Dermophiidae > Geotrypetes > Geotrypetes seraphini. The sequence continues at coordinate 23,584,379 of NC_047092.1, forward strand.
TTTTCTTGAATACACATGCTATTACCTAAAAATTAGCAGATGTCCTGTTTTGAGGAAAAAAATAAATGGTCACGTTAGAAATTCATCAAGTTCTTAGGACTCAAACATGAGTCGATGGCACCTAATTAGTATGTATCAAGCCAAAGATCTTCTATCAACAAATTGAGGGTCCAGGGGACCAGACAATCAAACAAAGGTGTCCAATGTAAGGCAGAAAAGATTTAGTTAAAGGAGATAAGTGACTGACCTGGAAAAAATACAAAGACCATTATTTAGTGTAAATCATTCAAAGTAGCACAATAAGGAATTAACACTTAAGCTAATGCATAGTAAACAAAACGATCCATATGTACCTAGAAAATTAAAGTGATTTCAAAATCATTCCTAGAAAGAAAAAGGAAAGCAATAAGTTAAAGAAATTGCAGCATTTGAATTTAAAATGATAAGTTACAGAAAGATAGAATACTTACCTGAAATATGCTGTTGGTAAAAAAATGCAAAAGAAAAAAAGCTGTGTTACTGAAGAATTTTAAGGAAATTTGAAACTATTTTAGACAATTTTAGGTTTATTGAGCACTGAATTCAAACTTACCTGGAAAAGACATTGATAGCAGTTGTATGAGGGGCTATACACTTAATCCAGCGAGTTTTCAGTTTTTTTCATATGCTATTTTTCCTATGCAACGAGAAAACTGGAAACTCACTGGACTAAAGGGCAAATTCTATAAACGTCCCGATTTTAGGCAGCGGCAGGCATTCCATCACGGTCTAACCAGCCAATCAGGACACAGACTTTAAAAAAACCCAAACCCACACCCCAAGCAGGGTCACCTATATTGTAGGCATTTTCATGAGCCTAGGGAGGCACGTACAGCTCCTAAGCTTGCCCAAAGTTAGGCGTGGGCACGGTTTCACCCAGAAGTGACCTTAGGCATCTCCTTAGGGCCACGACAGGTGCCTGAAATGTAGGCCAGCTGGTCTACATTTCAAATAGACGTGGCCGCTGAGCCAATTGCAACAAGGGAATCTCCCTGCCGCGATCAGTTTAGTGGCCACGGTAGGGAAACTGTCCCCCACCCCGAGAAGATAACCAGCAGGAGGGATGCCCAGTCCATCCTGCTGGAACCCCCGAAGCAGCCCCCCCATCCCCGAATGTGTGCAGCAGGAGGAGTGCCCAATTCCTCCTGCTGCCCCCCTTTCCGAGACATCCCCCAGCAGGAGGGATGCCCAGTCCCTCCTGCCGGAACCCCTGAAGTTGCCCCTCTCCCTGAATGTCTGCAAATGGAGTGCCCAATTCCTCCTGCTGCCCCCCTTTCCGAGACATCCCCCAGCAGGAGGGATGCCCAGTCCCTCCTGCCGGAACCCCTGAAGTTGCCCCTCTCCCTGAATGTCTGCAAACGGAGTGCCCAATTCCTCCTGCTGCCATCCCCCCGATTGGAGGGATGCCCAGTCCCTCCTGCTGGAAACCCCCCTCCTCCCCAACTGCCCTCGAAACATTCTCTCTCGATAGCAAATTTCAGGGCTCACACACTGCTTGAGGTTCAGGAACAGTGAAAAAAGAACAAAAGATAATTATTATTTTTATATATATTTCTCTGCTTTGGCTGCTCAGGCAGATGCCGAGTGTGCTAAGTGACACTTGCTTCAGAGCATTCCTACAATTGTAATAAAGTGGAAAACGTACCTCCCCCTTTATCAGGCAGGCAGTGCTGCTTTGTGTTCAGACCATTCTTACTTCTCCCATTGAGACGATTTTATAGGGAGAATGAGCAGACAGAGGAGAGGAGATAAGAGTTCAAAGAAATATTACCATCAAAACTGAAGGCGTTTCTTAGAAACTTCAAATGGAGCTAAAAATATGAAGCTAGACACTGAATCATAAGTAAACAGAACCAGAGGCTAAGATAAAGGATGGAGATATGTTATCTATGGTATACTTGAAAGGTTTGAACATCTGTAACAGATGGATAGCAGTAAGCACAGGAATGTGAATAATTACCTTTCTGGTGACTAATCTATATATATATATAAAATCGGAGGTATGTATGTGTGTGTGTATGTGCTGCGATCACGCAAAAACGGCTTGACCGATTTGAACGAAACTTGGTATGCAGATCCCTCACTACCTGGGGTGATATGTTCTGGGGGTCTCGCGGCCCACCTGCACACGTGGGCGGAGCTACAAACAGAAAATCAGATTTCACCCATTCATGTCAATGGAAAAAATGTAAAAAGCTGCCATTCTCACAGTAATTCAAAAACGGCTTGACCGATTTGAACGAAACTTGGTATGCAGATCCCTCACTACCTGGGGTGATATGTTCTGGGGGTCTCGCGGCCCACCTACACACGTGGGCGGAGCTACAAACAGAAAATCAGATTTCACCCATTCATGTCAATGGAAAAAATGTAAAAAGCTGCCATTCTCACAGTAATTAAAAAATGGCTTGACCGATTTGAACGAAACTTGGTATGCAGATCCCTCATATGATATGGGGTGATATGTTCTGGGGGTCTCGCGGCCCACAACTCTATGTTGCTTGCTCAAGGGTGGGTTCACCCAAGAATTTATATGTTCTTGCTCCTGGAGGTGAAACTAAAAATGTTGTTTATAATCACGTTTTGCGTTAGTTGTATTGTATTCATTTTGTCAAATATTTCACATTATAATTTGAATATTGTACTTTTTATTAAGCTGTAAAACAATAATTTCATTCCTCACTATAAAGTACCTTTATTTGAATCCATTTACAGTGTTATTGCTATAATTAAATACCCGTGCAACGCCGGGTCATCAGCTAGTTTTACTATAATTAGTCACACTTATAAGACCTTTTCCTGCACCCTGTGATGGGTGCTGTGGTCAGGGCTCCAACTCAGGACCAGAATCAGAACTTACATCCTGACACACTGAACCATAAGAACATAAAAGTTGCCATACAGGGACAGACTGTAGGTCCATCAAGCCCAGTGTCTTGTTTCCAACAATGGCCAACAGAGGTCCCAACGAAGGGCGTTCAATAATTTATCTACCTGTGTATGAACGAAAATAGCAAGCGTATTGATACAAGTCTGTGCATGTTGCGACATGTCTCGAGGTTACTCATGTTCTCTATAGTGTTATGAACACAACAGCAAAACATTAGTAATGAACCTTTGATAGGAAGGAAGCTCAAACTGGAAGAGGTTATTTGTGTTGTGAGCGCCCTCTAATGGCATGGGGCTGGCATAATAAAGCAGGGATTTTATTCTAGTACTAGTATTTTAGCCCGTTACATTAACGGGTGCTAGAATATATGTCTGTCTGTCTGTCTTTATTTCTGTCTCTCTCTTCCTCCCGCTGTCTTTCTTTCTGTCTGTCTCTGTCCCTGGCCCCCTTTGTCTGTCTGTCTTTCTGTGTATCTCCCTGCCCCTGTGTCTTTCTTCTTTTCTTTCTGTCTCCCTTCCTCCCTCTGTCTGTCTGTCCAAAGCAGCATTCCCTCCCCCTCCATTTCCCCCCCCACCACTTCCCTGTGCAGCAGCATTAGCGTTTCCTCTACCCCCCTTTCCCTTCCTGCGGTCCCAACTACGAACCTGGCGATTCCAGCGTGTGCAGCAGTCTTCACACGCTGCTTCGGGTCCTTCTACTGCCCTGATTTACTCTGGCACGTCTCTGATGACATCATCAGAGACGCGGCAGAGCAAATCAGGGCAGTAGAAGGGCCCGAAGCAGCGTGTGAAGACTGCTGCACACGCTGGAATCGCCAGGTTCGTAGTCGGGTCCGCGGGAAGGGAAGGATGGGGCGGCAAAGGACTCGGGTCCCGGGCGGCGGGGTCATCGCAAGAGCCGGTGCGGAAAGTTGCTGGACTCCTCTCGGCTCCGTTTTTCGGTTCGTCCCGGGGGGGAGGGGGGCAGGAGGCGCTCTTTGTGCCCCAGTCCCGGTTTGTGGAAGCGATCGTCGGCTAGCTGGGAGCGGGCTTGTGGAGGCGATCATCGGCTGGTGATGTTCTCCGCGCATGTGCACTCTCGCCTAGCGCGACAGATCAGATCTTAGGGAACACGCGGCGAGAGTGCGCATGCGCGGCTAGCATTTTATTATTATAGATGGTGGATGTAATAGACTGGAATAATGCAAATGACATTTCGCTTTTCTCACATGATTTCTTTATTCTAACACTCAGTTTAATTCAGTATTAAAAGTTATAGAAATATAAACAAGTAAGAGACACCGGGCATACAAACAGCTAGTTTTATTGTTTTAGAAAACTCCAGTCTCGTCAGGTGTTCTACTAAGATTAGGGTTACCAGATGTGCGGATTTACCCAGATGTCCTCTTTTTAGACCAGTGGTCTCCAACTCAAACCCTTTGCAGGGCCACATTTTGGGATTTGTAGGTATTTGGAGGGCCTCAGAAAAAAATAGTTAATGTCTTATTAAAGAAATGAGAATTTTCCATGAGGTAAAACTCTTTATAGCTTATAAATCTTTCCTTTTGGCTGAGTCTTAATAATAATAATATTGTAATTTATAGCTAAAGAGACATAGGATCAAGAAACTTTTATTTTACTTTTGTGATTATGATAAACATACTGATAGCCTCAAAATGGTACCTGGCGAGCTGCGAGTTTGAGACCACTGCTATAGGCTAAGGCACTTTGCACCTGCATTGTGATGTCATAGAACTTTATGGTTATGGAAAAGAAACATAGTAACATGATGTAATGTAATGTAATGTAATTTATTTCTTATATACCGCTATATCCTTTAGGTTCTAAGCGGTTTGAAGAAAATATACATTAAGATTATAAATGAGAAGTAAGAAGGTACTTAAAAAATTCCCTTACTGTCCCGAAGGCTCACAATCTAACTAAAGTACCTGGAAATTAATAAAGAAGAGAAAATAAAGATGGTTGAAAAAAGAAAAATTCTATGTGAACTTATAGGATGGAAATTAAACTGACAGTGAAGAACTGTATGAAAAATACATATGGAATGCAGTTAGAGAGGGTAGGTTACAATCTATTTATGGTATTTGTTTAATTGGAAGGTGTTAAGGTGGGTAATTTGGGGGAAGGTTATCTGAAGGTAGGTGAATCTTCTGGAGGTAAAAGAGGAGGGGTTAAGATATTTGGATGAATTTTTTGAAAACCAAATGGCCTATCCACAGCATCCACTATCTCCTCCTCTCCCTATTGGCTAAGGCTCTTAACATTTGCATCTCCTCTTTCCTATAGGCCAGTGGTCTCAAACTCAAACCCTTTGCAGGGCCACAGTTTGGATTTGTAGGTACTTGGAGGGCCTCAGAAAAAATAGTTAATGTCTTATAAAGAAATGACAATTTTCCATGAGGTAAAACTCTTTATGGTTTATAAATCTTTCCTTTTGGCTAAGTCTTAATAATAATATTGTAATTTATAGCTAAAGAGACATATGATCAAGAAACTGTTTTATTTTACTTTTCTGATTATGATAAACATACTGAGGGCCTCAAAATAGTACCTGGCGGGCCGCATGTGGCCCCTGGGCCACCAAGTTTGAGACCACTGTTTTAGAGGATTGTCCAGGCGTCCAGATGGCTTTTCAAAACCTGGAAGTTTGTCCAGATTTTGAAAAGCGTTATGAACAAGAGGGGGGATTCTATCATTAGGCACTGACACTGAGGTATCCCAATGCCACACAACAAGAGCCTATTCTACAATGGCATCTGGGCATCCAGATCCAGTTACAGACATGCCAATATCGGGTTATGATAGTATTCTAATATTTAGATGCCCACCTTACATCAGTCAAAGACCTGGCGTACCTACACTCAGGTACACATGGCAGAAATGCACATAACTCACAGCATGCTGTAAATTTCACATGTAAGCGGAAGCCCTGCCCTTGTCTCGCCCAAGCTCCGCCCATGTACATGCCACCACTTCATTTATGCGCTATGTATGCCATTGCAGACTAACGCTGAGGTGCCCTGCTAGCACTTTTGAGGGTTTATCATTTTCATGTGGCATATAAACTGGGCACCTTGTTTACAAAATTCTATAAATGGTTAGGCACATAACTGCACGCTCAATTATAGAACAGGGTCAGTTATGCATTTAACATAATTAGCTGATTAGTGATATATTGGCCCTTAATTGGAGATACATGTCAATAGTTGGCATTAACACGCACTAATTGCGCATGGAACTGACTTATGCCCCTATTCTGTAACCTGTGCAACTCCAAAGGGAGCATTCATGTGAGAGGGGAATGAACGTGTCAAGGGCGTTCTGAATAACCTTGTGCGCGCTTTATAGAATACTTGCTTTTATATGTGCAGCTCCTGCATATAGACAACAGCATAGCGAGGGAAGGAAGCACCTGGGGCAGTGGCCCTGGCATTGGTGCGCCATGCACCTTCCCATACTTTTCTATGCCACGTGTCCCCCCCATGCTTTTCCCCTCCCCCCCCCGCATACCCCTTGGCAGGGGCACAGGCACCTCTCCTCCTTGCTGCCCACCCATCTCTTCAACTCTTTATCAGCAGCTCCTACCGACTGCTCATGTTGGCCTTAGCTCTCCCTTTGACATCACTTCCTGGCCCTGTGATCAGGAAGTGAAATCAGGAGAACTAAGGCTGGTGTGAGCAGCAGTAGCTGCTTCCTGAAGTTGAAGATCTAAAGAGATGATTAGGCGGTGAGGAGGAGAGGTGCTGGGTGTCAGGTCAAAAGCGCGCCGGGACAAAGGCGCGCGCAGACAATTGAGCGCAGCGCGGAGGCGCGCACCACAGAAAATTACAGTTTTTACGGCTCCGACAGGGGGGCGTGGGGGGGAACCCCCCCACTTTACTTAATAGAGATCGCGCCGCGTTTTGGGGGGGTTGTAACCCCCCACATTATACTGAAAATTTCACTTTTTCTCTGTTTTTAGGGAAAAAGTTAAGTTTACAGTAAAATGTGGAGGGTTACAACCCCCCAAACCCCCCACAACGCCGGCGCGATCTCTATTAAGTAAACTGGGGGGGCTCCCCAACAAAACCCCCCGTCGGAGCCCCTAAAAACTGTAATTTTCTTCGGCGCGCGCCTCCGTCTTGCGCTCAGTTGTCGGCGCGCGCCTTTGTCTATCGCGGGGTTGTCTATGAACCGAGGTGCTGGCACTAGGATTACCAGATTTTCCTTCGGGAAAAAAATCCAGACCCATGGCCACGCCCACAGGACCGCCCAGTTCCGCCTCCGTCACGTCCTGTTCTGTCCCCCCAGCCCCACCTCCCCAGATGACATCCCTGCATGAATGTACGTGACATTACCGCGTTGCGTCAGTGCATGTGCCCCTTCCTGACGCAATTTTGTCAGGAAGCTTTTCAAAACCTGAATAAAGTGCTGGGTTCTGAAAAGCTGTCTGAACCCCCAGACATGTCTGGGGAAATCTGTACGTCTGGTTACCCTAGCTGGCACCCCTGCCAAGACAGTGCCCAGGACAGACTGCCCCCCTCACTACACCACTGTATAGGTGCCATCATTTCCACCAGCAATAGACATGGCACTAGTGGCCATACCTAAGGTTGATATACCACCTTATGGGGAGATATACAATATTATTCTGTGATGTTTATTAACTAACTATTAACTATTATCACAGCTCTTTATATACAAATTAAATTAAATTAGTATTAGTGAAGTGTTCAGACCAATACCCATATATTCTGTGATCTCACTGAACTGGGGTACATTTGGGACCATCATAACACTTCTATTGTCCCTTTGCCAGCCTCCATCATCTATATAACGAGTAAAACTCTTTCGATTTCTTTATATATATTAGTGAATAGATATTTTTTTTAAAATTTCACACTTATCTTGATGGTTGTTCCAATAGGCTTGGCTTTATTTCTCTGTAACTTCCAGCTGCAGTGAGGTAAAGTGCTCTGTAACTTCCAGCTGGAAGTTACAGAGAAATAAAGCCAAGCCTATTGGAACAACCATCAAGATAAGTGTGAAATTTTAAAAAAATATCTATTCACTAATATATATAAAGAAATCTAAAGAGTTTTACTCGTTATATAGATGATGGAGGCTGGCAAAGGGACAATAGAAGTGTTATGATGGTCCCAAATGTACCCCAGTTCAGTGAGATCACAGAATATATGGGTATTGGTCTGAACACTTCACTAATACTAATTTAATTTAATTTGTATATAAAGAGCTGTGATAATAGTTAATAGTAAGCATACCTAAGGTTGGCCACATTACTTTGGACTTAACAGTATAACAGATTTGGCACTCAGTTGTGTAATTACAGAATACAAGCTTAGCGCCAAGTGTTTTTGGCGCCTAACATTACCGCCCTTTATTGAATCGAGCTCAAAGAGTGCAAGTGGCAAGGGAAATTGGTCGCGCTCAATGACAATGGTTAGTTAAAAGGGAGTTAAGAAGAAGCAGTGAAGCCTTATTCTAGATGGAGATTTCTCTTTGGGAGAAGTGTAGAGCGGATTCCAGTTCAGATTCTCAAGGTGTACCGTGCATAGAGATAACTAATTATATTTACTCTGCGTATACTGTTTATTTTGAAGGCAGCAGTTGTTATTGTCCACAGATGCGGAAGTGCTCTCACTCCATGAGCTGAACATAATTAGCAGGAAAGAGGCCGACTCTGCCGTTGCACCATCCACGCCACCAGCCTTCATCCACCATCTCGATGTTTGTAATGAGGTCTTTTGGATCAAAGGAAATTTCATCATCACCCTCTGCAAAAGAAAAACCAAGAGGATAAAAGGCTGCCCAACCTGTTCTGCAAATAGGCAGATAAATTGCACTAATTTTCAAAGGGAAACTAAGTGCATGCTTTCTCTTGGAAAATGACCCACATGGACTCATATTTACACATGCTGTTTGGTAAGCACACGTTTCCTTGAGGTAGGCACACTGATTCTGAGCACCAGTTCTGTAATGGCATCTGTATACCAAGATACTGTTATAGAATACTGGAATACGTAAGTTACGCACAAACAGTTACAATGGTCAATGGCAGGTATAAGTGTTCACTGGCTGTGAGACTGACAGTTTGGTTTTCTTGCCTTTCTCTTTAGCACACTGTGGGTACTATCAGATGCAGACTCTGCTTTTTGACATCTCTTGACATAACAATATATCTGCCAAAAGATGATCCCGTGTTGGATCTTTTTATCTGTCTGTGCTTTGCTTATAAAATGTGTTTTATATTCTACACTCACGTATAGGAAAGTTTTTGTTCCACCCCTATTTCTGTGAGTTCTTTGGTTTTGTTACATAGGGGGTTTCTCCTTCTGTTGCTTTTTTTATTTGCCCGCCTAAGTGTTCCCTGAACTGCCTGGAAATGGGAGGCCTATCCATGCCCTGCCCATGTGCACACACCCCTTGTAGTTATGGGCTAATCAGTGATGTAGGGAGGGACGGAGGTGCCCTCTCACTCCTTCCTCCCCTCCCCCATGCCACACTTGCACCCTCCCTTCCCCCTGTACCTTCTCCGGCCTGCTGCTCACGCCAGCATTGGCTTCCCTCTGATGTCACATCCATAACCCGGAAGTGATTTCAGAGGAGAGTTAGGCTGGCATGAGCAGCAGGCCAGAGAATTTGCTCACACCGGTGAAGATTTAAGTAGGTACGGGGCGGGCGTAAGCATGGCATGGAAAGTGTGGAAAGGTATCGGCGCCCCCATCACGATGGCACCAAGGGCTATACTTTAAAATCTTTGGGCAGCCACCGCATAGCATCAACAAGCAGGCCTGCCCCAGAACTCTTCATTCTATTTCCGGGGGCAGGCCTGCTCGTTGACACTGCTCAGCGACTGCCCGAAGATTTTAAAGTTCAGCCCCTGGAGGAGGTGTGTGGGGGGGTGGGGGGGGGGGGGTGTCAGGAGCTAGTGAGAGGCTGTGTCGCAGGATTCTGCTGGGCCCAGCCCTTGGGCCCCTCCAAACAAAATAGTGTTCCGCTGCCTATGTTTATCCCGATGTATTATTTACTCCCTCTTGTCCTTTTCCTCATGTATAATGAGTCCTGTGAGTCCAAGTACAGTGGTGCCTCGCATAACGGACGCCTCGCACAGCGAACGCTGCGCACAACGAACTTCTTGTCTTGATTCGTACAACGGACTTCGTTTCACACAACGAAGTCGCCCGAGCTGCATCGTTCAGTGGCGCTACATATTTTAAACCTCCCCCCGCCGCCACCGCATATTTTTAAACCTCCCCCCCCCCGCCGCCTGGGGACAGGACAGGACATTCCCCTCCCTCCCACCCTTTACACGCACATGGCGCGGGATTAAGCCGAAACTGTGCGCTCCTGGAAGCCTTTTCCCAGGCGAACAGACAAGCCGGAAAAAAGTCTTGTCTTCAGTTCCCTCCTTCCACCCAACTCGCCCTCAGTCCTTCCCCCTCCCCAACCTGAAGAGCACAAAGGTGCATTTACCCGCCTGAGAAAGAGAGCACAAAACAAGCCCCCCCCCTCCCCCGCCCAAGTCTCGAGGCCCACTCCGCAAACCCTCTCCCCCAGAGGTGGCCCGCGAGGACTTGCGCCCGGTTCTGCGCTTACCTATCCGCTGCCAGGCCTGGAAGAGTCCGCACAGCAGCAGCAGTAGCCGCCCCGCACCTCCAGCTCCGCACATCTCTCCCGTCCCCGGCCGCCTTCACCAAACAGAAAACTTTTGGGCCTCCGGTGGGAACTGGCGTCCCAGGCCACGGTAAATGCGTCTTGATGCTGGTCTCTCTCTCTCTACCTGGGCAGCCCCACCTCTCCCCCGTCCCTCCCCGCTCGATAAAGTAAAACCCTCTGTACCGTCTCTGCAGGGAACAGCTGATGTTAGTCAGGCTCAAGAGCTAAAATGAGAATTGTTTAACCCTTCCGCCTCCGGTTTAACCTTTGGTAGCAGGTTCGGGGCTCTTTAACAAGGATCGCTTCTCCTAGAGCAAAGGTTCTCAACCCGACGTAAGAGCCAGACAGGTTTGGAAGCGTGCGGCTGGGTGAGGGAGAGGGCTGGCAGACTCTGCATATAAGGTGAGGTGGAGGGAGGGAAATGTAGGGCTGCAGAACGAATTATTTTCTTTTACATGTATTCTTATGGGAAAACAGGGCTGCAGAACGAATTATTTTGTTTTAAATGTATTCTTATGGGAAAACGCGTTTCACACAACGAACGTTTCACATAACAAACTTGCTCCTGGAACGGATTAAGTTCGTTGTGTGAGGCACCACTGTATACCCTCCCTACATTTAATTTGAATTGCTATTGTTTTATTTTAATGTGTATATTTTATTCGATACATATTGTAAACCGTTTAGCTATTCCATGATAAAAGGTATATCAACTATGAAATAAACTTGGCAACTTTGCGCACGAGAGAATCTAGATTTGCTGTTTATAGAAAAAGGGTGTAAGTCTGTTATGCACCCAGGGGCTGATTTACAGAATGATTTAAGTGGACCAGAGAGACTCTGGCTCACTTAAATCGTCCACGGCTGCTCAGCTGCCAATATACCAGGCAGTACTGATGAATATTGAATATAACTGGCCCCCATAAAAGTGGACTGGTCAGGGGCAGTACTGGTGGGAAACCGGGTCTTAGACAGGCCCTGGTAATATTCAGCTGAGGCCTGCATAAGCTAAGTGGGTGACTTTAGGACAGCTGAAATTTGGACCCTGACTGAATATCGAGCCAGGACTGTCTGCATGTATTTTATAAGGAATGTATGTGCGCTGGAGCTGATTCTATACGCGGCGCCTATGTAAAATCTTAAGACGCCTGAAATGTAGGCGAGAGTTTTAAAGGCCTACATTTCAGGCACCTAAGTTTTTGGGAGAATCACGCTTAGCGGCGCCTAACTCACAATCTGCCCACAGAAACACTCACCTAGGCGTAAGGCGCCACTAAGCGCATTGTAATAGGTGCCTATTTTTTATAGAATCAAATAGGCGCATATCGCCCAATTACATTTTTTTTAAGCAATTACTGAGGCTGTTGAGGGTATTTTGCCAATTAACTTTAGAATCAGCCCTTCTGTGCCTCAGCCCAAACTCTACCCCAGAACACAATTACACATGTTTCAAGCACGCTGTTGTACAACTCCTTGAAGTATAAACTATTTAATCCCCCCCCTTTCCTCCAAACAAGTTAATTCTTGCCCAGACATGACTTTCATACACGTACCTCCCTGATAATCGTACAGAGCCACAGCAGAAACTCCACCAGCACCAGCTTCATACAAGTTTGGCTTTGGTTCTACAACAAAAAGAAGGTTCAGAAGCACATCACATGGGAAGCAGAGAACCAGTGAAAAACCAGACACCAATAGACCGATTCTCAAAATCTACCTCTGGGCAGTGGCGTAGCAAGGGTGGGAGGTGCCCGGGGCGGCGGCACTCCCCTGCGCCCTCCTCTCTGCCCCTTGCTCCTTCCTTGCCAATCCCCCCTCCCACACACACACACACTCCTTTTGCACCCTCACGCCACACTCGCGCCCTCCCTTCCCGCCCCTGGACCTCTTTAAATCTTCGCCAGCGTGAGCAGGTTCTCCAGCCTGCTGCTCGCGTTGGCGTTGGTTTTCCCTCTGATGTTACTTCCTGGTCCCGCAACCCAGAAGTTATTTCCAGCTGCAGGCTAGAGTAGTTGCTTGAGTTGAAGATTTTAAAGAGATATGGGGAGGAAGGGTGCGAGTGTGGTGTGGGGAGGGCGGGGCAGAGAGGTGCCGGTGCCCCCACCATGACGGTGTCCGGGGCGGTCCGCCCCACTTATTACGCCACTGCTGATGGTGGTAAGGCCACTTAGCGCAGGAATAGTGCACATAAAAATCTGCATAGAATGCTCAGAGAGCGAGAGCAACAGCCCCACCAAAAAGAAAAATCAAGGCAAAGGGTCCGTGTCACCGGGTGGCGGCACTTGTGCGAGTGTGTGTGTGTGCATTTGGGTGTTTGGTTGTCTGGGGGTATGACTGTGGAGTGTATGCTATCTGATTGTTGTGGTTTGAAGCCGAGTGCTTGGGGTTTGTGTGTGGTTGATTGGGGGTTTTGTACTTCAAGAAGGTCAATTGCGTTGGGCATCCGGCCATTGGGTTTCTGTATTGTGCCCATCTGCTGTTCTGGTTTTCTAGTATTGTTTTCTCTACCTGTTATGTTTTCTGCTTGTTTTGACCCTGGTTGTTGTTCCCTTTGCAATTGCTAATAAAGACAATTAAAAAAAAAATAAAAATGCTCAGAGAGCTTTAGTGTGCATCAGTTAATGTAGCTGGTTTTAAAAATGGTTTGGATAAGTTCCCGGAGGAAAATTCAATAGTCTGCTGTTGAGACAGACAGGGTAGTATGGAATGCTTCTACTATTTGGGTTTTTCATCATCAAAAAAGGGAGTATTATGGCTAATAAAAATTTTTTAAAGAAGATTTTTCTACAGTTCATAGACAACGGCGCGAAAGACAAAGGCGCACCCAGACAATTGAACGCAGCGTGGAGGTGTGCGCCGCTCAAAAGTACTGTTTTTAGGGGCTCCGACGGGGGGTTTTGTTGGGGAACCCCCCACACTTTACTTAATAGACATCGCGCCGGCGTTATGGGGGGTTTGGGGGGTTGTAACCCTCCACATTTTACTGTAAATTTAACTTTTTCCATAAAAACATGGAAAAAGTGAAGTTTTCAGTAAAATGTGGGGGGTTACATCCCCCCACACCCCCCACAACGCGGCGTGATGTCTATTAAGTAAAGTTCCCCCCCACGCCCCCCCCCCGTCGGAGCCCTAAAAACAGTAATTTTGAGCGGCGCGTGCCTCCGCGTTGCGCTCAATTGTCTGGGCACGCCTTTGTCCCAGCGCGCTTTTGACCTGACACCTTTTTCTACACACTGGTGTCACAATTTATAAATGACTCAATGTAATATAACACTCATACAGCACCCCGGTTTATAAACAAACTCTCTCAAGTGGTAAATAAACTAGGAGGTTGAAGTAGAGGGTTGGATATATTGTGAAGTGATCCGTGTGTTTTCCTTCTGACTATTTGGGTTTTTGCCAGGACTTGGATTGGCCTCTGTGAAGATGGGCTGCTGGGCTAGACAGACCATTGGTCTGACCCAGTAAGGCTGTTCTTATGTTCTTATCATGTGTTCATTCCATATACGGTTACAGTTTTTATCTTAAGAAAGTGATTTATATATAAAATTCATCAATATTTCAATTGCTTTTACAATGGTGCTCGTGTTATCCTGTGTCAATTAGGGTTACCACATTCAGTGCTCCCCCGGCCATTTGCGGGCGACGATTCGCGGTCCCAGTCATTCGTGGTATTTTCCGACTGTGAATGACCAGGCAGGAGAGAGCAGCCAGAGCGCTGGCGAGTGAAGGAAACCACTCGCGGTATGCTCCGACCGCCTCTTCCTGGACAAAGGCAGGCCTCACCAATCAGGAGCTGCGTGTCAAAGCACTAAGGGCACTAAGGACATGGGAAGGGGCACTAAGGACATAGGAAGGAGGCACTGAGAGCACTAAGGACATAGGAAGGAAGTAGGGAGGGAATAGAAAGGGACAATTGTTGGGCCTGAGTGTAGAAAGCGGCCAAGGAGAGAGAGGGACAGAAAGAAAGAAAGACAGAAACACACATCTACTCTAGCACCCATTAATGTAACGGGCTTAAACACTTGTTTTAAATATTTCTGGGCCATAGACCATAGTAGTCTGCCCAGTACTGTCTTTAGGTTCCCACAAGCGGAGTTGCCGTCAAAGCTCACTCCAGACCATAAAGCGTGCCCAGCACTGTCCTCACGTTCCAAATCACTGGCGCTTCCGTCGAAGCCCTCCCCAGCTCATCCTAAACCGAATCGCCACATGCAGGACACAGGCTGTGCAAGATTGGCCAGTATCAGCCTTTGTTTGTATTATACCACTCATTTTCTACGTTCATCCCACGCTTTCTTTAATTCCATCACCGTTTTCAACTCCACCACCTCCTTTGGGAGAGCTTTCTGGGCCTTCGCCACCTTCTCCAAGTAAAATAATTTTCTAACATTACTCCTAAGTCTACCACTTTGCAACCTGAGTTTAGGCTAGGGTTGCCAGATTTTGCTATGTAAAATCTGGACTCCCTAGACCCGCTCAATTCCACCCATCCTGCCTCATTACGCCCCAGTCCCGCCCCCCTGCTACCCAATGCAATTTAGAGGCAGCTTTTCAAGGTTTTGAAAGGCTGTCTGGACCCCCGAACATGTCCTCGAAAAGGAGAACATGTCCAGGGAAATCCGGACATCTGATAACCCTAGTTTATGCCCTCTAGCTTTACTATTTTCCTTTCGCTGGAAAATATTTGTTTCTATATTAATACCTTTTAAGCATTTAAACATCTGTTTCATATCTCCCCTGCCCTCTAGAATAGGGTTACCAGACGTCTGGGAAAACCTGGACATGTCCTCTTTTTAGAGGACTGCCCGGGCTCCCAGATGGATTTTCCAAAACCTGGCATTTGTCCGATGAGCTCTGGCCGCATCTGGAGGGCCTCTTAAGCATGCACGGATAACATCACATACGCATGCTCCAGACCCTCCAGATGCAGTTGGAGCTCGTCTGGAAGAAGAGAGGAGGCTTTGTGGGGGTGGGGGCAGAACGGGGCAAGATTATGTGCTTGGGTTTCCCAGAGAAAAATATGGTAACCCTACTCTAAAGTACACATAGGGTTACCAGAAGTCCGGATTTTCCCGGACATGTCCTCCTTTTGAGGATATCCGCACAACTTTTCAAATCCCAGCACTTTGTCCAGGTTTTGAAAAGCTTCCTGACAAAATCAGGAAGGAGCATCCGCACATGCTGCCTGGGGGCGGGGCTGGTGGGCGGTACTGGGGGCATGGCCATGTGTCCGGATTTTCCCAAAGGTAAACTTGGTAACCCTACGTATACATATTCAAGTCTTCCAGTCTCTTCTCGTATGTCTGTTGATGCAAGCCCCATACCATTTTCATTGCTTTCCTCTGAACTGTTTCAATTAACTGTCTAAATGATACTTACGGGGGTTTCCAATGTCTGGCACCTCTTCATAGTCACCACCTGCTTCATTGTCTTCCTCATCTGGGGGATCTATCATTTCTTCATAGTCCTCATCCTCCAGATCTTCATTGCTTTCACAAACTGGAGGTTGTTCTCTGATTGGAGCAGCTGGTATACCATCATAGTCTATTTCTAGGTCTGGCGTTCGGGGGGGAAGCTCTGGAGGTTCTTCATAATCTGCTTCTTCCTAATAAGCAGTGGAAGTACAAATGAATCAGAGAGACCTTTCAAAAATCCTTTTTAACACCTCCCCCCACTAAACCTCATGTCAATCACAGCTCCCAGTAAACTTTACATTTGCTATGGGAATGCAGCAATGTAGGTTTTTGAAATATAATCATAAAAGAGAGAGACCAAGAAATTAATAGCAAACACAAATGATATATCCTAATGAATCATGTATGGGCAGGATTGTAGCTCTGGAAGCACAGCCTGTATGAGCAGAAGCGACTGGGAATCGCTCCTGTCCTGACTATGCCTTTGCATCACAAGGGCTTATAAGATAGGGGTGGGGGCCCAGTGGAAAGGGCAGGTCCAGGAGAGGGGTGCCTGCCTTTGTTCGGGGAAAGAGAGGGAAGGATGTAGTGGAGTGTGTGTGTGGTGGGGGAGGGGAAGGAAAAGACGCAGTAAGTAGTATCTTTATTATCTGACATTTCAATTGTCCGACAATGTCAATCCCAGATAATTGGAACTCCTCCCGCTGCTTCTGAGCATATGTAAATGCTGGTGGTGTCATAAGAACATAAGAAATGCCTGCACCGGATCAGACCTGGGGTCCATCCAGTCCGGTGATCCGCACACGCGGAGGCTCAGCCAGGCGTACCCTGATGCATACATTAGTCACTCGTATCCCTCAATGTGTCCTGCAAGAAGATGTGCGTCCAATTTTCCCTTAAATCCTAGAATGGTAGTTTCCTCCACCATCTCTTTCGGGAGAGAGTTCCAGGCGTTCACCACTCGCTGTGTGAAGCAGAACTTTCTGACATTTGTCCTGGCCGTGTCCCCTCTCAGCTTCAGGCCATGACCTCTGGTCTGAGTCTGGGTCACATTCGCCAATGTGAATAAAGCTATTTCTTGCTCTCCATCCTTTCCCCCTGCTGGTGAGTGAGCTTGCTCCATTTTGTCGATTCCTTTTAGCAATTTAAAAGTCTCTATCAGATCCCCTCTCAGTCTTCTCTTCTCAAGGGTGAATAAGGTAAAATTATGTTCTTACCTGTTAATTTTCTTTCCTTTAGAAGCAGCAGATGAATCCAGAGACCAATGGGATAGCTCACTTCTACCAGCAGGTGGAGATAGAGAAACTGATTAACAGGTGTACTTATTTGCTGGCACTCCTCCTGTCTCATCAGTATAGCTCCTTGCCCAAGCACATTTAACCATCAGTAGGTATAGCATGTAAAAAACTTCTTTCCCAGAACACCTCGCGAACAGCAACGATACAGAATACAATCATGAACAACACCCAATCACTAAAAGTTGTACACGAAAAACTGACAACCAGATACCAGAAAGGGTGGGGCTCTGGATTCATCTGCTGCTTCTAAAGGAAAGAAAATTAACAGGTAAGAACATAATTTTACCTTCCTTAGCAAAGCAGCAGATGAATCCAGAGACCAATGGGATGTAGCAAAGCAATCCTTAATTTGGGTGGGAAGCAAACGCCGCCTTCGCAACGACCGAAGCATCAAAAAACCCCTATCGCATGTGCCCGCACATCCATGCAGAGACGCGGAGAGAAGGTACTCTCGGAAGACCAGTTAGCCTTGAGACAAATCTCCTCCAAGGCAAAAACCCTCTGGGCCGAGCCCAAGAAGCAGCCATCGCTCCAGCGGAATGGTCATGAAGTTCAATCGCCACCCGCTCCCCTGCCAGCAGGCAAGTATAAAGAATGTCCTCCTGGACCATTGAGCGAGGTAGGCATCGGACGCCGCCATACGCCTGAGGCGTTCCTTGAAGAATCCCAAAAAGGAGATATAAACCACTAACAGTTGTTAGAAACCGATCTCGCGTAGAACGCTACATACGTTTCAAAAAATGCAGTGAATAAAAGTACTGCTTCCACTATCTCCTTCCAGGAAGAAGGAAGGAAAAGCGAGCATGATGTAAAAGAAAGGATGACACCCCCCTAGAAAGAAATAGTGGTACCATCCGAACTGACACCCCATATGACGGAAAGAAGGAATAGGAATCCCCATTGAACAAGGCCTGCAACATCGCAACTGCAAAGCTGAAGCCATGACCATAAGGAATCCCATGGACCACCGCACAGCTCTTTAGAGCCCCAAAGGACAAGGCTAAAATGAAGCCATCGGTAACTTAGAAGAAGTACGTGAATGAATTACACCAAACCGGGCTTTCTAAGAGGTGCATGAATATACCGCCTTCTCTTTAGGAACTGAACTACAGGAAGCTGAGAAGTCAGCGAAGGGCCATATACCTAGTTCCTGTAACAAGCCAAGAATGGTAATTGAAGCTGAAGGGAATTGAACGCTATGCCATCGGCAATATACCTGTGCTAAAAAGGAACTCAGGAAGGGTGCAACTGTTGAGAAGTATTCAAGAAAGGAAACACCTCCAAAAGGAAGCAGAAGCCACAGGAGAAGACGTCTGTAGCGCCTGGATAAGAGAAGAAACATCCTGCTTCGCATTACCGTCACACGCCAGTCAAGACTGCTCAAAAGCTAGGTCGTAATACCAAAGTAGTATGAATATCCATGTTGATCTCAATCAAGGAGAGCAAAGTCGGAGATAAAAGGAAACTTCTTAGTCCGGCTGTCGAAAGGCTCAACAGATCCACATAGCAAGGATGGCGCAGCCAAGCCAGAGATTGTACCAATACTGTGCCCCTAAAGCGAGCTTGAGATGGCAAATCCAAGCTATCATCAGCCAGGGGAAAACAGTGAAAAAAGAGAAACCAGAGGATTTTTTTATTTTTTTTATTTTTTTTAAAGCCTACAGCACCTGGTATTCCCAGGTGGTCACCCATCCAGGTACTAAACAGGCCCTATCCTGGTTGGCTTCTGAGATCAGACGGGATCGGGCACATTCAGGGTGGTATGGCTGTAAGAAAGAAGCCACACTGTTACCCCCTTTAACTCCCACTTCCTGTGCCCGCCTAAGAAGCTAGGAAGCATGGAATTGTGAGACGAGGCCATGAGGTCAAGTTCCAGGAGATCTTATTTCCACCACAAAAAAAGTGGAACACCTGAGCCAAAATTCCCAATAACCAGGATGTAGAAGATATCACTATAACTAACGTCTACACTTCTAGAGCGTACGCAGTGCTGTACACAGTAACATCCAATAAATGAGCTATGCTCAGATTTCGCAGAGAGAAAGACTAACCAAACTCTTTTCCTGACCTGAAAAATGATCGGTCAACCGAATAGAAAGATGAGGGTCCACCCATCGAAGTAGAACAACCACTGTACCTGGCAACTGAGTACATCACCTACTGCCCAAGCTGCAGAGAAACGCCCCCATCATAATACTGACTGAAAGGGCCCTCAGCAGCATTCCGGAAGAATGGTCTGAAGCTCCAGAAAGGAAGCCTGACCATGCTCAAGAGTAGAAGAAGGAACCAGAACTTAGTCGCCTCTGAAGACCAGACTCCTGAAGCTGAGGATGGAAGCCACCGAGCCCCCCAACCCGACAGGCCGGAATAGTCGGTGGTCATAAGCTAGTCCAGGAAAGACCGAGGCATGCCCTGGAAAGACAATCTTTCTGAGCCCCTAAATCATACAAAGCTATGCAGGAGAAGCCTAGCAACTAATAGGAGCCCAGAGATACCGAGAACCACTGGAATAAAAGCGGCTGCTGAGCGTTAGAAGGGAAAGCAAGCTGAGGTTCCCAGAGGGGTCAGCAATATGGATGCTAGAACCTGAACAGAATCCCATACTCTTAGCCATGGTAAGCGAAGAACGCCAATCTGAGATCGAGACTCCACACTCAAGGCTCTGGAAAGAAATACAAGTCTCTCCTATAAGAATAACAGCCTCGACCCGATATACCTATAACTAGTATAGGAAAAAAGAGCACTGCGAATATGAAGATGCGCATGTAAAGAAACCACCCGCTTCGTGTCAGTCAAAAGACCCGACTGGAAGTCGTCCGAATCAAGCAGGCAGTCAAGCATAAACAGACAAATCGCCTGGCAGTGCCAACGAACCCTTGGGTAGGTGAAATGGAATGTGCCCCAAACCGAAAGCGCTGCTCCAAGAGAGGCAGGCCAACCTAGTGCAGACTCAGAGTCCATAGAGAAAATGTAAATATCTTCCCAGGTTGACTGCAGAAATGGGTAACCCTGAGAAACTAATGCAGCCGAATGGAATCCAGCCTGCCCAAAGCCCCCATCTTGGCCACCCACTAATAAGTGGTACCCTAAGAACTACAAGAACTGTCCCGAGGACCAGCCACACTTCAAAGAGAAACGCAAAACAGAGAGACTCTGGAAACGTGAGGAGGATGCAAAGGTGCAAGCATCCTGAAAAAAGTTCACAGCTCCCTGACATGACAGTAAAGCGACTACTCCTTCATGAGAAAACTGTCAACCTGGAAAAAGAACACCGTCTTGCGATGTGAAGGGGAGCATGAGGACATTCAGCAACCTGCCTGAGCTTTACGCAAGCAAAGGAAAGACAAGGCGCACCAGGCGTAATCCAGAAGCAGCATACGCCTCTCCAGAGAAACGAGCTGTACCTGGCCGAAAACAGACCAGGTTTCCACTCCAAAAGAGAGCGTAAGGGGAGAATTCATTGGGCATACAGTGCCAGCTACCCTACGACCTCGCAAGCAGAGGATCTTGCCCTTAGGGATCAGCCGCCACTAGACCATGCTTCTAGAGCGGAAGGCCGTCTAGCCTTTTTTTTTTTTTTTTTAAATAGACTTGAACCTTCGCCTCTTCTTTTGGAGCCATATCAGCTCTACTCCTTAGCTGGGGCTTGAACCTCAGCTCCTTGTTACTAACCCAGCACACAACCCTTGCGCCACCAGGTTTTCACAGACAAGCTGGCCCACAGCAAGAAGAAAAGAACCATCAGGCCTCAAGAGAGACCCTCCACTCAGAATTCCTGCAACTACCCCGCAGAAACAAGTCAAGAGCCCAAGCAGGCGGACGCAGCACCCAGGCAGAAGGCCTAAGGAAACCTCCAACACCGCCGCACGTTATCGGAACCCCGAGTGAAGAAATGAACCACACGAATGATACACTGGCACGCCCTTGACACCTACTCCACCTTGCTGTTCGCTAACCCCTAAGGCAGCAAAACCAAGCGTAGGCAGCCAAACTCAGGGCAGAAACTTAATGTGGAAGTGCCTAGGGATATAAATGAACAGCCCCCAATAACAACCTTATTTTTTTTTTTTTTTTTTTCTTGTTAAGAGAAGCATGTGGACAACACCACAGCAAATGGAGCACTGCAATACGGGGCACAGCTGATTTCACACAAAAATAAGCCGCGGTACACGCTTAAGTTAGCTGTAGGACATGAGTCAATGAACCCCGCGGCGCTGGGGGCCCAAGCGCGGGCACTTTCCTGCCAGAATCAAAACCGGCTGGCTCCCCCAACAGCGCTGTACAAAACAGACCGGGAGCTCATAGCCAAAACCGCAGCCCACCGCTCCGCAAAGCAGACGGCGAGGCCCGCGCTGAGAAAGGCAGCCGCCCAGAATAACTCCCCGAGTATTGCAGTGCTGGCGACCCAAACTCGGACCGTTTCGCGCCAAAAGAGGCCGGCTCCTAGAACATTGCCGCTCACACCGGCTCGGAGCCCATAGCCGAAGCGTATAAAAAATGCAAAACACACCTCGGGGAGGAAAGGGGAAAAGGCGCATGGCTCCCAACAGTAGGGGAGCACAAGCTCGCACCACCCACGCTATAGAACGATTCAGCTCCAGTTCAGATAATGTAAAACACACCCGGAGCCGTCCTCACAATTTGCGGCCATATCGAGAGCCACACAGTTACATTTACCCACGGGCCGTGGCAGTATCAAGAAACAATGTCCCAGAAACTACCAACCCCACAGCACAAGCGCTAGGGTAAGAAAAAGAAGCGCTCCTTAGTTATGCGCAGGAATACAGAGGCCACCAACCTCACTGAAGCAAGCTCATACAAAAACATATTCCACCACAAAACAAAACTGCCATAGTCAAAAACCCACAGCTCTCACACAACCACAAAGTTCAGAGACCAGTAGAATAAAACACATACTCACAATCTACTGGATAGTGCCGGTAGACGCCGGCAACACCTGCTGCCCAGCACGAGCAGGGCAAAAAAGTCAGCTGTGTAGGCCCCCTTTTTTTTTTTGTTTAAATGGGAAAGAAGAAAAATAGGGACCAGGGCAGACCCTCTATCATTGGAGGGAGGGTGAGGCAGGGACAAGGGGGGGCCCAAGTGTAACCTCTAAAGCCGGCACCGATTAGCCGGACACCCCTGTCTCACTGAAGAGAAAAAACTCAACAGGAGAAACAGAATGGCAGTCTCACTGAAGAGAAAATCTCAACAGGAGGTAATAAAGTTCCAGCCACAGCCAGAATCCAGGAGCTAGTTGAATAGCGACTTCCACCTGCTTGGAGATAGAGAATACTGATGAGACAGGAGGAGTGCCAGCAAATAAGTACACCTGTTAATCAGTTTCTCTATCTCCACCTGCTGGTAGAAGTGAGCTATCCCATTGGTCTCTGGATTCATCTGCTGCTTTGCTAAGGAATCCCAGTTTTCTGAGGCGATCCTTGTAGCTCAAGTTCTCCATACCTTCTACTAGCTTCGTTGCTCGCCTCTGCACCTTCTCCAGCAGTGTTATATCCTTCTTCAGGTATGGAGACCAGTGTTGGACACAGTATTCCAAGTGTGGGAATGCTCTATAAAGCTCTATAAAGCGGCATTATGACCTCCCTTGTCAATCTAGCTTCTATTTCTGCAGGATTTGTGCTAGTATTTCATAAAGATATGTGGGTGCCTATAAGTCATTTTAAAACAGGCACCTTCACCACCTGTTCAAAATTACCCTCTTATACATAAAACTGATTTTGCATTTTTTTGGTTATAGTAAACTTATGTTGGAGTACCACTCAGGGCGCTACCTGATTTTTACCTGGGTAAATCTAATATCAAGCAAGCAAAGGTAAGAAGAATACCCCGCCTTAAAGTCCAAACCAATCCAATAAAAGGCAAGGTTAGACGTCTATTCAACCAATGGGTAAAACTTTATTCAAAAATGCTTTTATTCCTAGTTTTTCCTATAGTCCTACAACTAGGAATAAAAGCATTTTTGAATAAAGTTTTACCCATTGGTTGAATAGATGTCTACTTTGCCTTTAATAATTTTCTCCCATCAAAGAACCCTTAGCTGGGGTAGAGAAAAATATCCAGGAAGTATTAGATGAAGCTTCCCATATCTCACTGTAAAGAACAGATGAGGTCTGCCATGAGATATGGGCAGCAGAAGTTCTAGTACAAAAAAGCTGTGTCCCTAGCTTGTCTTCTGGAGCACCTTCTCACCTGGCTGGTACTTTTTCCCTCCAGTGTGGGAGTCTGCCTCGGTTCCTCTCTAATGATTACTCTCGGCCTTGGAGCTGGGACATCAGTGGGGACCTCGCGGTGCTTCTCTTCTTTCTCCTCCTATACAGGATATGAAAGACAGATGAAAATCTGATTCTTCCGAAGATCACTCTGCCACTTCTGCATTTCTCCATATTGAAGCTTAACCGCTAAAAGGAAAAACCCACGTGCACTTTCCGTCCCTTGAACTAATCTCACCATAGGTAAATGTACCTGCAGAGGGGGAGGGAAATTTTTCAATGAGGCTTTTCCCGCGGGTTCCCCCATGGAAAAAGCTTTGGAATTTGTCTCTCTATACAACATTCACTTATTAAAAAAGTATCTACAGTAATTCCTGTTGGTAAAATGTTGCGATTATGATAGTTGAGAATCAACATGGAAACCTTGTTTGGGGTAGAAAGGAAATAATGAAAGACAATTTAATTTTATACCAAACTGGTCAATGCTGTGTGGGAAGAAGAATCCAGTTGTGATAGTAGATCGCACATTTGAGTGCTCGGGGCCAGGCTGCATTTTGGTAGTCTACAATGGGTGAGATGTAGTGTACAAAGAAAGAAATGCATTTAGGACTGTATAAGACTCATGGGAAGAAGAAAATCCCGAGTTGGATAAGGATTGATTTTCCGTTGATAAGTCACACTTGTATGACTGCGAGCTGGGATCAGACCTAGGTGGGACTAATTGGGCAGACTTGGTTGGCCAGCTGGTCTTTGTCTGTTGTATTTTATATTACATTGCTATAACTCTTCTGTACTTAACTACAATACTAACCCACATCAATTCAACAGTGGCCAGTCCAAGTCCCGAGAGAGGCCAGGGCTCAAATCTCCGCTGCAGTCTGTTTCACAAGTCCACTGAGCTCATAACGAGAGCTTAAACAGGATCATGTCAGTATGTGAGTTCCACACCTTTCAAATCTTACTTTTCCTTGTCTTCATACACCAATAGAAGACTAAGAATAAGGATTTATAGACTCGGCCTCCTGTACATCACCTGCTGCTGTTGCTGCTGTCTCTTTAATGCCTCTTCCCTTTCACGATTTTCTCGGGCTTGGCGGCGTGTTCGCTCCTCCTCTGCCCGCTTCCTGTTCTCTTCTTCTGAGGACTTGGCCATGTTCTCAAAGCGAGCTTTCAGGTTACTGGCGCTGCTCGATGCTGGGGAAGAGAAAGCACATGTTGTAGGAGCTGGCAATCACAGAGGGAGTTTCCAGGCTTAGGAGAAGAAATCAAAGTGATTAGGGTTTTGAATGGATATTGCACTGGGCATCCTTTTTGGGATGGGAAAGAACAAATTAATAAATGATGGTGAGGTACTGGAAGACAAAACTGAACCCAACCCAAGCTGAGGGCTTTCATGCGTAGTCATCATATCCCATCACAAGTTCTACAAACAAGCAGGTCAATATTTAAAGCCACTTATCCATATAACTTCTGCCATTATATGGATGAATGACTCTGGTAGCACAGAGTATGAATATTCAGTGGAACTGTCTGGATAGTACCACTGAATATTTGTTCAGACCGGCATGGCACTATCCAATTACCCCCAAATTCTGTATATAGCATAACGTCATTCGTTGCACGTGCAAATTGATCTGAACAGTCAATTTGTACGCACAACTTAATTGTTTAACATGACCAGTCAGTGCTAATAATTGGCAATTAGCAACTCATAATTGACGCTAATTTGCAGCTGCTTTTGGGGGACAACACCACTCACACTACAGAAGCCCAGTGTGTATAGACCCCCCTTGTGACATCACAGGTCATGTCAACTGTGCAACTGTCTGAGATGGGAAATTTAACTGCAAAACATTTGAAAGGTCAAAATAAAGAAACAGGTCTGCAGCGCCACATCTTTCTCATTTTCTCCAAGCCTGGCAGGAAAGTCTTAAGGATGATCGTTGCAAAAACGCAAGTCTGACCATGTCTCCCCACTCCTAGGCAAACTTCACTGGCTCCCAGTGATTTCCAGAATCCATTTCAAATGCTCCTGCCTGGTTTTTAAGATCATTCACAGCATCCTTCCTCCCTTAATCCCACTATCTTATAACTCCTCGAGTCCTGACTCTACCAGACCCACCCAAAGGTATAAATTATCCTTCCCCTCTCTACACGGTATTTGCTATGCAGGCAAACTGGGAAAATCCCTTCTCTTCAGAATCACAGGTCTTTGGAACGACCTTACTACCCCGCTGCGGAACCTGGGCTCCCTCCAATTGAAAACCTGGCTTTTCACTAAAATGTAATTCTATCCCCCCTTACTCTTCTCTTCTATATATAAGTTCATGTAAACCTTTTTTTTTCCCTTCTCTTCCTTTATTTTAAGTTCTTGTAAACCGTGCCGAGCTCCACAACATCCGTGGAGATGATGCGGTATATAAACTTAAGGTTTAGTTTAGTTTAGTTTAGTCTTCTGCCCAGGACTGAGGCACAGATAATAAACTCAGTATTATTCACCCTTGATCCATATACCTAGGGTTACCAGATTTTACTTTAGTAAAATCCAGACCTTCTAGCCCCGCCCAGTTATGCCCCAGTCACTCCCCCAATCCCGTCCTAGCCCTGCCCCACCCCCTCTGCCTGCTCTTGTCAGGCAGGAGGGCATCTGCGCAAGCACGGATACGATGCAATGACATTGTTGTATCCATGCCCTCCTGCCTGATGCGATTTTGAGGAAGCTTTTCAAAACCCGGACAAAGTGCCGGGTTTTGGAAAAGCCCATCTGGACCCCCGGATACACCCTCGAAAAGGAGGACATGTCCGGGAAAATCTGGATGTCTGGTAATCCTACATATACCGGTCTATGTATCGTGCAATGGTGCGCCCACATCTGGAGTACTGTGTCCAGTATTGGTCGCCGTACCTCAAGAAGGACATGGCGGTACTCGAGGGAGTCCAGAGGAGAGCAACTAAAATGATAAAAGGTATGGAAAACTTTTCGTATGCTGACAGGTTGAAGATGCTGGGGCTCTTCTCCCTGGAAAAGCGGAGACTTAGTGGAGACATGATAGAAACCTTCAAAATCCTGAGGGGCATAGAGAAAGTGGACAGGGACAGATTTTTCAGACTGTGGGGAACCACTAACACAAGGGGTCACTTGGAGAAATTGAGAGGGGACAGGTTTAGAACAAATGCTAGGAGGTTCTTTTTTACCCAGAGGGTGGTGGACACATGGAACGCGCTTCCGGAGGTTGTGATAGCCCAGAGCACATTGCAGGGTTTCAAGGAAGGTTTAGACAAGTTCCTAAAAGAAAAGGGGATTGAGGGTTACAGATAAAAAGAAGAGGTAGGTTACAGAAATGGACAGGAACCACATTACAGGTCATAGACCTGACGGGCCACCGTGGGAGCGGACCGCTGGGAGCGATGGACCAATGGTCTGACCCAGTGGTGGCAACTTCTTATGTTCTTATGTTCCTCGGAACCATGGGTAACGACACTCCTTCAATGGGGACTTCAACTTGATAGATCTGAATTAGGGGCCACAGTACAAATCCAGCACAACTCCTCTAACTAATCTAATCTAAGATTTCTGAATCGCTCTAAT
Organism: Geotrypetes seraphini; assembly: GCF_902459505.1. Lineage (NCBI taxonomy): Eukaryota > Metazoa > Chordata > Amphibia > Gymnophiona > Dermophiidae > Geotrypetes > Geotrypetes seraphini. Next base: position 23,611,497 of record NC_047092.1, read on the forward strand.
ACTGTTTAATTTAAGGTGATTTACATCCGAAAGAAGCCGTAATAATCTTGAGCACCTGGGTATAACGTAGTAGACGGACCACTACAGGCCTCGGCTACTTGTTCGGCGTGGTCAATTCATGAGAAGCACTGCTCTTAAGATCACTAATCTGGATCACCATTAAAACTATTCTAACTAATTGAAAACATCGCAACAACCTCTCTTATTCCTCTTGGTGAAACTTGGTTTGTTCAGTTATGCAGTATGAAGGAATCACAGCAAAAAAAAACCCCTAATTCCTATCACAAGTTTCTTCATATCTGGGAGCCCCGGTCAGCTTATTGTGATTTGATTTCTACCAATGCTGATAATTGCTGATTGCATACGCTTCAATTCAGAGCCTTAATACATGCTTTTAACATATTGCACTTCTCTATTATCATCTGTTTGTCATCAGATTCAATAGACATATCTGGTCAGGTTATTTTTTTTGCTGTTAGGAAACATGACCACATCACAGAGGCATACCTCAACTCACACTGGCTTCCAATTCCGTCAATAATACTATTCAAATTCTACTGTCTACTATTTAAAACCATAAACGGCGACAGCCCAACCTACCTGAACAACCGTCTCATCCAAACTACAACAACAAGATATAGGAAAATCCACACTCCATTCACATACCCTCCAATCAAAGAAGTCAAATGGAAAAAAACTATATGATGGCCTCCTAGCCACCCAAACGGCAAAACTCGACAACTAAATCTCCGATCTACTAATTATGACCCCAGACTACAAAACATTCAGAAAAGAAATCAAGACTCTACTCTTCAAGAAATTCCTGCAAACGACTTAATACCCCTAGCTCCTTCCTACTTCCCAATACCACTCCCTAATACCTCCCCGATTCCCCAAAGCAACCTCATCTACTCCGTATCTCCTCTAGAAATGACCAGATATCTTCTTCATGTAATACCTTTATTGTAATTCTTTTGTAATTCGCCTTGAACCGCAAGGCAATGGCGGAATAGAAATCTCTAATGTAATGTAAGTAACTTCACACATGATCACCTCCACTCTAATCCTATTGTATAGTTCTAACTGAATCACTGTCAATGTACCGATCATTAGTTGTATATATTTTATGTTTTGTACATGTTTTGAAAATCAATAAAAATATTAAACTAAAAAAAAGAAAGAAGCCATAATAATTCTACGGGAAGATAAAATTATTTGGATAAAATGATATCCTTACAATTCTGTAGATAAAAATACTAACTTTACAATCTATCATATGAAAATGTTTCAAGCATTTTATGAAATCTCCAATATCTAATTTATGTCCTCATTTGCCTAGGTAAATCATTCTAAATAACAATAGCAACTTATGCAAAAGAGGAGCAAAATTGACGTTTAAAACGTATACCTCTAAGAGGGGGAAATTGCAATCAAAATGTACTACTCAATGTATTAGATGAATAGTGCAAACATGAAAAGAACACAGTGAGATGATCAGAAGTCTCTGCCTGTATAATATGATGAATCAGACATCTTTTAATAAAAGGCAGTGTATGGGAGTCATCAGTATCTCCTTCTTCTACACAGCATCTTTCATGGCTTTGATGAAGTCACTGAGACATACCAGCCTCCACAGGTCGGGTCTTTTCATAGGAACTGCTTGGTCCTTCCATCTGATTAAAGCCAACAGCACTCTGAGGACGGGAAAAGAACCAAGTGTAAAATCTTATGTTCTGCAGATTCTGGGAGATGCAGTACCCCAGTAGGAGGGCAATTCTACAATGGATAGAAGCCTATTTTATAAAGGAACACAGGCACCCACTTTCCCTCACAGAATACTAGCGTAACTGAGACAAAGCATGCCTACGAGGTCTGACCATGAAGTTCACGAACTTGCCTCCGTGCGCTTATGTCAGCAGCACTGTACAAACAGCTCGGTAAGGTCTCATAACCTAGGTATATCGGTGTCTCGCAGCTGTGTTCGTGTCGATGTGTGGCGGCGTCTTGCTGAGTGGCGTTCATTAGTGTTGCTGTGCGTTTTTTGCATGACGCCGCAAGAATGTTGGCGCTTGAATTAGACCAACGGCCAAATATTGCATTTCTTGTTAAATGTGGCAAGAATGGACGTGAAATCCAGGACATGTTTACGGGGATGACGCCATGAAAAAAACGGCAGTGTACAAGTGGATTAAGCGTCTTCTGAGGGGAGAGAAAGCGTCACTAGTGAAGAAAGGTCAGGGCGGCCATGTAGGCACGTACTTTTAGAGTTGGTGAGATCAGGGAAGGGGTCTGGATACAGCCATGTATTACACACTTACTCCCAAATTCCGTATATGTCGCCTAAGGTTGTGTGTGTACATTGCTGCGTGTAGCCAGTGTGTGTGCACAACTTAATTGATTAATTGGCCTAATTAGCACTGATAATTGGCAATTAGCATCTCATAATTGACGCTAATTGGGACCACTGACATAGTAGGGGGGCGCAGGGGTCAGTCCGCCCCAGGGGGCGGTCTTTGTAAAGGGCGCAGGCACCCGTCCTCCTCTCCTACCCCCCCATCATAAGTGTGCGCCCCTTCCCTTCCCTCCCCTCGTACCCCTCTCATTTTTCCTGCACGAGCAGCATAACGAACTTGCTGCCCGCATTGGTGTCGCCTCTCTCTAATGACACTTCTGGGCCCCATGCCTAGCAAGTGAAGTCAGAGGGATAGCCGTATACAGTGCTTCCCTGCAAATTCGCGGTTCACAAATCGCGGACTCGCTCATTCATGATTTGCTCCGACCACTTCTTACTGTAGTAAAGTTGGGCTACGCCAATCAGGAGTTGCATGTCAAAGCAGCTCCTGATTGGTGTAGCCTGACTTTACCACAGGAAGAGGCGTTTGGAGCAGATCGTGAGTGATTTCCTTCACCCACCGGCACTCCAGCTGCCTTCTCCTGCCTCTCCAGCTTCCCTCTCCCTGCCTCCCCTGCCTTTTGACAGGTTGAAATTTGCGGGGGTGGGGGTGGTTTCCTGGAATGGGAACCCCGTGAATTTTGGGGGAGTACTGTAACAAGTCTTAATAAAATAACTAAAAGTTACGTGCGTAACTCTGAAAGCATGATTCTATAAAAAGTATGCGCCAGTCGCAGTGCATGAATTTGAAACGGGGGCGGGGACAGGGGCAGATCAGAGGCATTCCTAAAAGTTATACACATTGGTTATAACTGGCTTAAGGGCATGCACTTAAGTCATGCATCGCAAACAGGCCCAAAGCACAATTCCATAAAAGGTACCTGCACCTTGCAGACTCATGCTTCATTATCATTCTAGTCGGCACCATATTTTTAGGTGCCAAATATAGAATTTGGGGATTATTTCATAAAATGCATGCTCCTCAGCAGTGTAAATGTCAGTACCCACAATCCAAGCTCCATTTCTGCAGGTTTGTGCTGGTGTCTTACAAAGACACTCAGGCCCCTATGAGCCTTTATAACATAAGCTCAAAATACGCGCCTTGCTGGGCTGTTAACCTAGGTGCCTTGTTTTAAAATCAGGGGTGTAGCCAGCTTTCTGATTTTGGGGAAACCCACAGGTGGACTGAGGGAGAATGTATTCCCTCCCCCCCCCCATAGTGTGTTAGAAATAACGCCGTTGCTGGCAGGGATACTGAAGCTCCACCATCCACAGAAATTTGCTGATGAACAACTCCCCTCCCTCCACATGCTACTGCCAGCCGCCAGCTCCAGGACTGAGCATGCACAAGGAGTCCCAGTGATCCAACTGAGGATGGCTTACCTTGTCCATATTCTCCTGCTGCACTCCAAAACGACCTCCGAATCCCTTGGCATAGTCTAAAGAGAATAAAGAAGAAACGGATTGTTTCAAGTATTCCAGTGTTGTACTTTTCAGGTTCAAAGACTAGAAATAAAAGTCCTTTCTGCTCTTTGTGGATGTGCTTTTAGAGCTGCAAAGTCAAAGATTCAGTAGCAAGGTGGGAAATTCCCTTAGGGGTTCATTTCCTAACAGTTAGCTTACACTAACAGCATTAATATATGTTGCATAAAATGGACCTCATGGTAAATAACACACATTAATGTTTTTGTCTATTTTTATATTTATTAAAATCTTGCTATATCGCTCTTTCTGATGGACAGGTCAGAATGGTGAAAACAAAATTTTTGAATATAAATAAAAGAGAGAAATAAAATCCATGAAATAGAAGCGTATCATTCAACCAGAGATAGTATTCGAGCAACCAAATCTTTTTTTCACACAGTCTTGACCTAGAGACCAAACCAAAGACTATTGGTCAAAAACCAGTGTAAATAGCAGAGTCTTTAGCAGAACCTTACATTTTTTCAAGGAGAATTCTTTCCTTAAGGAATCTAGAAGGGCATTCCACCATAAAAAAGTGTGGCAGAGCCCAGTCCTGGACCCTGTGGCCACTCACATAAACAGCCTAGACACTCTTGCAAGTATAATAGGTATTTTAAATGATCATATATACTTGAATATAAGTCGATCCGAGTATAAGACGAGGTACCCTTTTCCCCCCAGAAAAGAAGGAAAAAAGGTTGACTCAAATATAAGACGGGGTGCGTTTGTGTTAATATTCATGTGCCCTGTCAGGATCTGTGCCCTGCCTCCCTCCCTCCCCTGCCAGGCTCTTCACTCAACCCCCCTCATGCCATGCCCTGCCCGGCTCTTCACCCTGTCCCCCTTCCCTCTCTGCCCTGCCAGGTTCTCCATCTTGTCCCCCTCCCTCCCTGCCAGGCTCACCACCCTGTCCTCCCTCCCAGGCTCTGCACCCAGCCCCTTTCCCTGCCCTGTACCCTGTCTCCCCCCCCTCTCTCCTGATGTCCTGCAGACTTCCACCCATAACACAACTCACATAGCAGATAGGCATCTATGTGTGTTACACATGCATGCTTTTAGCCACAGTAAAGGAAGGCAATTTTCAGCCATCTGATTTAAACAAGTGAAATTATTTTTGCCTTTGTAAATGGCTTTGAAAATTGTCCTGTATAGTCAATTTTTAGCTGTTTCTCTGTCAGTTGTCCAGCAGAAAAAGAGCAGATGAAATAAAAATTACCTGTCTGTGATTCATGAGGCTTCACTTCCTCCTTGTAATCCCAGCTGTGGGCAGCTTTGTCCTGACGGTCCCTCTGTACTCCAAACTTTCCACCAAATCCCTTAACGTAGTCTAAAGAATGTTTTTAACAGAAAAGTTTGCTTCAAGTATCCCACCGCTTTTGCTGAGTTCATATATCAAGACCAACGAAAAGAAAAATGTCCTCTCAGAATTTTGTAAAAATGAAAATATTACGTTATAAAAATGACAAAAATGACTTCCCTCCACTTCAGACTCACCAAGCTCTGGAACAACCTTACCTCCCCCCTTCGGAACCTGCGTGCTCTCCAACCCCTTCCGTAAACATCTGAAAACCTGGTTATTCTCAAAAATCTAACACTTCCCTCCTCATTTGACATCCTAGCCCTCTAACTTCCTTCTTTCCTCTGATCCTCATCTAGCCCTTTCCTTGTAGTTCCTTTCTCATTACAATTCCTGTAAACCGTGCCGAGCTCCACAACCATGGAGATGGTGCGGTATATAAACCTAAGGTTTGGTTTAGTTTAGTTTAGACAATCGAGGGACCACCAAAGCCGTGAGTGGCCCTTCCAATAAACTTTATTTTAAGAGTGTTTCACATAGCAACATGGTAAGATGGAAAGAATTTGGGCTTGAAAATGAAAAGAATTTATGTAGGTCACTCAGAATTGGGCGCACAGTTGTGGGTGTGAAATGCAGACGAAGGCTCCGATTCTATAAATTATGCCCAAATTAGGCGCCTAGATCGGGTTCCTTTTACTAAATGGTGGTAGACGTTCCTTCCGCAGGCCGGCGAGGTAAATCCTCCGACGCGCCTAAGAATTCTAAGAGGGCTGGAGCATTTAACTTGCTAATCCGCGGTAGAAACCTCTACTGCCGTTTAGCGAAACCCAGCGTTATATAAAAAGCTTAATTGGTGCCAAAAACAAGCAATTAGGGAAGGAGAAAGGGATTGGGATTTGCATAACGCCTTTTTGTAGTTTTACAACCACAGCCAAAGTGGTTTACTTCAAGCATTTACCTCATAATTGGCTTAAATTATTTATTTATATTTTCAATTTTCTATACCTTTCTGTCACAGGAGCTCAGAACGGTTTACATGAATTTATTCAGGTACTCAAGTTCAAGTTTAAGTTTCAAGTTTATTTAGTTCTTGATGAATCGCCTATTTCAAATTTTCTAGGCGATGTACATAATATAATAAAACAACTTTAAACATAATATAATAAAATTCAAGCAGTAACTAACATGAGAAAAAGAGGAAAGGAGGTAAAGTTACAATAAGGGCATAGGAAAAAAGGGAAAAACAAAAGGTAGGGTAAATAATTTCAAGGCACGCTTTGAGGATATTAATTAAAACAAAATAGATAAGATTAGAATCTTTAAAGATCATATGCATCCTTAAACAAATAAGTTTTTAAGAAATTTTTAAAAACAGAGATATCTTGTTCTGATCTAATGTATTGGGGAAGGGAGTTCCACCATTGTGGACCTGCGACTGTGAACATATCTGCTCTTCTTGTTCCGATGACTTTTAAAGAAGGGACAGATAGTAAATTTAATTCGGATGAACGTAAAGATCGTTGGGGTTTGTATGGGATCAGCGATTTAAATATGAATTGTGGTTCACTAGATGTTAGGGTTTTGAAAATTAAAAACATCAGTTTATACATAATCCTATGGTTAATTGGCAACCAATGCGCATCTATCAGCAATGGGGATACGTGGGCTCACAATCTATCTACATAACACAACATAACATCGTACTTCTTGACCACGTAACCATAGATTCTACGCGGTTTACAAAAGATTAAACTAAAGACAATTTTGATAATGATAGAAAAATTATTTCATCAAGTATTTTGAAAAGAGTTTTCAGTTGGGCTCTGAAATGTTTATAAGAACAAGCGCCAAGCAAGAGCAATCGGAATTCTCTGACACGGGAAGCCGCCTGGAATGCTGAAGTAGGGTCTAAAAATTTCCGGGGCAATGGGGAGGATTAAGTGACTTGCCCAGGGTCACAAGGAGCAGCGTGGGTTTGAACCCACAACCCCAGGGTGCTGAGGCTCTAGCTTTAACCACTGCGCCACACTCTCCCCCTGGGTGGTAGGTGCCTACCGCTTTCAGGTAGGCGTCTAGTCCAAGGCGCCTACCAGAAAGTAGGTGTGGTTAGGGGGCGCATCATGGGCATGTTTTCAGTGTAGGCGCCTAAAGGTACATTAGATAAAGTGGGAGCCCACCAGGACAGATAGGGAAACCTGAATGTAAACCACTTAAGCTATAATTGGTATATAAATACTTAAATAAAATAAATAAAGTGGACTTAGGCCAAGAAAATTCTGGCGCCAGGTTCAGACACCTACCAGTACCTACGTCCACTTTAGGCATCGCTAGGCCCGATTCTCTAGATGGCGCCTAACTTTAGATTGACATGTGCTAAGCGCCGGGTTCCTAGGCATCCATGGTGTACGCACCGCTTATAGAATCGGGCCCTAATTGACTAAACAGGTGCAATCAATTATTGACATTAACAAATGCTAATTGGAGGTCATTATCAGCTTATCTTATTATTATTACACACAGATCTGCCCTACGCTCCTATTCTACAGCCTCTGCGCCTAACTTATCTCACATGAAACGCCAAAGGGGGAGTGGCCAGAGGTTGTTCACAGGGGGAGGCGCCTGGCTAGGCCATGGGTGTGTCAAACAATTATGCATTCCGTAGATTAACATCAGGATGCGCTAAATTGCTGCCTTCAGACGTGAACCTTTATATCTGTCATAGATGAGGTATAATAAGTGGGTATATCTAAATATTAGCGAGCAAATGTTGATTTACACTAGTATTCTATAACCGAATCTGGGTGCTGAGATACTGCTACAGAATTTGCGCTCAGCACACTGCCTTTTGACATCTAACTTTTTGGCAGATTTTATAGAAATTCCCCTTGGGAAACGGGATAGCACGAGATTAGAGCTCGTGCTACACATTTAATTTACAGAATATTGTAAGTTACCGTACATGTGTTCCCGCTGCACTTAGGGGTTCACACTCAGGCCAGCTCTATGGCTGGTGTAAATGCGAGTACCTAAAACTTAGGTGCATTATTACCCAGTTATGTTAATACTCTTATAACAGTGGTTTTCAACCTTTTTACACCTATGGACCGGCAGAAATAAAAGAATTATTCTGTGGACCGGCATCGGTCCGTGGACCGGCGGTTGAAGAACACTGGGCTAAGTCGTGGGCCAGACCCCGCCCATCTCTACCCAATCTCCACCCCAGACCCCGCCCCCATAATAGTACTAATTGCACCTTGCACGTCCCGTGCCTCATCTGGAAGCCTTCCCTCTGACGTTGCAACGTCAGAGAGAAGGCTTCCGGTTCAGGCGCAGGATGCCCGTAGGAGCCACTGCCCGTGGCTTTGTGCACTGAATCAGTTAGGAAGAGGCAGCTGGCTCGAAGGTAACGCCGCATCGATCGTACCGTGGACCGGCGGTTGAAGAACACTGTTTTGGGCCTGATGCACGTGCTGGCCCTGTGGACCGGCAGGAAATTTCTGTGGACCGGCACTGGTCCATGGACTGGTGGTTGAAAAACACTGCTCTATAAAGCAAAATAAGGGCCTACATTCCTTTATAGAATACGCTCCTACCTCGTGTCCTGTACTCCTAACAAAATGCGTGTATGCCTCTGAGTCACGGCTGCATGCACAGTGAGGAATCTTCCTTGTGATGTTTCAAGGCAGAGTACAGGAGTGGTTTGCCAGTGCCTTCTCCCACACAGTGTGTGGCTCCATTATTTTGCTGCTGCCCAACTTGGGGCCCTGCACATGGTATTCCCCAGTGGTCCCCCATCTAGGTACTAGCCAGGTCTGACCCTGCTTAGCTTCCAGAGCTGGCCTACCCAGGGCAGCCAGGCTGTAGGCTTAGGACTCAGTACCTTCACCTAATTCCTTTCTGTATGGAATATTTTAATCATAGGCAATATTAATAACAATAATAACAGCTTATATACCGCAATACCGTGAAGTTCTATATTCAGACTTCTACAATGAGACAAGCTCATAAATACTTTTTACTCAGGAACTACAGGATGTTCCAATTTTCTAAGTGAAACTGTCCATTTACTTTCATTTTGAAACCTTCCTGTGGTCGCTTGGGCTGGCTTTTTCTACAGAAACTAGTTCAATGAAAAATAAGATGCATACGAAGGGGGTGCTAAAAAGTTCTCAGCCCAACCCGAGAAGAGAATGCCGTGGATGTGGCTCAATCAAATGATCTGAAACCATGTCAAAAACGTAGAATTTCGTTTCTGCAAATTGGCACTTAACAAAATAGGATAGCGCTCTTTTCAGCTACAGTGGCAAAATAACGCTCAGAATTGAGGAAGTTGGTTGGTTGGGTTGAGAAATTTTCAGCACCCCCCTCGTAAAGTTGAAAATGAAATCTGCACATATTTTTTTCACCTCCATGACCCCCACGTCTCTGGAAATGCCTCCTCTTAATGCTATTAATAGAATGCATTATGAGCACACTTTTAGCTGCACGGAGAGCAATTTTCAGATGACCACTTTACACCGCTAAAACACTTTTTACCTTTGACAATGACTTTGAAAACTGTTCTGTACGTTCTATCAGCTCTTTAGGTGATAATTCAATGGGAGGAAGTAGATATTACCTGTCTGTGATTCATGAGGCTTCACTTCTTCTTGGTAATCCCAAGTATGGGCGGCTTTGTCCTGGCGATCTCTCTGTACACCATACTTTCCACCAAATCCCTTAGCGTAGTCTAAAGAACATATAATAGAAAGGTTTGTTTCAAGCATCCCACTGCTTTTAAAGAATTCATATATCAAGTTCTCCCTATACTTTATAAAAAAGAATCCATTGCTTTATAGGAATTACAAACAAGAGACCCATATAGCTTGAGAATATTTCTGTATCTTTCTGCCATGTTTTTTGGTCTCGGACTGTATTTCTGGTATTTGAAGATCTTTTTTCTTAGGGTTACCAGATTTTACTTTAGTAAAATCCGGACTCCTAGACCCATCCCCAGGCCTGCCCAGGTCCAGTCATCCCAACCCCGTTACTTGGACATTTCTTCGCATTCGGTAATCCTGTTGGACATCCTGATTTGGGGCCCTCCCTAGTCCCAGTCAAAACAGGCCCAAACAGTCTCCCTTGCTATTTGGGCATATGGCAGTGTTGGATATTCAAATCTTGCCTTTGGAAAATTGGGATTTGGACATTTCAGCATTTTGGGATGTCCATATGCTTTGAAAAGAAGCGTCATAGTAAGCATCAAAGTGAGTATCAATCCATTCTTTATGCTAATTTCAGTGCACCTTATATGTTATCCTCCGAGCAGAATAAAAGTCACTCTAATCGTCTAATTCTTCAGTTTAATCTTTACATCTATAAAACAGGAAATAGACACTAGGGACAGAAGGTATTGAGACCACTCACTTAGGGTTACCATATTTTTCTCCGGGAAACCCCAGACACATGACCCCACCCCCGCCTCTAGCCCCACTCCATTCCACCCCAGCCTTGCCCAGTTCCACCTCAAGTCCCACCTCCACAAGGCCTCCTCTCTTCTTCCAGACGAGCTCCAGCCGCGTCTGGAGGGCCTGGAGCATCGCGGATGTGTGTGACATCATCCGTGCAGGCTTAGAGGCCCTCCAGATGCGGCTGGAGCTCGTCGGGGCTTTACAAAACCCAGACAAATGCCAGGCTGGACACATCTGGTAACCCTATACTCACTCAACACAGTACTGCACTTCCTCTCGCACAGGGTCCTTTAACTTTGCTTATATTTACACAGATTCTCTTCCTGCATATCCTTCTGTTACCTTTTTGGGATTCATGCTTCTCTGTGGTTCCCTTGTAGTCAAACCCCACAGCAGCTTTGTCCACCTTGTCCTTCTCTACGCCATAGCGACCTCCGAATCCTTTGGAATAATCTGAAAAATGACGAGGCATTAGGAGAGGTATGTGTTGGCAGGATCCACCTTGAGAAGGACATGGAACAGGAAGGAAGAGGTGCTGAACTTGCCTTTCTGGGAGCCATGTTTCTCCACTTCTCCTTTGTATTCAAATCCAACCGCTGACTGCAAAAAAAAAAAAAAAGCAAATAGCATCTGATAATACGCCACAGTCCTTCACCCGTACATCACCTTAACCTGACTGCAGGAAGAAAAATACTGCAGGAGCTGATCCTTTTGCCATATATACCATTCTATACGTACATGAAACAGACCATTGTAATAACATTTTGTACCTGCTACCAGCCATGCATCAAGATCCAGCTGCCTCATCTCAGACCCTGTCTTAAATAACTTTGGCCTTTAACTACCCGTACTTGAAAACTGACTGCAGAAAAGACAATAGCATCAACCTGATTTCAAGATCAAACTAATGTAAAATAAGCGTCATTCTCCCTTCTTATAGGCAGTGCCTTGAATACGTTTGTACACCTAATAGCCAGCCTGTTAAACCTCACAACTGACACTGCACTGTCCATCCTTAGCATCCACTATCTCCTCCTCTCCCTATAGGCTAAGGCTCTTTACACCTGAATTGTGAGGTCACAGATCATTATTGTTATAAGCTAAGGCTCTTAACATTTGCATTGCAAGGTCATAGAAGCTTTATGATTATAGAAACTTGATGGCTCATTCGCAGCATCCACTATCTCCCTCTCTCCCTATTGCTAAGGCTCTTTACACCTGCATTGTGAGGTCACAGATCATTATTGTTATAAGCTAAGGCTCTTAACATTTGCATTGCGCGGTCATAGAAGCTTTATGATTATAGAAACATGATGGCCCATTTGCAGCATCCACTATCTCCCTCTCTCCCTATTGGCTCAGGCTCTTTACACCTGCATTGTGAGGTCACAGATCATTATTGTTATAAGCTAAGGCTCCTAACATTTGCATTGCGAGGTCATAGAAGCTTTATGATTATAGAAACATGATGGCCCATCTGCAGCATCCACTATTTCCCTCGTAGCCTAGATTTGAATACTGCAAGAGGTGGTGCTCACCTTGTCGGCTCTGTCTTTCTGCACGCCATATTTCCCTCCAAAGCCTTTCGCAGCATCTGTCTGTGATGAATGTTTTTCCAGCTCGGCTGTGTAGTCATGGCCCAGGGCACACTGGAAAATGCAATGGACACAAAGACACCCATATAATACACTAATTCAATGTAATTACAAAAAAACCAAAACATGTTTTTTGGATTCTTATATACCACCCCCTCATGAAAATATCAAGGCGGTTTATAATAAAGTAGAAGGAAAAGAACTATATCGATAACAGGAAAGGTACACAAAACCCTCAACACACCAACCAGTAAATCTAATCATCGGAGCTGAATGCCTGGGAAAAATAGTGCACACACCATATAATAACTTACACACTTAACAGAACACAAGAGAAATAAAATATTTCTAATGCTCATCACCTACCTCGTCTTACACGTTCCTTCCTCCTACCCCTGTCACTAAATTGTCTTCTACCCCTTCCCAAATCTACTGATGTTACCTCGCTGTCCTTACAGCACTTCTTGTTGTACACTGTCTTGGACTGAAAAGGTATGACGGGATATAAATAAAGCTATTATTACCATTATACGTGCAACAGAAAGCAATGGCACTGCCCATCTCCTTTAAAAGATCATATAATACAAATGTGCATGTCATCACATTGAACTCCCAGGAGCTCTCAACTTTTCACCCCCACAATGAGATGAGATCCTAACATTCCCACCAACTGTACTCCTTCTTTCAAGGAAACTGCCCTTCCTAAAAATTAACCCACAAGCCCCACCGGCTGAAGACTCAGTAGCCCGCCAACCCCCTTCAAAAAAATGCAGCCATTATGAGCATCAGCAGGTTGGAGGACTGTAATTGATAGCAACGCTGAGTCTTCAGCTGGTGGGGTTTGGAGATTCCCACCAGCTTAGGTATTTAATTTTTAACATTGTGGAACAGTGGGGGAGCAGTGGGATGGAAATATGTGGCTACCCAACCTACTTGTTGGCTTATCGAAAAACTGGCTACACCACTAATACAGACAGCACTCAGGAAAAAGGAGGAAAGAGACCACATACACTGGAATTGGACTCCAGAAAGGTTCTTCTGCTCAGCAAGGAAGTTATGAGAGGAAGCAAAGCAGATAGTCAGCCCTGAACCATATAGCTAGACGGGAATATGTACGGTAGCGACATAGCTAGAGCTCAAATATTGGGGGGGGGGGCAAGTTCAACTTGGTAGGGTATTAGGCCTATCTTCCTCTTTCTTCTCCTTCCCCATGTTGCTACCATGTCACTCACATATCATTTCACAAAGGAACCTGCCACTCCCCTCCACACGCCCTCTTGCAGCCAACACAGTGCAACCTCACCCAAGATCTCACAAGATCATACACAGCACGTGCTGTGCGAGCGGTTCTGGCGTATTCCCAGGGCTGGCTCCAGAACAGGCTCCGGACTGATTCAGCTCCCGGAGCCTGGGGATTCTTGCCAGCGCACTGAAGTTGTAGACCCTGCCCCCGGGGTGGGTTCTTTTTCCTGCTTCCTTGTTTCCCTGCAACCTTTTACTCTTTACATCTAGTTTAAAGTAGAGCCTGATTTCTTCCTCTAACATCTGAGAGCAGCCCCTGTTCTGCCAGCTGGGTTATGACACCGACTGTGGCTCCCCGGCAGTTCATCTTATCCCCATTGCCATTACCTTATCCATTCGGTCCTTTTCCGTTCCAAATTTCCCACCATATCCATAAGAGGCCTTGGGTCCCTCGCTCAGCTCTTTTTTCTTAATGGCATCATGCTCTTCGTGCACTCTGTCCCTTAACTTCTGAATGCTAAGAGCAAAGAGAAGGATTTAAGGCACAACATTAAAAAAAATGCTCATTGGGGTTAATTTTTCAAATTGGGACAAAGACTGCACATTGGCTTTGCACTCATTTTTGAAATGAAAGTTGATGCACACTCTTGCTTGAAATTCGCAGTGGGTGAAAAATCTGTGGTTATCAGCTACTTGCTTTTTTAGTTGCGGCTAAAATGTTATGTTGAAAAGGTATACCACCAAGCAAGGACTAGATATTCAAAACCTCTTAAAAAATTCTTCAATAACTGTACGTGGAAGCCTCAGTCCCACCACTCCGCCGCTTTACTGTTTGCACCTGCGGGGAGAATTACGTGGTAACCTTCATCATTGGCTATTCCGCATTCGTAAATATTTGAAGCATAAATAATTTTAAATATATTTCAATGTGCATTTAAAGTGCTATGTGCCATCCTCTTTTTATTTACTTATTTATAATACTGTACTTATCTCTGTGTCTGCCAACCTGGGAGCCAGACCCTCCTCGAGGGCCGCAATCCAGTCAGGTTTTCAGGATTTCCCCAATGAACATGCATACATGAGATCTATTAGCATACAATGAAAGCAATGCATGCAAATAGATCTCATGCATATTCATTGGGGAAATCCTGAAAACCCGACTGGATTGCGGCCCTCGAAGAGGGACTTTGACACCCCTGATCTAAGGAATAAAGAAGAACCAGCCCCTACAAGAGAAGTCAGAGAATTGCCAAGAGGACATAAAGACTGCTTCCTTTTTTACAGCTCCCTGACAGATTCCAATAGAGATGGCAGAAGGACAGCTGCTGCTACAGGCTCTTCATGTGAAGCTAGACCTCCTCATTTCTCTATGCTTCCTTTAACAGCTGGTTTCCCAAAGCCCTAATTTGGTCAATTTCAAATGGTTTAACACAGTCACAGCTTCCTCTTCCTCTTTAGTTACTTGTTGTTGGCTTCCACTTCCTGTAGTCACCCGTTGCCTTGGCAATTGATAAGGCAATAGTCAGCTCGTTTCGTGACAAGGCTGCAAGAAGATGTAATGATTTCTTTCTGGTGACCACTTCTGCCACCCTGCCTGCTGCAGTAGGTTGTCAACGAAACTGCCAGATTCTTCAGGTCTGCCCCCCATTTGTTGCTCATTTCTGTATGGGACGTGTCCTTTGCCTTTGACTCAGATTATCTAGGACTGGTACAGGAAATTATGTTACCACAGAGACTATTAGTGTGCACTGCGCTGTCCCTGAACCTTTGGAGTCTTGGTAAAAAACAAACATTTTACCAGTGACGTAGCGAGGGTAGGAGGTGCTCGGGGGTGGTGGTGCCTATCCCGCCCCCCTCTTTCCACCTCCTGCTCCTTCTGTGTGTTCCCCTCAACCTTCCTCGCCCCCTGCCACACTCGCACCCTCTCTTCTCCCCGTAACGCTTTAAATCTTCGTCAGCACGAGCATCTTCCAGGGCCAGCTTCTCGCTCCGGCGTTGACTTTCCCTCTGTTACTTCCTGGCCCCACAACCAGGAAGTAATTTTAGAGGGCAGCCAGGCCGGCGTGAGCAGCAGTCTGGAGACACTGCTCACACTGGCAAAGATTTAAAGGAGTACGGGGGTGGAGAAGGGAGAGCGCGAGCACGGCATGGGAAGATGGAGAGGTGCCAGCACCCTTATGAAGATGGCGCTCTGCCTCCCCTGCCCTCCTTACGCCACTGCATTATGGGAGAAGAATCAGCCTTGTGGCTAGAGCACCAGGCTGAGGAATCAGGAAAGCCAGAGGATGAATCCTACCTCTGCCACGGCCACGCCTTGTGATCTTGGGCAATTCACTGTCCCCCAAATTCTATAAATGGGGCCTAAAGTTGAATAGAATAGGGGCTAGATTCACAAAGCAAACCGATCATGTACCGATCAGTTTATGACCAGATTTCCCTCTCCTGCGATCCGCTTCAAATCCGTGCATGCAAATGAGGAGACACGCATGCAAAGTAGGCAGGGACATGATTCACAACACAAAATTCATGATCCGATTGGGCTGGCCGATCAACTGAAGAAGCGACTGCTGGGGACCAGTCGAAAACGTCTTTCCAACTCTGGAAGCCCTGCTCGCCGCCCTCTCTTGCCTGTTCGCCGCATCGCCGCCCCAGTTCTCTGCCCTGATTTCCCCGAATCTCTCCTGCACTTCCCCATGGGTTAAAACCACGGGCTTGCAGGGCTAAAAACTAATTTAAAAAAAAGTTTAAAGTTAAAAAAAAGAAGAGAAAAAAAAGATCATGGCTTCAACGGGCATTCGCATGCGTGGGGATCGCAGAAAACGATCCGTGCCAGCAGATAGAGGCGTTCCTCCGATCGCCCCCATCTGCATATTTTAGCTTCCAGAATTCGTCAGACCTGCCTGGATCGGGTCCGATCGGGCAGGTTGATGAATCTAGCCCTAGGTCCAATTACGTGTATAACATAATTAGCTAATTGGAGCTACATATTATCACTTAATTGGAGATACATATCTAATCTAATCTAATCTAAACCTTAAGTTTATATACCGCATCATCTCCATGAGAATGGAGCTCGACACGGTTTACAAGAACTTAAAATAGTGGGTAGAGAAGAAGAAAAAGGATTACATGAACTTATGTGTAGAAGGGGGGAGAGAAAGGGGGGAAGGATAGAGCTACAATTTGCTGAAAAGCCAGGTTTTCAGTTGTTTGCGGAATAACTGAAGGGAGCTCAGGTTCCGCAGTGAGGTGGTGAGGTCGTTCCAAAGACCTGTGATTTTGAAGAGAAGGGATTTTCCCAGTTTGCCTGAATAGTGGATGCCGCGTGGAGAGGGGAAGGCTAGTTTAAGCCTTTGGGCAGTTCTGGAGGAGTCGGGACTGGAGGAGTTGAAAGACAGTGGGATAAGAGGAGGCAGGATTCCGTGAATGATCTTGAAAGCCATTGATCATATCAATTAGTGCTAATAATTGCAACTAATTAGCATTGCGTGTATAAAGCACCTATTCTGTAAACTGGTGGCCTGATTCTAAAAATGGCTTCCCGACTGTAGGCTTCGGTAGGCATACTACTGCTGTCGAATGGACCAGTTGGGATGCCTATGGTTAAAGGCACGGTAAGTTTTAAGAATCCGGCCCACAGACCATAGAACTCTGCCTGGCGCTGGACTTAGCTCTTCACAGCGGGAGTACTTTTTTAGATTCCGTCCTAGCGACCATACTCTTGACCATTCCTTACACTTTCATAAAACTGTTCTGTTTTTCCACTTTGCATTAGTGTGTTGACCCTGGCACCGATATTAGTGTAATTTACAAAGAGACAGTTTCCCCCTCTAGATTCTCTTTAATACTAATTATGACCATTTTGAATGGAACCAGTACTAGAACAGATCCCTGTGACACTCTGCTGCCGCTCTCCGCTCCCTATCATTCAATCCGTTCTTATCCCAATTGTGCACATATGAGGTGTAATATTTACTCAGAAAATATTTGAGTTCCACATAAAAACTATGTAAGAATGATGTGCTTGTTATATACACATATCTGAATATGTGTAAAAAAGATGGAAAGATACCATGAGAATCTCACATATCTATTCTTCCTACCACCGCCCATATACCGTGTTACCCTGAAAATAAGACCCGGTCTTATATTAATTTTGGCTCCAAAAAACACATTAGGGCTTATTTTCGGGGGATGTCTTATTTTTTTCATTCAGAACAATCATCTCTCCCTTCCTGCCCTCCACCCCAATTCTTCCTCTTTCCTTTCTCTCCCCCCTCCCCCCGTACAGCATCTTTCCTCTCCTCTCACTCATCCCCTTGTGCAGCATATTTCTATCCCTCCCTCCCTCCCATCCCCCTGTGCGGCAGAATCCCACCGACCCTCCCACCATGAGACTGACATACCTCTGCTCCGAGGCCTCCAAAAACAACAGGGGGTGGCAGAGCTCTGAACGGGCTGCTTCACGGCCTTCCCCCTGTCGCATCACTGATGTCATCAGTGAAGTGGCAGAGGGAAGGTCCTGATGGGGAAGACCCCGGTGGGGAAGGCCGCGAAGCAGCCTGTTCAGTGCGCTGGTGCCCCTGCTGCTTGAGGAGGCCTCGGAGCAGAGTTATGTCGGGTCTCACCGGGGTGGGGGGGGTCGCTGAATTGACGAGTTTGATTTTTTGGCGAATCGGGCAGCACTAGTGTAAGGGATGGAGTCGATGAGTATTGGGAACATTTGGGGGGTGGGGGGGCTTAAGGGGTCGATCTTAACTAGGGCTTCTTTTTGGGGTATGGCTTATATTAGGAGCATCTTTAAAAAAATCATGCTAGGGCTTATTTTCAGGATAGGTCTTATTTTCGGGGAAACACAGGTTTTTCCTGAGGGCTAAGGACAAGGGTTGAACAAGTGAACATACTTTATGTGCTCAGCACGTCCAGAACCTTCTATGGTTTTTGCTCCCCATCTCTGCTCCTTTTCTGAGATATCATTCTGAAAAACAAACCAGCAACAAGCATCAAATTATCTTAGAAACATTGCAAACCGGGTTGGTTTACTACTAAGCAAAACTAGGTCGACACCTCAGACAGCTCTTTCTGGAGAGCAGCAAAGAGTAGGCACAGTCTAGAGACAAACCAATAGGTCTTGAAAGCTGCTCAAAGAACCATGAGCATGTGGATAGCGGCAATTTTCAAATAGATGATTCACCTGGGTAAATGACTTTTGGAAACTGCCCCTCCACATGCTAGCTGGCTCTGCAAACCCTAAAATTCAATGCCAGAGTCCAGACATTTTTGTCATTTTCTCTTTCAGAATGAATTATATTTCTCAAACTAGGCTAAGAATGATCAAAAGTCTGACCTCCTCTCTTAAACTTTATATATATAATAGAAAAGTGCCACTATAGCCATAACCTTTCAACATGTCCTTTCACCACTGCGCCATTTTGGATTTCTCGTGACTAGGCCGTTTCTAATGTTTCACAGCATTATTTGGATGTTACCAAACTCAGTGCTACCTATGGGATAGCAGGAGGTTTAAAAATATTGATCTATGGGCACCTAAGGCAGGAGTTCTTAAGCTGGGGCCCTTTATTTTAGAGATTAGTGAAAATACAGTTATACTTTTTTTCCCATCCAACTGAAATTAAGGCCTCTTCTATCAAACTGCGCTAGCAGTTTGTAGCTCGGTGAGCCGTGCTGGATGGCCTGAACTGCTCCCGACGCTCATAGAGTTCCTATGAGCGTCGGGAGCAGCATGGGCCATTCAGTGTGGCTCTCTGTGCTAAAAACCATTCCCAGATCCCGACGCATACTACAGCTATCAACCTTGTAATCTCCCTAGGAATGCCCAGGCTAATTTCTTGTTGTAAACTGCCTAGAACTGAAAGGTATTGGTGGGATGTAATGTAATGTAACTAGAGTAGCTACTGTGGATCCAATAATGTAATTTTGTCCTGGAACTATAAGGGGATAATGTTTCTAGAGAGTTTTTCAAGCATACTATACAGTAGATATATGCCTATAAATGTCTCTTATAAAATTACCCATTATGGAGGGAATTCAATAAATGGTGCCAAAAACTCATTGCCGAAAAACCTGAGCGCTAAACGCTGTTCTACAAATGGAGCATGTCCTCGTAGAATAGTGTTTGGCGTGGATCCTGCGCCTAACTTTTGGGCACTGTACTTATGACTGCTAAAAGCAGATGTAAATGTTAGCACCCAACTTAGGTGCACTTTGGATAAATTTTAAAAATCCATATGCTCATGGTTCCTGTCCCTTTTCAGATACACACGAATGAAGTTAGTTGCCATGCTTTATAGAATAGTGTGTGCATTTGTGATGTATGCACAGAGCTGGATGCAGAAATTTGGGTGCGATAGAATCCAGGGGTACATGACCAGGATAGGTTGGTATTTGGACAGAGCACAGGCAGATTCAAGCATCCACACACAGGTCATAAAATATACAATTACATGCCTACTTCAGCCATGTATATTTAGACCAGCTTCCGAGCAGGTTTAAATGTCTACAGCCATATTTCAGTTGCTTTTGTGCTGGTATCTTATAAAGACACGTGGAAGGGCATTTTCGATATGATATCTAAAGGCCAAACTCTATAAACAGAATCCCGACTGTAGACAGCGGTAGGTGTCCTACCACTCTCTAAGCAGCCAATCGGAACGCATGTTTTCCCAAAAAATAAAAGGTTTTCTAAAAACAAGCAACCCGAGGCAGGCCGCCTACATTGTAGGCGTCTGTCAGGGGTGCAGGGAGGCAACTAGGGATGTTTAAGCTCGCCCAAGGCTGGGCGTGGGCATGGTTTCACCCAGAAATAGCCTTAGGCGAGCTTAAGCAGCCCTAGACATTTCCCTAGGGCCACGATAGGTGCCTGAAATGTAGGCCAGCATAATGTTGGCCTAGGTTTCAAATAGGCGCGGCCGCTAAACTGATCATGGCAGGAAGGATGCCCAATCCCTCCTGCCGCAAACCCTGAAACAATCCCTGGACCCCTCCCCCCCCCCGGACCTTATTCAGCAAGACTGGCCAGAGGTATGCATACTCCCTCTAGCCGGCAGGCCTATCTCTTCAGAATGGCGGGTCTTCCCCTTACCAGTGCATCCTGGAATGCATCGGGGAGGGTCCTAAGGCCTTGATTGGTCCAGGCGCCTAAGGCCCCTTCCTTAGGAGGGGCTTTAGGCACCAAGGCCAACCAGAGTCTTGGGCCTTCTTTCCAGATCCCAAAGGCCACACCCATGGGGAAATCCTGAAAACATGACTGCGGTGCGACCCTTGAAGACCAAGGTTGGCCACTCCTGTTCTGTGCCTTGGTGCTTAAATTTAGGCACTGATTGCATGTGTACATTATAGAATACTAAGCACAGCTAGGGGTTATTCTATAACTTAAGTTGCTTAGCATTTAGGATTACAGGAGTAAACATGTGGGCGGAGCATATGCAGGCAATGGGTGGGTCTCTCTGTTGCACAAGTAACTTACAGAATCTCTGACAGTGATTTTCAAACCAGTCCCCAGGGACCACCTGGCCAGTCGGGTTTTCAGGATATTCACATTGAAGCAGCATCATGGGGTAAAGACCTAGAACAATTGCTTTCGCCCACTACTTATGAGGAATTTAGGAAACGTCTGAAAACACACCTGTTCCTAAAGTATCTAGATAACTGATCCTCTCTTCTCTCTCCCCTCTATAGCGATTAACTTGTTCTATTGATCACTCTCTAATCAAAAATGGATTTCCTGTCCTATTAACCCTCTTTCTTCCTCCCCTCTTAAAGTCAATCAATTTGTACCTTTGTTTAATCTTTGTAAACCGCATAGAACTTCACAGTATTGCAGTATATAAGCTGTTATTATTATTATTATGCATGAAAGGAATTTGCATGTACTGCCTTCTTGGTATGCAAATCTCTCTCATGATACTTGGAATGGGCAGACTTGGTGGGCTATAGCCCTTTTCTGCCGCTTTTTCTATGTTTCTATGTTTCTATGTGCTATCATGTACAGTTTGGCCCAGAGTCTCAACTTTGGGCAGATATTTTAATGTTTTTAACCGAGATTCAGGGTGCATACCGGCACCTAAAAAATTAGCACTGGAATTGCATCTACTCAGGCGCGATTTAGGCCGCCAAACGCCACTGTAGGCACGGGCAATGCCGCAAGTGGCATTAGGCAGCCCATAGCCCTTCCGTAGGCGTGATTCATGCAAATGATAGGCATCGGAAAGGTAGGCATGGCAAACCCTGGCTTACATTTCCAGCCTATCTCTCCTGCAGGCGTGATTCGGGAAACAGCGCCAAAACATGATTGACCCATGATCGGCAGCCACTCTTTAGGCAGCTGCCCATATCAGCACCATTTATAGAATGCAGGCCTTTGTGGTTAAACAATGTTTTTTTGATAATGAGAAAACTGAGATCTATAAGGAAATATTTTGAGATCGAACCTTTTAGGATTTTGGTGCAGTCCTTGATTTTGTCCATGATAGATGAGAATTGCCGCCTGGTATTGGTTATTTGTTCCAAATTTCTTATTAATCGATTGCAATTAGTTCAAAATTCAGCTGTAAGATTAATATTTGGCTTGTGGAAATTTGAGCATTTACAACCCTATTATAGTAAACTTCATTGGTTACCTTTAGAAACTAGATTAAAATTCAAACTAGGAGTCACAGTTTTTAAGATTATGGCAGGTAATGCCCCTAGTTACTTGGTTAATCTAGTGACCTTACTGCTGAGTCCTCTTTCTAAATATCAAACAAGAAACTCTTTTCAACTGAAATTTCCTAAGGTTAGAAAATTAACTACAGATTAGAGAGATAAGTTTCTTTGCAATCTGTGACACTAATTACTATATA
The DNA here is from genome assembly GCF_902459505.1 of Geotrypetes seraphini. Classification (NCBI taxonomy): domain Eukaryota; kingdom Metazoa; phylum Chordata; class Amphibia; order Gymnophiona; family Dermophiidae; genus Geotrypetes; species Geotrypetes seraphini. The sequence continues at coordinate 23,633,798 of NC_047092.1, forward strand.
TTCTTATAATCACAGCTATAATCCAATTAGAAATTTTTAATTTATAATTGTGCAAAATATATTGTTTAAAATATATTTGTGAAGTGCTCAGACCAGGAAACCCATATATTAGTGATGTCACTATAATGAGGTTTGCAAGGGGACCATCATCGCCTTCACAAGTCCCCTACCCTCCCTAAATACTAAAGCCTATCTAATAAGTACATTCAGGTTGCGGTACTTATCTGTGTTGGGGAGCAATTAGATGTTGACTCTCATTGGTGACTTGTTAAAATTAAAGTGCAGGTGCTTCAGTAAAATTTGACTGTTCCTGTACTCAGTGAGCCTTTACAAGGTAATATTTGAATTTAAGATGTTTATAAGAACTTGAATAAAGGGCTCTTTATGAACTCAATAGTGTTTAGATTTTAGATTTTAAAGTCACCATTATTAAATTTATTTTTAAGTTGATACACACTGTTTGTTTGATTTTTTCTTAGTGTCCCTCCCTGACGAAGAAACGAAATCCGGGTCGGAGGGACGGGAATTTAGTTAAGAAAAGAAAAAAATATTCAGGATTTTACTGAAGCACCTGCACTTTAATTTTAACAAGTCACCAATGAGAGTCAACATCTAATTGCTCCCCAACACAGATAAGTACCGCAACCTGAATGTACTTATTAGATAGGCTTTAGTATTTAGGGAGGGTAGGGGACTTGTGAAGGCGATGATGGTCCCCTTGCAAACCTCATTATAGTGACATCACTAATATATGGGTTTCCTGGTCTGAGCACTTCACAAATATATTTTAAACAATGTATTTTGCACAATTATAAATTAAAAATTTCTAATTGGATTATAGCTGTGATTATAAGAATCTATGGTTAGAAAATAAAATCTATTAGACAATGTTCTTTGTCTGTTCAATATCAATCAATTGGCTAGTTTCTGGAACCAGCTTTCTTTAGAACTGCGTTCTTCCAGGAATTATTTTTGGTTTAGAAAAGTTAAAAATATTTTTTGTTGTTTCAACATGATTTAATTTACTTGGGCTCAATTATTGTAATATAAGTTTCTACTATCTAATTCTGTAATTTCTGGACAAGTTGGCCTGGTTTCTACTTTTGTTATCCGTCCTTGAACTAATTAGGTAAAGACGGAATAGAAGAACCAGTAGAACATAATCATTGTGGATATCCCGGAAACCCAACTGGTCCCTGAGAACTGGATTGAGGACAACTGCTGTGAGTTAAGAGCTCAAATGCAGTATTTAGGGACCAGCAGTTACGCCTGCCATAGACATGCCATAACAATTCATACTTATTTGAGCGCACCAATGCTGGAGTGGAGGGGGGTGGCCTAATGGCTAGTGCAGTGGCCTGAGAACTGGGGGAACTGGGCTTGATTTCCATGGCAGCTCTTTGCAACTCTGGGCAAGTTACTTAATCCTTCATTGCCCCAGGTCCAAAATAAGTATCTAAATATGGGGTCTTTTTATTAAGGCACGCTAATCAATTTAGCGAACACTAATCTCTAGTGCATGCTAAATCAGTTAGCATGCCTTAATAAAAGGACCCCTATAATATATAAATCATCTTGATTGAAGCCATAGAAAAGTGGTATATCAAATCCCATCACCTAGTTAGATTGTGAGCCTTCGGGACAGTAAGGGAATTTCTAAATACCTATTCTTTATTTATTTATCTTATTTTTATTGTATCCTTTAATGTATATTTCTCTGTAAACCTATATTACTTATAATTTTAATGCACACTATTGTCTATTTTCTGTAAACCGCTTAGAATCCTAACGGAGTTTAGCGGTATATAAGAAATAAATTACATTACATTATGGTATCTGGATGCACGGATGCTGTTATAGAAATAGTACTCAGTATATGGCATCAGCATGTTCAAATTATGGCACTCAGTTATAGAATTTCCCCTCATGTCCTGAGCTCCCCTGGGAGAACGGTATAGAAAATTGAATAAATCAATAAATAATGCGAGTAACAGGTTCAGGGTCCAACTTGCTAAGGTTTTCTTCCATAGATAGAGAACAGAAAATTATCCTTAGTGAATCAGCCCTGGGAAAAGGGAAGAAGGGGAAATTAGTCTCAATTTCCAGTTTTTTCAACATCCTTGACCTGTTAACAAATCACAGAACCACTTAAGGCTCAGGCTTTACTCCTCAAGAAGCGAGATCTCCTAGTTGCTGATGATTTAAAAGTGAAGGATACAAATAAGGGAGAAAACTCACCACGAAATCGGGATCTGTTTCCCAGTCATCCCCCTTAGTGTCTTCCTTCACAGTCACACTGTGACCCACCACGGACTTCCACATCTGCAAGGAAGAATAAAAGGCGTCGTAGGTTTCTAGAGAAGATGAAGCAATACGAAGGTGGCCAAGTAGACGTTGTTCTCATACTCATATTGTACCTGCCCTGGGATGGGGAAATATACACATAGAAGACAGACACAGCTTGGCAAGATTCCAAGTTTATTTAGAATTTACTACACTGCCCAATGGACAGATCTTCAGTGCGGCTTACAATCTAAACATAATTTAGAGCGAGGGACACAGTCATCGTAGCAAAGGTAAGGGGGGGGGGTAGAAACTGCTATAGCAATATAGGATAGTGGGTAAAGGCAAGTCATAAGAAAATGCCTAATGTCGTTCAAACTCGTATGAAAAGTGTAGGAAGCAGGGCCTAACAAAAGGAAGCTTTGAATTGGAAGGTTCTAAGGTCTAATTGCCTCTAACAGTGTTAGGTGCGTACATTTTTTACTTGGAAAGCTCTTGCAGTTTCTAGAAACCAGGGCTGATCCTTTCGCCTAGTACACGCAGTAGGGAGAGAGCCCTCTGTGGAAGGAAACTGAGCCTTGGTCTTTGGCTCTTTGCTCCCCTGGCCCCCCCTGCACCATCAAGAACGATGAAGTGTGTGACATAAGAACATAAGAAATGCCTCCGCTGGGTCAGACCTGAGGTCCATCACGCCCAGCAGTTCGCTCACGCGGCGGCCCAACAGGTCCAGGACCTGTGCAGTAATCCTCTATCTATACCCCTCTATCCCCTTTTCCAGCAGGAAATTGCCCAATCCTTTCTTAAACCCCAGTACCGTACTCTGCCCTATAACGTCCTCTGGAAGCGCATTCCAGGCGTCCGCCACGTTGGGTAAAGAAGAACTTCCTAGCATTCGTTTTGAATCTGTCCCCTTTCAACTTTTTCGAATGCCCTCTTGTTTTTTTATTTTCTGAAAGTTTGAAGAATCTATCCTTCTCTACTCTCTCTATGCCCTTCATGATCTTGTAAGTCTCTATCATATCCCCTCTAAGTCTCCTCTTCTCCAGGGAAAAGAGACCCAGTTTCGCCAATCTCTCAGCGTATGAAAGGTTTTCCATCCCCTTAATCAGACGTGTCGCTCTCCTCTGAACTCTCTCGAGTAACGCCATATCCTTCTTAAGGTACGGTGACCAATATTGGACGCAGTACTCTAGATGTGGACGCACCATTGCCCGGTACAGCGGCAGGATAACTTCTTTCGTTCTGGTTGTAATACCCTTCTTGATTATACCTAGCATTCTATTCGCTCTCTTAGCGGCCGCTGTGCACTGTGCCGTCGGCTTCATTGTCATGTCCACCATTACCCCCAAGTCCCTTTCTTGGGTACTTTCATTCAATAACATCCCTCCCATCGTATAATTGTACCTCAGGTTTCTGCTTCCCACATGCAATACTTTACACTTCTCAACATTGAACTTCATCTGCCATCTCTCTGCCCATTCCCCTAGTTTGTCCAAGTCCCTTTGCAATTCTTCGCAGTCCTCCTTTGTCCGAGCTCCACTAAATAGTTTGGTGTCGTCCGCAAATTTTATTATCTCACACTTCGTTCCTGTTTCTAGATCATTTATGAATATATTAAAAAGCAGCGGCCCGAGCACCGAGCCCTGTGGAACACCACTTGTGACCTTCCTCCAGTCTGAGTAGTGGCCCTTCACCCCTACCCTCTGTTTCCTACCCTCTAACCAGATTCTGATCCATCTATGCACGTCTCCGTCCACCCCATGGTTCTTCAGTTTCCGGAGTAGACGTTCATGAGGCACCTTGTCAAAGGCTTTCTGGAAATCTAGGTATATGATGTCTATGGGGTCTCCTCTGTCCATCTGTTTGTTAATTCCCTCGAAGAAGTGCAATAAGTTAGTCAGGCCCGATCTCCCCCTACAGAAACCATGTTGGTTGGTTATCAGAAGTTCGTTTTTTTCAAAATGTTCATTGATGTTTTCTTTTATCAGTGCTTCTGCCAGTTCACAGGGGATGGAACGAGTGAGAAAACAGTCAAAGAACCCGGCAATTGCTGCATGGATTTCTGGTGGATCTGGAGGAGTGCCCACTTTAGAATAGAACTGAGGCTCAGATTCTCTATAGGGCACTATAGGGTGTCAATCACGTGACGGCGCCCTATAGAAAATCATGCCACCGTGAAATATAGGCACCAGAAAAGTAGGCCAGGGTTAGTTCAGCTTGCAGTTACCCGCCTAAGTTATACAGGCAGACTGCGTGCAAAAGTTAGAGATGGAAGAAAGCAGGAAGCTGACAACATAAGAACATAAGAACATAAGAAGTTGCCTCTGCTGAGTCAGACCAGAGGTCCATCGCGCCCAGCAGTCCGCACCCGCGGCGGCCCATCAGGCCCATGACCTGTACGGTGATCATCTGAACCCTTAAATCCCCTTGGTCTCTATCTAAACTCTCTCTATATCCCATCTCTACCTCTATCTGTATCCCTCAATACCCCTATCTTTCAGGAATTTATCTAGAAGAAATCATAAGTGTGAGAATTAGAGTCACTTCGCCCTTCATTGCCTCAGGTATCAACTTAGACCTCTGGGGCAGGGACTTAACTACCTACTCGAAAACAGGCCTTGAGCTAGGACCCGGAAAAGCAAGTGATCACATGTGAGTTCAAGGAAGACAAGAGAGAGGAGGCTAGAAATGTGAGAAGGAACCTTTTGAGAAATGTTTGCCCTGCAGGCTGGGAAGTTCCTTCTCATCTGAGTTGCTCAAATTGTAAACAAACTCCAGTGAAGAAGCAACCCAGGCAGAACTTTGTAACGTTCCATAAAGAATGACTAGGACACTGTTTTCTGATTTCTCATTAAATGTTTTTTTGTTATTGATTTTTTTGCCACAGTGACTCATAGCCTAATAAAAGATTAGCATTCCTCCACCTTAGTCTCATGAGATGCTTCTTAAACCTCTTCTGGAGGCACTGCGGACTCCTAAGGCAGTGCGTCTCAATTCTCCCTAGTACCATTCAGATTTTCAGCAAAATACATAGGTTGTATAAGATGCATCTGCATATAACACAGACCCATTATATGCAAACCTGTCTCATGCATATTTATTGTATGGTGATCCAAAAACTCTGACTAGCAGGAAGGACTGAGAAGAACTAATTTCGGAATTTGAGACACCAAAACATGGTCGGTGTATACATCTCAGACACTGGTGATTTTTCCATAATCTCTAGTGCTATTTAGGTCTTATTATTTCAGTACAATTAGTAGTTAAAATCCCAAGCTGCTAAAATTATCAGTTGCGCCAAATCTGAACATTTTGAGGGAAGATCAAAGAAAATGAACTACATTTTTTTCTCAATTTTACTATTGCTCCAGTGATCTAGTGCCATTGCTGGGTGTTTTTATGTGGGAGATCTAGATTTAATCTCCAGGTCGGCTGGAGCTAGAGATACTGAGGAGATGGCCTTCGAGTACCGGCGAGGGAAGGATTCCTACTTAACACATGGATTATGGCATGTAAAATGAATGTAGATATAGGGTAAATTTAGTATTCTAAAATGGCATGAAGATAGTGTGTAAATACTGTATACGCAGTAAAGGATATGTAAATGCACCATACCAGGATGCCCAAAAGCTTCAAAACCATCAAAGAACACCATCTGAGGCTCATGTATGGAAAACACCACAGAAACACCCTAACTGTATAATAACACAATTACTAAAGCTCATATATTGTAACACCATTACTGAAGCTCATATATCGTAACACCATCACAGAAGCTCGTATTGCATCACCATTACTGAAGCTCACATATTTAACACCATTAAAGAGCTCATAAATTGTAACTCATGTATTGTCAACACCCTTACTGAAGCTCATTGATCATAGCTCATGTATCGTAACACCATCATAGGAGTTCATAAATTGTATTGTATCACCATTACTGAAGCTCATGTATCGTAACACCATAATAGAAGCCCATTGATCATAGTTCATGTATTGTATCACCATTACTGAAGCTCATGTATCGTAACACCATAATAGAAGCTCATTGATCATAGCTCATGTATCGTAACACCATCATAGGAGTTCATAAATTGTATTGTATCACCATTACTGAAGCTCATGTATCGTAAAATCATTATAGAAGCCCATTGATCATAGCTCGTGTACTGTAACACCATTATAGAAACTCATTATAGAAACAGCTCTGAATTGACTACCTAGTCATTAGTAGCAGTATAGAAGCTTTCAATAAACAATAACAGCAACACCTTATATAGGGAAGCAGGGCATTTATGTGCCATATTCTGAAGGGAGCCCTGCTCCATAGTTCATTCCTATACATTGCTGTTGCCAAGAGTTGGGCTCCAGAGAAAGAATAGCGAGGGAAGAAAAATGGGGTAAAATGCTCAGGGAGCTGTTACTGATGGATCATAGTACCACAGATCTTGCTGCTACAGCTTGTGAAGGGGTAGAAACCTAGGGGGTCAGTAAGAAGCACCCGGCCAATAAAGGCATTTCTTCAACTTAAATAAAAAATCACTTGGAGGCCATATCTAAAGATCTCAGACCTATTGCATATGAAGTTTTCCTCCAGAAAGTACTGTCTAGGCCAGGGGTGTCAAAGTCCCTCCTTGAGGACCGCAATCCAGTTGGGTTTTCAGGATTTCCCCCAATGAATATGCATGATATCTTTTTGCATGCACTGCTTTTATTGTATGCTAATAGATCTCATGCATATTCATTGGGGAAATCCTGAAAACCCGACTGGATTGCGGCCTTCGATGAGGGACTTTGACACCCCTGGTCTAGGCTAATCATAAGGAGAGGAAAGAAAAGCTTTGGGGATGGATAAGATAAAGTTCAAAGTTACATCGCAGAGGCAAAAGAGATCAAGACAGACTTATTCTTCTATTAGACTCTCTTATTCAGCCTTCCAATATGACTCTGTCATGGCTCCCACCAACTCTCAGTCACCCACTACTGCATTTTCATCTGCTGAAGCTCTCCTATCCTCTTAGTCTCGCTTGTTTCTCCCTCATTATTCTGTCCTCCCATGGGAGATTCCCTTCCTACTCTTCCTGAGATATTGCCTTTTTTGTCACTCATAAGAACATAAGAAGTTGCCTCCACTGGGTCAGACCGAGGTCCATCTCGCCCAGCAGTCCGCTCCCGCGGCGGCCCATCAGGTCTGCGACCTGTGGAGTGGTTTCTGACCACTTCTATAACCTACTTCAAGTTATATCTGTACCCCTCTATCCCCTTATTCTCCAGGAACCTATCCAAACCCTCCTTGAACCCCTGTACAGTGTTCTGGCCTATCACATTCTCCGGAAGCGCGTTCCATCACACTCATCCCCTCACACTTCTCTCTTTACACTTACACACCTAACCCATCTTCTTTGCAAATCCACCCTTCTTCCACCACTGTCTTCTGCTGACAGTGTGTTCCTGGGTGCTCCTCTGAACTTATGCTGGGTTTGTTCATTCGGTAGCTTTAAACCAGTCTGTATCTTTTCTTTGAGGAATGCCTCTAGAGTAGACCTTCACATGTGTGCTTACTTACCTCAGCTCAGCTTGGGCTTCGGCCTTGCAGATTCTTTTCTGCCCACACTCAGTGCAAATGCTGTTTCGCTTCTTTCTCAAAGGTGCATTCCTCTGCTCAAGTTCCTTGTTTAACAGTTCACTTCTCTGCATGTGTAAAAGCCACTTCCTGCATCTAAGCTCACTTGGCTTTCCGAAAAGTCTTGTTCCGTCAGTAGCCCAATCACTCTCAGGAAAGCAGTCTTAAATTTGAATACAGATCATTGCCTCTTGCCTCAGAAACTTCTACAGCAGGAACAAGAACATGTACATAACTGCTACTTTTCCGAGCAGGAATGGCTACTATAAAGAGCAGAAAAAATGCATTAATTAACTAAGCAGGAGAAAAAGTACTTTGTATTGAGTGGTAAAGCAGTAAAATATCATTCCAGAACAGGAGTTCTCAACCCAGTCTATGGGACACAGGAAACCAGTTAGGTTTCAAAATACCCACAATGAATATACATGCAATAGCGATGCATGTAATAGAAGCAGTGTATGCAAATTTATCTCATGCATATTCATTCTGAATACTGTATCTAGAACAGTGCTTTTCAATCCAGTCCTCAGGGCACACCTAGTCAGTCAGATTGTCAAGATATCAACCATGAATATGCATGAGATAGATTTGAATACAGTACCTCCTTTGTATGCAAATGTATGCAAATCTATCTCATGCATATTCATTGTGAATATCCTGAAAACCTGATTAGGTGTGCCCAGAGAATTGGGTTGAGAACCCAGGGTTACCTTATTTCTTCCTGCAAAAAAAATGGGACATGTGGCCCCGCCCCCAACCCTGTTCTGTCCCTGCCCCACCCCCACCTGAACCCCTTCCTCTCCTTCCCTGAGCTCGGGGCCGTGTCTGGAGGACCTCCGAGCATGCATGGACGCGACGTCGTGACGCCACACGCATGCATGGAGGCCCTATAGACATGGCCCCGAGCTCCTAAACTGAAAATCCACCTGGACAGTCCTCTAAAAAGAGGACATGTCCAAATTAGAGTTGCGTGGGGACAGAAATCCTGCCTGTCCTCGCAAGGAATCTCCTCTGTCCCGTCCAACCCTGTGAGGAATCCCCTCCAGCCTTGCCAGTCCCCATGAGGAATCTCCTCTGCCTCACCCGACCCCATGAGGAATCCCTTCCATTCCCGCCCATCCCCCAAAAAAAGTTACCTGTCCCCATAAAAAGCAACAATTACTTCAATTAGTTTGATTTTTTTTTTTTTTTTTTTAAGTCTTAGTTTATTTAAACCAACAATAAAATACAATATAAACAAATAACAGTGAACAGAAATAAGAGATGCGTACATCACCAGAAAGAGTTAGAATATACATTAGGTCATGTGACTGTAGGGTCGACCATTTCTTGTTAAAAGAGTTGGATTTTTTGGCAATATAAAGCTCATATCTGTAGAGCAAACAAATTTGGTTCCACCATCTAGCATAGGTAACTTGTGAGAGGTCTTTCCAAGATCCACAAATGGCTTTTAATGCAGCAATGAGTAAAGAATCAAGCAATACAGCATCAAATCATTTAAAGCAGAATTGAGAGAGGCACTTTTCAAGACAATGGTTGCATAAGAAAAATGGGCCTAAACTGAAATGGAAACCCCAAAACAAACTCAGCAAGTACTTCATTTTGTGCTAAACACAAAATGGCATAACCATGCAAGAGGACTGGCCATTTAGAGCTTAGCCCCCCTCAAAATTAACATCTCCCTTGCTGTAGCTGGTGGGACATTTTGTTTTTCCATCATCTTGGTCCCAGTTTCTGCTTTTGCCCATCTTCTACTAATTCTCTTTCCAGGCCTCAGGAACCCTGGTTCAATCCCCGTGGGAGTCCTGTGAGCCTGGGAGGGTGGGGGGGGGGGGGGGGGGAATCCCTACGGGTGTCCCATAGACCTAGGGATGTTCCCTGTGGGAGTCCCGTAGACCTGGGGGGATCCCCGTAAATCTGGGGGAGGGAATCCCTGTGGGGTCCCCATGGGACCAGTAGGATTTCTGCAATCCCCGTTCCTATGCAAACCTCTGATCTGAGTAAATCAAGATGTATGGTAACCCTATAGAAAACCAGACTGGTTTGGTGTGTCCCGAGTACTGGGTTGAGATCCTCTGTTCTAGATGAAGCTGGGCTACTTATATAAGAGAACTCCTCAAGGGAAAAAGTATTTGGTCTGGCCACAGACTGGTTAAATTGCTTGGTCAGGGCAAGCTAGGGTTACCATACATCCAGATTTACCCGGTCATGTCCTCTTTTTGGAGGACTGTCCAGGTGGTCAGACAGTTTTCTAACCCATCAGTTTGTCTGGGTTTTGGACTCTGAGTCCAGTCTAAATTTCATTTTCCTTTGGGGGGGGTAGGAAGAATGAGGAGGCAGCGGGGGTCACCCACCTGTGGGAGCTGTCTCAATCGCCTGCTGCGTGCATCCCCCTTCCTTTGTACCTCCAGTTGAAGTTGTTGCTTGCGGCGGTCAACATCGTGCTCCATGCAACTCCGTCGCACTCTCCCTCTGACATCACTTTCTACGCACGGCACCGGAAGCAATGTCAGCGGGAAAGCTGATGGGGTCGCTAAGAGCACATTCTTGACCGCCGCAAACAACTTCTTCAACTAGAGGTTTGGGGGAAGGGAAAGAAGGGGGGGAATGAGAAGAGGCGGGGGTGGGGGTGTCGGTACCCCATCAAGGCGCCCAGGGTGGACCACCCCCTCTCCCTGCCATATCTTTTCCTTGTATGTACAAGTCATATGCAGTGAAAGCTCGTATGCAGATTACAGACAAATGAAGGCTTAGTTACCTGGCCAAAGTCTCTGAAAATTCTCTCCTATTGCTGTTGCATTTCTTGGGTGCAGTTAGAAAGCAATAGGACACTAACTTTTTTCTAATATACCTCAGACCCATCGTATGGCAAATCTAACTCTTCAGAATGGTTCACTCTTGGCATGTGTTAATGTTGGTACACTTCTCCCTCTGTATTCGCGGTTTCAGCATTTGCGGTTTTTAGCTTGCTGGCTCCTCCCCTCCCAAAAAATTACATCTACTTGCAGAGAGAAATCGCCGATTCCAAGTGTTTATAGAGAAAAATTGCCGATTCCTGGCACTTTCTTCACCATGTGTTGCCTCTCCTTCAGGAACAGGACAGGTCTCCCAACATGTTATTCGCGGTTTCACCACATTCACAATGGTTTTTTAATAGAAAACAGCGAATCAAGTTTCAAGTTTATTAGGATTTTATATACCGCCTATCAAGGTTATCTAAGCGGTTTTTACAATCAGGTACTCAAGCATTTTCCCTCTCTGTCCCGGGTGGGCTCACAATCTAGCTAACGTACCTGGGGCTATGGTTTTTCTGTATTCGCGGGTCTGTTAATCCCCTATTAGAGCGAATACAGAGGGAGAAATGTAGTTTACCCACAAGTCCAGGAAGGGACTTCTTCAGATCAGGCAGGCTGAGGTAGGTCAAGGTTCAGCTACACCAAATAGTCACCGAGATCTATGCCAGACTTATCTCCAACTCCCATTGCACGTATTCAAATTTTAGTCTGCAACATTTTTCCTCAGTCACTGATATTGTACATGTTTGAGCAAGAAAGGAATGCAATCTAGAAAGACCAGAACAGAATATTTGTTAAGTGGGAGAGACATCGTGATCAACAAATCAGATTTCTGAATGCTTCTGATCATGCTACGGAAAGATACTTAAGAGATCAACTAGATTTGACTCTATTAGGAAGATCTGGGGTAAAGAATGACATGGGGACACATTTTCCCCCGTCCCCACGGGAACTCATTTTCACGTCCCGTCGACTTCTTTTCCTGTCCCTGCCCCATTCCTGCAAGCTCCATCCTCATCTGCACAAGCCTCAAACACTTTAAAATCATAAGTAGCAACATTCTAAAGCTCAGACTGTGATGTCATAATGCCTCATTCCACCAATGCCTAAGCTCCGTCCTCATCTGCACAAGCCTCAAACACTTTAAAATCATAAGCAGCAACATTCTAAAGCTCAGACTGTGATGTCATAATGCCTCATTCCACCAATGCCTAAGCTCCGTCCTCATCTGCACAAGCCTCAAACACTTTAAAATCATAAGCAGCAACATTCTAAAGCTCAGACTGTGATGTCATAATGCCTCATTCCACCAATGCCTAAGCTCCGTCCTCATCTGCACAAACCTCAAACACTTTAAAATCATAAGTGTCTGAGGCTTGTGCAGTTAAGACAGAGCTTACAAGAATGGGACAGGGACAAAACTTGCGGGGACAGGAAAACATTTGTCCCCATGTCGTTCTCTAAACTGGGGGCTTTCTTAAAACTATATTAACTATTGTGATGGCAGATAAGCTGATGCAACCACAGCTGTTATCATCCTAACTTTAATCAAGGTAAGTGTCTGGCGAACTATATGCACATATTATACACCGAAGCTGCATATTTTTGTATCCTCTCACAGTGAGCACGAGTTTGAAATGTAGAGTTTGGTGTGTTTGAAGGTATTATTGATTTTTTATTTCAAGACTATTGATTTTTGGAACAAGCTGATTTTCACCACAATTTTATTTGATTATGGTAATTACAATGCGAGAGGTCCTGGGATGTTCTCACTGACTGTACCCATCTGAATTGTGGCCTAAAGCCATTCTATGTGTGGTTCAGTCTTGGTGAACCTGCGCTAAGAACTGAGGACCCTTGAACACACTTAATATTATATTATATTTTGTAATTATTATAATATTAGTTCACACAGTGGTGACTGTCGATTCATTTATTCCATTTCAATAGCCTTGAGAGTTTATAATATATATCTAGAGCAGGAATCTCAAAGTCCCTCCTTGAGGGCTGCAATCCAGTCGAGTTTTCAGGATTTCCCCAATGAATATGCTTTGAAAGCAGTGCATGCACATAGATCTTATGCATTTTCATTGGGGAAATCCTGAAAACCCGACTGGATTGCAGCCCTCAAGGAGGGACTTTGAGATCCCTGATCTAGAAGATATTTTTGTTTTGTTCCATTTATACACCTTTGGTGGTGGTGGTGGTGATGGTGGGGGAGGGGGAGGTCTTTGAAATTACTTCATCACCAGTACTACTTGGTCTTACATACAGTCATTTCTGGTATTACCCTGGACCTGAATACAGACATCAGGGGATGTCGCTCAGGCTGCAGATAGTGTTATCACATTGGGCTTCAACCTCGCTATGCTTGTCACCCCTCCCTTAAGTCACTTCACTGGCTCCCTATCTGCCATCGCATACAGTTCAAGATCTTATTGCTAACCTAAAGTGTGTTCATTCTGCTACCCCTCAGTATCTCCTCTCTTCTCTCTCCTTATACACCTCCAAGAGAACTCTGTTCCTCAGATAAGCTGCTCTTAACTGTACCCTTCTCCTCCACTGACAATTCCAGCCTTCGTTCCTTTCATCTAGCTGCCCCCGAGTTTGTCTGTCAAGCCCCTTCCCTTGTTTAAAAGCTGACTGAAAACCCACCTTTTTGATATAGCTTTTAATCCTTAACCCTACTCCTCTGCCCTCCAACCCAGCCAGCTGATAAACCTTCCCCTTAACTGTATCCATGACATCCTGTTTGTCTGTCTTGCCTATTTAGATTGTAAGCTCTTTCAAGCAGGGACCGTCTTCTTTGTGACTCTGTACAGCGCAGCAAAATAATTCATAGTAGTAGTAGTAGTAGTAGTAATAGTGTAAAGAGTTTGTCTTTGGGAAGCAGAGCTGAGATTGTGATGTCATAATGCCTCATTCCACCAATAAGAGCCAACTTCATCAGTGATGTCACAATGGCTTGATTGTCCTGTACTCCCCTCTGCTCTTCAACCCTGCCAGCTGATTAACCATTCCCCTTAACTGTATCCATGACATCCTGTTTGTCTGTTAGATTATAAGCTCTTTTGAGAAGGGACTGTTTTCTTATTCTTTGTGACTCTGTGAAGCGCTGTGTGCCTCTGGTAGCGCTATAGAAATATTTAATAATAGTAGTAACGCAGATAAGCCTTTATTTTTGACATTTCAGTGGATTTACTTGCATTGCACAGAGCACTGATTTACACTCTTCCCCCCTCAACCTTTACAAAAGCACATTAAGAGGTTTTTAGAGCCGGCCAGCACGCCGAATGCTCAGCTCTGACACTCATAGGAACACTATGACAGTCGGAGCAGCGCAGAGCATTCATAATTCCTCCTCATTTGTATATGAAGAGGTTTTTTATACCTGAGTTGTTTTGTTTTTTTTTTTAACCCTGCTATACCTGCCATCTGTCTCTGTAGGATGGAGGTTGGGTTCTGAGGTTTTTTCCTTCTCATTTTTCATTGTATTGTTTGTTTTGCTTCTCTGGGTACTTGCTGTTGTGCCCCTTTATTAGTGTTTGATACACATATGTGCCTGTTTTGTTTTTGATGACAAGTAGAAGTGTGTTTAGTTATTAGTCTACAAGATCGAGCCTTTTTTTTTTTTTTTTTTTGCATACTTCTATAAACAGGAAAGAAAAAAAATGGACTCCAGCTCCACACCAACCACCTAGAGTTCTTAAATCTTACATTAAGCAAAAATCTGATTCATACAGAAACACTCAGAATGATAGATTAATTGCTTTTTTTTTCTCTTGCTTCTTTACTTTCTAATGCTTATGTTGTAGTGTAACTTTGGCATTCTGCTTATTAAGACTGGTAGTGTGTTTTTGTATGGACATGCTGTAACTCAAAATGCTCTTGTAAATGGGTAATACAGAGGTTGTAAGATCAAATCCCGGTGCAGCTCCTTGTGACCCTGGGCAAGTCACTTAACCCTCCAGTGCCCACCGCTTTGAATGTCAGTTTTGAATGCCAAAGCCACAAAAAGGCGGTATTACATTACATTAGTGATTTCTATTCCGCCAATACCTTGCGGTTCAAGGCGGATTACAAAAGAAGTTATCTGGCCATTTGCAGAGGAATGGAAGAGAAGAGAAAGTTGCTTCAGAGAATTGGGACGAGTCTTGCAGTGTGAGTTTGTCTTCAAGGATTTCTATTTCTTTTCTGAATGATTTGTAGTTTGGGGTAGAGAGCTGCACGGGGACGACGGGCATCCCGCGGGTTCCCCCTTCGGGTCACGGGGATCCCGTGGGGACGCCCCCTAGGGTCGCGGGAATCCCGTGGGGATGCCTCCGAGGGTAGCGGGGTTCCTGCGGGGCTGGATGTACTAAGTCGCGCGGCTTTTCTCCCTACGTGCTCTGCTTGCAGCACAGAGCCGAACGGAAATCTTCCCGACGTCAGCGCTGACGTCGGAGGGGAGGGAGGGCTTAAACAAAGCCCTCCCTCCGACGTTAGCGCTGACGTCGGGAAGACTTCCGTTCGGCTCTGTGCTGCAGGCAGGGTAGGTAAGGAGGAGTAGCCTCGCGGCTCGAGTGGCTACCAAGGGAGGGGGCGGTCCGCCCCGCCCCGGGTGCAGCACAGCCGGCCAGGTCCCCTTACTTTTGTGGCGCTTTCCCGACCGACCGACAACAGCCCTGGTCCAACAAACCTCCCTGCCCTTAACCGCGAATCTAAATTACATTCTTACAGCAGCTGTAAGAAGGAAATTTAGATTCGCGGTTAAGGGCAGGGAGGTTTGTCAGACCGGGGCTGTTGTCGGTCGGTCGGTCGGGGAAGCGCCACAAAAGTAAGGGGACCTGGCCAGCTGTGCTGCACCCGGGGCGGAAGAGAAGGAGGGGGGAGAAGGACGCTGAAAGCACTGGGGAAGACAAAGGGGTGGAGAAGGACGCTGAAAGGCCATGGGGAAGATGGGGGTTGAAGGACACTGAAAGCATTTGTGGAAGACAGAAGGGGGAGAAGGACGCTGACAGGACATGGGGAAGATGGGGCGGGGGGAGAAGGACGCTGAAAGCACATGGGGAAGACAAAGGGGTGGAGAAGGACGCTGAAAGGACATGGGGAAGATGGGGGTGGGTGGGTGGAGAAGGACGCTGAAAGGCCATGGGGAAGACGGGGGGGGGTGGTGTGGAGAAGGACGCTGATAGGCCATGGGGAAGACAGAGAGGGAGAAGGACGCTGAAAGGACATGGGGAAGACAGAAGGGGGAGAAGGACACTGAAAGGACATGGGGAAGACAGAGGGGGAGAAAAACACTGAAAGGACATGGGGAAGACAGAGGGGGAGAAGGACATTGAAAGGACATGGGGAAGACAGAGGGGGGAGAAGGATGCTGACAGGACATGGGGAAGATGGGGGGGGAGAAGGAACCTGAAAGGAAATGGGGAAGAGATAGTGGGGAGAAGACGCTGGCAGGGAAGAAGACAGAGATGCCAGACTATGGGGGGAGCGGAGGGAAGATGGGTGCCAGACCAATTTGGAAGGGGGGAGAAAGGCACAGTAACAGAGCAAATGGAAGACGCAGAAGGAAGAGAGACAGTGGATGGAAGGAACTGAATGAGAACATGAGGAAAGCAGAAACCAGGCAACAAAGGTAGGAAAAGAATTCTATTTCTTTTCTTTTTTTTTTTCTTCTTCAGGATAAAGTAGTATATTAGTTGTGTTGATAAAAATTTATAAACAAAAGAGGCTCTGGTAGAAACCCGTTTACAAAGTATGTATTCTTCCCAATTAATATTTCCAAATTAATAAAGTCTTTTTGCTTATTTGTAAATGGGTTTCTACCAGAGCCTTTAATTCAGTAGCATGATTAAATGAAATAACTATTTCTGAAGTTTATAGGGACGGGCGGGGACGGAGGGGATTCCTCACGGGGATGGGCGGGGACGGAGGGGATTCCTCGCGGGGACGGGTGGGGACGGAGGGATTCCTCACGGGGACAGGTGGGGTTCCTCACGGGGACGGGTGGGGACGGGTGAGACTTTGGCAGGGACGGGTGGGATTTCTGTCCCCGCGCAACTCTCTAGTTTGGGGTCATTATCAGTAAATTGGAGAGTTGGTAGTCTAGTTTTGCTGCTTGTGTGGCTAGAAGGCCATCGTACAGTTTTTTCGTTTGACGTCTCTGATTGGGGGATGCGTAAATATATGTATTTATTCATAAAGGGGGATACCCCTTTATGAATAAATACATATATTTACAAACCAAACTGAAAACTAGGACCAGGCTTTGGTTGATCAGAATGGACACTTGCTCTTTTCAACCTAAAAATGATGTTACTAAAATCAATCAAGGAATACACAGCATTTCACTTTAAAATATATATTTTATTTTATACAGTATATAATTCTTTTTAAAGAGTCTGTAAACATAAAAAATTTGGTCACTATATAAAGTAGAACAAAATAGAATCCACAAGAAATCCATTGGGTAATCTTTCTATAAACAAACAATTTACAGGAAGGATGGTAGGACAGCGTATGGCTTGTCATATTCCCAAATTCATTTGAAGTCAAAGCACTTCTTTATGAACGCCAGGGACTGGCCACAATATTTGTCAGAAGCTGACAAACATAACAAAATATTTTAGTGGGGGAGGAGGGAGCAAAACAGAGAAATGACAATCCTCAGAAATGATCTGCCACTCTGAAGCAATAAAATATTACCAAATGACTTGTCTGATGCGGTGGAATGGTTATGTCTCACAAGGTTAGCCAGCCAGACACACAAAATGGGTTTACAAGAAACTAAAGTATATTTATAGCTAGAGCCTGAACAATCCGGAACTATAGCTGTATCATTTTCCATTATGGTCTTGCTCTATTTATCCCTTTTGGATTTGGACAATTTGAAGTGCAAAAGTGGAGCTTTCAATAGTAATACCCCTAGCTCTTGGGGAGAAGCCCCTGCTTGCCCTGGATCAGCAGCATGGAATGTTGCTACTCCTTGGGATTCCGGAATCTTGTTATTCTTTGAGATTTTGTACCCCTTGGGTTTTGGCCAGGTACTGGTGACCTGGATTGGTCACCATGAGAACAGGCTACTGGGCTTGATGGACCATTGGTCTGACCCAGTAAGGCTATTCTTATGTTCTCGTCTACAGATCACAAATTTGGAACCCACAGGAAAAGCCAGAAATGTACTGCACGCCTGCGGACAATCTAGACAGTCAATGCTCACATGCAGTTATCAAAAAAGTTAACCCACGGTAGTTGTAAAACCTTAGGGATAATTTCAGCACTTTGGAGAAGATAGTCATGCCGCTAACATGAACAACGATCGCTTCCATGCCTTAGTGGCACGCCTGCAATGTTACCAGTTAACATGCAGTAACACCATAGCCCTTCAAGTTAACTGCAAGGTACAGTTCCACCTATTCCACACCCCATAACAGGGCTTTCCAAATTAGATTTTAAAGCATCGGTTAACACAAGCTAACAGTACCAGCAGTAGTACAGTGAGGGAGGGAGGCGCCGGGCTGGTGGCACCCGGCATCGCCGCACCGTGTAGCCCTCCTCACTCTTTCCCGCCACACAAGCGCCCCTCCATCGCGTGCCTCTTGAGAGGTTTACCGGCACAAGCAGCATCTTCCACCTCCTGCCTGTGTTGGCTTCGGCTCCCTCCTGGTGCCATGTCCTGGCCCCGCGAGCAGGAAGTGATGTCAGAAGGGAGCGGAGACTGGCACAAGCAAGAGTTAGACAATGTTGCTTGTGCTGGTGAACATTTCAAGACATACACTGGGGGAGGGGGCAGAGAGAAGAAGAGGCGCTAGCACCCCCACCAAGACAGCGCCTGGGGTGGTCCGCACCCCACCCCCCTTACTGTGCCACTAAGTACCATGGTAATTCTATAACAAGAAGCCTATTCTATAGCGGAAGGCAAGTGCTTTTTTTTTTCTTTATAGACTACTAGCCTAACCAAGTACTTATGTCCTTAAAAGTAGGCGTTAGCAATTACAGTAGCTGCAGAGCTACTGAGTAAATGCTTGTTCCTAAATGTCGGACTTACAGTGCTCTATAAGTTTTATCTCCTTGCAAGCAGGGATTAGCAGAATAGTGCTTAGGCAGAATTTTGGCATTTACACACATATGTGTGTGTGTATCTGCCCATTATTCTAAACATGCCGATTGTATGCGCAAACTGATCGCGCCCTATGTTATTGGCTTGGCCCTTCAATGCGCATCAACAGCTGCGCTAAATCCCTGACATGCATAATCAGCCCCCAGGAGGTAGTGCTACAGGCCTGAAGGCGCTTCGGGAAGGAAGCGGAAGAGGACTTTTCTTTAGTCCGATTTGTTCTTACAAACCTCCCAGCCCATTCTATGGGCTTTTACAAAGGTTATAAGATGAACATTGGTTCTTGAAGGAAAACATATTCCTTCATCTACCCCGGTATAGTCTTAGCAATTATTTCTATTTTGACCGGGACATCTTGACTGCTAAAGAACGGTAATGTACAAATTCGGCACCCAATGGGAAGTTCTTTTCTAAAATGAGTATTTGAGGTTTACAGGTCTATACTGCTGAAGCTGCCGTTGCCTCTTCATCCCTTTCGCGTACTGCTGCCAGTCATGTGATCACCGATAGGCAGAACAGCAGCTTCTGCTGGATAAAACTTTATTTTTAAGGCGTCTGAACACATGGTGCTCTGTGATCCTAGCTGGAAAGTGCACTAGGGAGTAAGCTACTGCAAAGTGGTCTCGGATGGACCCATATTTTGTAGCTCCTCAAACATCCTTCCTTTCCAAATACATTTAAAAAAAAAAATGTTTAAACCCAACCAGTGTTTGCTTCAGATTTCTATCGCACGGTTCAACCTTTCGTTCCCACCTCAGTGTGGCGCTACAAACTGCCCCAGCTATTTATAACCCCGCCTTTTCTCCTCCACCTCTTTCTTCACAGATTGATGGTTACGGGAATAGGGATTGAAGGCTGTCCCCAATGCTCAAAAGGGAATTGTAAAAATACCAATCTGTTCGGCATCTTGCATTAAACTGACGCAAAGCTAAACAAGGTACCCACATTAGCAACTGAACTACAGAAATACATGCTGTATTTCCTAATCACCTTCCGGGAATCTGATCCTTAACTACCAAACACTGATGTCCACATCATCCAAACATAAATACGCACACGTAAAATTATTTAAACAGATTTCTCATTCTAAGTAGTTCAATTGCACTTTGATATGCTGGAAAATATTTGGGGAAAACTGTACTACACAGAAAACCCCTGAACCTAGCTCCTTCACATGGAATCATCAGTGAATGTCACCGTTACATCTGACGAGCAGCACAAAAGGATGTAGAGTCTCGAGTCCACAAAAATGTAAATACTCTAGATTGTTTTTTTTTCCCCAAAGGAGGAAGGAGCATTTTCTGTTTTAAGGCTTTCATTATTTTGGGGAATCATCTCTTCCTGGGGAGGCACATTATCTCTGCACGCATTCAGAGATACACAGAATCTCCTCTGCTTGTATATACTGTATTTACTTAGGAGCCGCTGTAGGCCTGCATGGGGTGGTAGCAGGGGTCATCCCAACACACCAAGGACCTAGTTCCAATTCCAGGTCTCAGGCTATGAGAAAGGCTGGACTTGATCTCAGTCTTATACTCGCACACAAGTTAAGACCCCGTTTGAGTGCAGAGTTCTATTACTCAGGAATGGCATTGTTTAGCAGATGTAATGTTTTTGAGCATTACTTTAATGGTAAAATTATTTGGTTCCCAGTTCCTGTGCCAAAGCATCATCCTCCTTTCACTGCAATGCTATCTTTTCTTTATAAGGAGCACATTAAATGCCTTAGTAATCATGTCTCTGAAGATATAAACACCAGCTACCTGTTTTCTATGAAAGACTTTCAAGATCAAAGAAAAACCTACATATTCCCCACCTCAGTAAAACAGCTAAACAGACCCAATTTTTTTTGCTACATTAAATTAAAAGGACAAAGAGAAGTTCTCTGTAGTGAGGCTGCTCTTACCGAGTCACATCACCATAAGTCTTATTTCTCTCTCCATCTCCCCTGACAGGATCTCACCCATCACCTTCATTTTACTGGTGTCTGCTAGGAAAAGCAGCCACATGCTTAATCAAAGGCAGAAAACTAGTGTTAAAGCCACACTGCCCTCTGTCTCCTAAGAAAGAGTGGTGGTACATTCTGTGACATTACACAGCGAGTACTAGTAACAGAATCATACTTTGCATTCATTTTGCAGGAGATTCCTTCAGATGTAAATTTTTTTTTTTGTCAGTAATGGATAAAGCCAAGGATCTCTATCCTTAGCATGTGGATCAGTGATTATTCCACCACGGTGGCCACTGCTTCAGCCCAACAGGGAAAGGAGCAGCTTTCGGATAAAACATAGGACTACACACCATGTGTCTGTGAACTTTGGATCTCTGGGTGTGACTGAATTTCCATCTGTTTGTAGGAAGCAGCCACCGTAACAGACTTCAGTGAGGGAGAGACTAGAGGCCGATGTTTCAGGCTTGGGAAGAATCAGAGCCAATAAATATACCAGAGCAGATCTGGGCTCTCACAGGTGACCAGTGAAGCAGAGGAAGAGGAGGATGTGCACAACCAGGAAGTACACAGCCAGCAACATTGGTGTTCGTGTCCGGGAATAGAATATGTACTGTAGGAAACGTCTCAGGCCAGAGCTACTCCGGGGCTGCAACAGGGAAAAAAAAAAGAGAAATCATGAGGCGGCAGAAAAGGTGTTTTGTTAAGATCCGCAGACATTCATACAAGCAATTAAAATGAAAAATGCCTGTATGATGGGAGCATCTAGAAAAAGGAATGTTATGTCAAAGTCCACACCTTATTAACTTGGGGGTTTATTACAACCCCTACAAAATTGAGGAGGAATTCATTATTATTTAGACCGGGTGTCAAAGTCCCTCCTCAAGGGCTGCAATCCAGTCGGGTTTTCAGGATTTCCCCAATGAATATGCATGAGATCTATTAGCATACAATGAAAGCAGTGCAAGCAAATAGATCTCATGCATATTCATTGGGGAAATCCTGAAAACCTGACTGAATTGCGTCCCTCAAGGAGGGACTTTGACACCCCTGATTTAGACAATGACCCCCTACTTCAAGAGCAAAGAAATTCCTGTTTAGTGGACTCTACTGCTGGTGCTGCCATCGCTGCAACTATACTACATGCAAGATTTGGGGTTTGCGGGAATTACGTTTTGGCAGTTTTCAGAGCCCAAGAAAAGATCCCCACTGCTTTCAATGTTGACTTTGCTGTTGAAGCATTAGAATATCTTCAAGGAGGGTTGAAACGAGTTATGGGAATTATAGTAGAGCAAAGTGAACCCCGATTGTGAGATATAAGAGGTCATTTTGTATGTGGAAAGGGCTTTTATAAAACTGAACGTTTGAACACAAACACAACTATATGTGCTGACAAGATTTGTGTGGAAGGACCAGACGTGGAGCAACAATGCACGTGTGTATTTTATAAATATCACAGGTGCGCAAGAATAAGTGAGGTGTAAGAAAGGAAAGTTCCAGTCAGCAAACAATTTTATTCAGTTTCAATTGTAGAACATCAGCCTCATTCAGACATGCAAGATGGACTTGAAACGGCTGTGTTTCGGCAGAACATCGAGTCAACCAAAGACTTTTAAACAAACAATGTAGCTTCTTAGTATAGACATAAGCAAAGGGCTCTTAGAAACCAAACAAAGCCCAATAATGCTAATTGCAAGAGAACAGTATCTTGCTATTCGTGTAATTGGGCTTTATTCTGTTTCTAAGAGCCCTTTGCTTACTATATATCAAACGCTTTGCAGGGCCACATTTTGGATTTGTAGGTACTTGGAGGGCCTCAGGAAAAAAATAGTTAATGTTTTATTAAAGAAATGACAATTTTGCATGAGGTAAAACTCTTTATAGTTTATAAATCTTTCCTTTTGGCTAAGTCTTAATAACAATATTGTCATTTATAGCTAAAGAGACATATGATCAAGAAACTGTTTTATTTTACTTCTGTGATTATGATAAACATACTGAGGGCCTCAAAATAGTACCTGGCGGGTCACGAGTTTGAGACCACTGCTATATATCTATATTTAGAAGCTATGCTGGTTTGTTTAAAGGTCTCTGATTAACTCCTAACACAGGCTGTTCTGTTGAAACACGGCCATGTCAAGTCCATCTTGCATGTCTGATTGGGACTGATTTCCTACAATTGGAATTCAATACTGTGCTGAATGGAACTTCCTTGTCTTACATCTCACTTACCCTTGCATTTTTGTGTTCATAGAAACATAGAAACATAGAAATAGACGGCAGATAAGGGCCACGGCCCATCTAGTCTGCCCACCCTAATGACCCTCCCCATGAGGTAAGTACAAACCCCCACACACATTTACACTTTCTTTGAAGCAGGTGTACAATTGTGCACGATCATTTGCATGCTATTGAGACTAGTCCTGGGTAGGGGGTGACTAAAACTGGGTTGGGTTTTGTTTTTTTTTTGGTTTTGGCAGAAACTAAAAACAATATTGCCTACCTCCGACCCCAAAGAAAAGCAGGGCCCATTACAAACTCACTCTACAGAAACCTCGTTATGGCACGTCCAGAATTTACCACACACTGGTTCAGAGGTACGCTAATAAATGAAAATCCTGACCTTTGGTGTTCACAGAAAAATCTGTAGAATTAAAGTTTGCACCAATGAAAACATTTGCCGAGCTGTTACTAAGGATGCTTAATGTCTACTGGCCCTTAGTAGCATCTTTGTAGGACTCATACATTGAACATCAATTCTTGGAGAAACCTCTTGAAAATGGGAGTAGTCGAAAGTGTTCTAGAGCAGGGGTAGGCAATTCCGGTCCTTGAGAGCTACAGGCAGGTCAGGTTTTCAGGATACCCACCATGAATATGTATGAGATGGATTTGCATGCACTGCCTCCTTGAGATGCAAATCTATCTCAGGCATATTTATTGCTGACATCCTGAAAACCTGACCTGCCTGTGGCTCTCGAGGACCGGAATTGCCTACCCCTGCTCTAGAGGAATATTTAATGATGGGCTTCCAAACAGACGCTTCACAGAAAGGCTTAGAGAATAGAGTTATTCACCAAACACTCCAAAATAACATTTTCAGACATGAGATGTTATGACCACGATCTTGAAAATCCCAAATCCTCTAAGTTATTTAGTTTGAGAAAACTATCCACTTATAAAATGAATTCACTCGTTGAGCTGGTTTAAGAGATTTTAAAAACGCATGAATTACATTTACTATCTTTGTTCGATAGTGGCTTTTCTTACCTTACTAAATGTGCCTTCCATAGGTTCAATCAGCAGTGAGTGCTCATGGGATGAAGATACCTCAGGATCCTGGTTGTCAGTCCACTCATCTGACCTGCAATACAAGGTCACACATACTATCCCATTAATCACAAAGGAGAAATGAATGGAGACATAAGAGGGGCATGTTCAAAAACACATCTAAGTCCCAAAAAAACCCATCCTGCTCATAATGCCCAAAAAACATGTCTCTCTCATAACCATAATTAAACAGGAAAAACATCTAGATTTCCGGTTCTATTATGGCTGCGAGATAAGATGTTTTTACACTTAAAACATTCAAAGTGAATCGCCATTTTCCAAAATGAAATGTCCAACTTTTGAATGACAAAAAAAAAAGGGATGTGAACATCTGTGTGGCAACATTTTCAAAAATATAGCCAGATAGAATCTGCATAACAGAGTAATCGTCCAGTAATTAGTGCAGTGGATTGTAAAGCAAGGGACACATGTTCAAACTACCCATTAATTTTTTTTTTTTTTGTAAATGTGATCCCTCCAGGACCTGAAAAATACCTTCAATCATATATTTAGGTGCAGTAGATATTCTTCTATATCTGGAAGACTCATATTAAAAACAAAACACTTCAGAGAGTTGACGTGGGGAATTGAACCTCTGTCTTCTGGTTCACAGTTCACTGTATTATGGACCATTTGGGTCTTTATCTGCTGTCATCTACTATGTCACTATATTAACCTCTAGACCAATGGTTCCCAACCCTGTCCTGGAGGACCGCTAGGCCAGTTGGGCTTTTGGGATAGCCCTAATGAATATACATGAGAGAGATTTGCATATAATGGAGGTGACAGGCATGCAAATCTGCTCCATGCATATTCATTAGGGCTATCCCAAAAACCCAACTGGCCTGGTGGTCCTCCAGGACAGGGTTGGGAACCACTGCTCTAGACTACTCCTCTGATCTGCTTACTGCTTTGTTCAGAATGGCCAAAATACCTGCAGCTGACATACGGACTGGTTTTCCTTTCCAGTTTCACTTTCAGGGGAGAGGGACAGAGACAGCAGCCACTAGGGTAGGATTACCAGATATCTGGATTTCCCCGAAAATGTCCTCCTTTTGAGCACATGTCCGGGGGTCTGGACGGCTTTTCAAAACTCGGCAATAGGTGTGGTCTTATTAAAAACAAGAACAAATGTCTTATTAAAAACCAGTTCACTCAAAAGGCAGTAGGAGTGTGAATGTAAATCCACGCACACAATGCAATGTGTTTGCTCTCCTACTACCTTTTGAGTAAACTGATTGCAAAACCCTTCTTGTTTTTAATAAGACGTTTGTTCTCTATCAACATCATTTGCATATTTGTCCCCTGATGAAGACAATTTGATATTGTCGAAACCTGGATCCTTATTTTGGATGCAATAAAGGCTTCCCTTTCTGAACTTTTTGACGCCTTGATTGCCCCCCCCCCCCTTTTATCTCGTGTTTGCCTAGTTTAAGGGGGTGGAATTCTCTCCTTTCTTTGCTGTTGGTACTTTGGTCTATCAACACAGTCTAACATCTACAATCTGAAAAGAGGCACAAGGCGCCTGAGCAGAAGACATGTTCCCTACCTTCTGATGCGCTCTTCTGCCGCAAACAGAGCATCTTCAGCAGACAATCTCAGGTCTCGTTCTTCAGCCAGTTGCCCTTCCATGCGTCTCAGCTCCAGCTCCATAATGCTTTGATACTGTTTAGCTTCTGATAATCTAATAGGAAGAGAAACTGAATTCTAGCTTTACCCTCCTGCAATCGCATCCCGACATTTTCAGCCTGGCTCTTGGCCATCTAAATAGCCATCTAACCGCCGATATTCAGTGGGGGACAGCTGACTACGTCACGCTGAATATCCCGGTTTCCGGACTGGCTGAGGACCGGTTATATCGCTGCCAATATTCAGTGGCTCACCAGCTAAGTTCGGCGGCGAAAGACAACCACCTAAAAGAGTGGTATATCATTGGCTGTGAGACTTAGCCGGCTCGAAACTGAATACTGGCAAAGCTGGCTATGTCTTGGCCGGCCAAAATTAGACTGGAAATTCAATGCCGGTGGCCAGATATGGTGCCGGCAATGAATTTCAGGTATCGCTGCGGACTGGCGGGAGATTTTCAGTGATCTCCAGCAGTCTGAATATGAACAGTTTATCTGCACCCTCCCAGTACTTCAAAAACAACTAGACACTAGGCAGATGCTGAGGTAACCTATACCAATTCACTAATAATAACATCTCACTTTACAGAAGTAACACTCCATCTGGTGTGATGTTTAGACATCAAAGGATCTCTTTACTGAACCACCCACAGGATATTTCTGTTTTTTTTAATTTAAGACATCTATATCCCGCATATCCAAAAATCTATGGAGGTAACACAGAACATCAAAACATAAAACCATGACATTAAAACCAACATATCACACATAAAACATTCTAAAACAATCACATTAAAAGAAAAAAATCTGATCTTTAGTATATACAATTCTTTCTTCACACATTCAACTTCAATGTCTGTTATAAATTTTGAAATGCATTTTGAGAAAGGTAAGCCTTCAAATGCTTTCGAAAAAATAAAAATGAAGAGGTCTGACAAACTTTAAAGTGCTATACGGACTAGCCCCTAAATACATAACTGACCTTTTCTCCTTCTCAGCCAACAGACACAAGAGAAGCTCACATTCGAACTTCTTTCCCCCCCCCAATTTTAGGATGTAAACTGAAAAAAACACCATGATCACCTTCTCTCACATCAGGCAGCATTATGGGGTAAAGATCTAGAACAATTGCTTTTGCCCGCTACTTATGAGAAATTCAGGAAGCGCCTAAAAACACATCTGTTCCTGAAGTATCTAGACAACTGACCCATACATCTCTTTCTCCTCAATAACGGTTCTCTTGACCTACTAACCACTATCTTTCACCTCTTTTAAGTTCAATCAATTCGTATCCTTCTTTGAATCTTTTGTAAACCGCATAGAACTTTACGGAACTGCGGTATATAAACTGTTATTATTATTATTAACAGGAAGAGCGTTCCCTAATTGAGGACCCACCATTTCAAAAACACGAGAACGAATGGTAGAACGCAAAGAAGGAAGAGCCACTAACTGCTTTGTCTAAGACCTCAAAGAACGTGGGGGTACATATGGCAACATTAAACTTGCCACCATGCTCGATGAAATTGGATGCAAGGCCTTATAAACTAGTGACACGATCTTGAACTGAATTCTCCAAACCACTGGAAAAAAAAAATCAGGCTTTTTAAAAATTCTGTTTGTCTGAACAGGAACTACTCAGGATGCTAGGGTTTTATCACATTTGTCCTGAATTTCAGAGAGCAACTGCATTTCGGAATGAGATCTGAGCTATTATCTGTAGACTGACGCCTCCTGGGGTCATAAAGAAAAGGATTCAGGTTCGCACAGACTCGGCTGATGGGAGCCATTTATTTAGTGGAATGTATTACCCAATAATATGCATCCACCAGTCCTTCCATTACCTTTCCAAACAAGGGTATGGAAGCAACATGTCTGTAGTTTAAAACCATGTCTAATGAGATTATCTTAACCCTAATTCCTAAAAATAGAAGCATCACCCGAAGAATTTAGAATAAAGCCTCCAGACATATCATAATTCAATCATTTTAAGAACCAGCACAGAAAATTAGAGAAAGGCGACATAAGCAGGTAGCTGGACCAGTATCTAATACACAACATGAATTAGCAAACTTCTTAATTAAAAGGTATAATGTCTTCATCCTGAATAGGAGAGAGTCCCAGATTAAAAGGTTTTACCCAATTCAATGGCTGAACACAACTAGTTTGGAGATCAGGGCCGACTTAACTGATGGACCAGGTGAGGCTCTGGCCTAGGGCGCCGTTGCTAAAAGATGCCACCCAAAGTTGTGACATCACCGGCCCATAAGTTAAACTACCTCTCCCTCCCTCTTTGATGCTGCTGCCTGGTTCCGGCAGGGTACGGTTTCTTAGGCCAGCTGCCGCAAGGTGAGAGGGCCAGCATCAGAGGAGGAAATGCAGCCCTTCCCTCCTCTGATGCTACTGCTCAACACCGATGCTACTGCTCAACACCGATGCTGGCCTAGGAAGCTGCAGGACAAGGGCAGTAGCGTTAGAGGAGGGGAGCCTTAATCTCTTGATCCGAACCCGCTCGGAGATCTGTTGGTACAAGTATGCATGTTGTACCACAATGTGTGCACTTTTGGCAGACCCATCTTGGGATTATTTAGTTATTATTTAGCTCATGCTTTTTTTAAGACTCCTACTACTGTTATTATTAAATATTTCTATAGTGCTACCAGATGTATGTAGCACTGTACAGAGTCACAAAGAAGACAGTCCTTGCCCAAAAGAGTTTACAATCTAAACAGACAAGACAGACAAACAGGGTGCCATAGATCAGGGCCCCATAGATCAGGGCCCAAGTCCAGTCCTCGAGATCTACTGGCAGGCCAGGTTTTTAGGATATCCGCAATGAATATGCATGAGAGAGATTTGCCTGCACTGCCTTCTTGGTATGCAAATTTCTCTCATGCATGTTCATTGTGGATATCCTGAAAACCTGGCCTGCCAGTAGATCTTAAGGACCGGACTTGGGCAGCCAATAGATACAATTAGGGGGAATGGTTAATCTGCTGAGTGGGTTGAAAGGCAGTGGGGACTAGGGTTATGGATTGAAGGCTATATCAAAAAGGTGGGTTTTCAGTTTGCTTTTAAACAAGGGAAGGGGCTTGGTGGACAAACTCGGGTAATTTATTCCAGGCATAGGGGGGAAGCTAGACGAAAGGAATGAAGTCTGGAATTGGCAGTGGAGGAGAAGGGTACAGCTAAGAGCAGCTTATCTGAGGAACGGAGTTCTCTTGGAGGTGTATAAGGAGAGAGAAGAGAGGAGATATTGAGGGGTAGCAGAATGTAGGTCAGCAATAGGAGTTTGAACTGTATGAAGGCAGATAGGGAGCCAATAAAGTGATTTAAGGAAAGGGGTGACATGAGTATAGTGAGGTTGGTAGAAGATGAGTCATGCAGTAGAGTTTTGCAGAGATTGCAGGGAGGAGAGGCGGCACTGCGAGAGATCAGTTAGAAGTAGATTGCAGTAATCTTAAGTATAGTTTAAAGTGAATTATATATAGGTACAATGGATAGTTCTTGTTCCTGCAGGACTCATAATTTCATTTTGTATCTGAGGGTTAAGCTGATATATCCAAGGGCATAAGGAGCATCACTGGGATTTGAACTCCCTGGTTCTTAAAACCACTGCTTTAGCCACTAGGGTTATTCCTAGACTGGGTGGTGTTTTTGCCAGAAAAATAGCAGATCTTTTCCATGGGTGACAGGACTTAAATCCTCACATATTGGTGATGTCTCTGATGGAGCCTGGTGTGGGAAACATTACTCCAGCAACTTTTCTAGATGCCTTTGAGTAAGTTCACTGCCTGTCAGACATTACCACCTGGATGTCTCACTGCCATCTAAAATTGAATTGGGCTATAACTGGGCGCCTAAATGTTATAAGAACATAAGAATATCCTTACTGGGTCAGACCAATGGTCCATCTAGCCCAGTAGCTCATCTTCACGGTGGCCAATCCAGGTCACTAGAACCTGGCAAACCCCCAAATAGTATCAACAATCCAAGCAGTGGCTTCTCCCATGCAACTTGGGAGGGGCATGGAATTCCCAGTATTCTTATGTGTTCTTTCTCTGAACTACTTGTACCTTTCATTAACTTTTTCTTCTTCAGTTTTTATTGCTGTATATTCCTTAAATCATCTGTGAATTTGTATCTAACCTCTTCATGTAAGAATATAAACTATTATTCTACTACAGGGGTAGGCAATTCCAGTCCTCGAGAGCCACAGGCAGGTCAGATTTTCAGGATATCCACAATGAATATGTATGAGATGGATCTGCATGCACTGCCTCCTTGAAATGCAAATCTATCCCAGGCATAATTATTGTGGTAGCCTGAAAACCTGACCTGCCTGTGGCTGAGGACCGGAATTGTCTACCACTGTTCTACTGTAATATAAACAGTAAACCCCAATTGCTTTTTATGGGCCTCTTAAATGAGAATTACTTGAACCTGTATTCAATATTTCCCTGCTATTATGTAACCTTTACTTATTAAGATAATGTAATTCCCCATGTTACTATATGGACCTCTTGGCTTGTAAATCACCTTGAACCTGTAGTGTATAAGTGCAATAAAGAAATTCAGATTACCGTATTTTCACGCATATAACGCGTGCGTTATACACGATTTTTACAAACCGTGCATAACCTTGCGCGTTATACGCGTGAGCGCGTTGTACAATGTTTTTTTTTTCATTCCGATCTGGCATCCCCCCCAGCACCGCAAAACATCTCTTACCCAATTGGGCACCGGCACCAGCACCAATGCACAGGATGTGCCAGTGCCAGTGCCCGAAGATCCTCCCTCATTGGGCTGGGCGGTGTGAGGGAGATCCTCCTTCTTCCTTGTGCCGGGCTGGACTGGGCTTTGAGCATTTGCGCATGCTCAAAGCCTTCTGGTCTCGCTCTCTCCGAGATTCTCAATCTGAGAATCTCAGAGAGAGCGAGACCAGAAGGCTTTGAACATGCGCAAATGCTCAAAGCCCAGTCCAGCCCGGCACAAGGAAGAAGGAGGATCTCCCTCGCACCGCCCAGCCCAGCCCAGCAACAACGAGGGAGGATCTTCGGGCACTGGCATTGGCACGTCCTGTGCATTGGTGCTGGTGCCGGTGCCCAATCGGGTAAGAGATGTTTTGCGGTGCTGGGGGGGATGTAGGATTGCGGGGGAGGGGGGGTGACGCGAGCGGGGGGGAGGATGCCGGTTCGCAGGCCAGAAGAGTAAGCGGGAGTGGGAGGAGGTTATAGCAGCATGCGCGGTATACGCGTGTGTGTGCTATATAAAAATTTCTTTACAGAAATGCTTTGGACCCGCACGCTATATGCGTAATACACGTATGCGCGTTATATGCGTGAAAATACAGTAGATTATTCGCATTTAGGCGTGCAATTGCTGCATTTAGGCCTGATCATTTACATTAGCCATCTATAGCATAAGTGATCATGCCTGAAGTTGGCTGTGTAACGAAACAAATGCTAGACTTCTATAACAGATTTGGTTCCTGGCCAAAGAATTTACACACACTGCCACCTATGTTCCCTCATGTAACCTGATTTCTGAACTGATGCCTTCATGTGAAACCAACAGAGATATGTAGGCAGGCATTTTGTTATGCAGATCCTTTTATCTGGATTAAGCTTGGGTGGATCCTAAACTCAAGATAGCATAGTTGGTTTTAAGAAAGGTTTGGACAATTTCCTGGAAGAAAAGTCCATAGTCTGTTATTGAGAAAGACATGGGGGAAGCCACTGCTTGCCCTGGATCGGTAGCGTGGAATGTTGCTACTCTTTGAGATTCTAGAATCTTGCCACTCTTTGGGGACTCCACATGGAATGTTGCTACTCTTTGGGGATTCCGCATGGAATGTTGTTACTCTTTGGGATTCTAGAATCTTGTTACTCTTTGGGGTTCTGGAATCTTGCTTACTCTGAGATAATGGAATGTTGCTACTCTTTGGGCTTTTGCCAGGTACTAGTGACCTGGATTGGCCACCGTGAGAATGGGCTATTGGGCTTGATGGACCATTGGTTTGACCCAGTAATGCTATTCTTATGTTCAACTTAGCCATTGACTTTTTTTTTTTTTTTTGCTGGATGCAGGAATTCAGAGAGTATTACTGTCTCAGATCTCCATTTTTTAGCTGATTGTTAACGCTAGTTAATTGTGGGTTTTGTTTGTACAGCCACCATGTTATTGTTATTTTCATTGCTATTGCTTTTGTTTTACATTTATATAAAAGTTACTTCGCATATAATTTTACTTCGTTGCCTTGGCGTATTTTTGAGAAGGTGTTTTTGGTCTCTGCCAGTTATGAGAAAACGTTTACTTATGGCTTTGATGGAGAAAATTCAAGAAAAAGGATTTAATTGCTCAGGATAAATGGAATGACAGGAATAACATTCACCAAAATTTCAGCAGGGTCTCTGGAAGAGCAATCCAAATAACTTCAAAGCCAATCACAGAAAAAGCAGGTCATCTTTGCGGGGAGCCAGCAGACCCTGTATTAGGAATGATGCCATAACAGGACACAGCAGCAGACCTTACCTTAGCTGAAGTTCCTTCAGATCCATGGGGCAGGTCTCAGCAGGTGGTTCATTTCTCTCCTGAGGCGCTCCAGGAGCAGTATCCGCCATAACAGTTACCTAAAAAAAATGGTCTCTTTAACAAAAATGTTCTAATTAGTTGAAACAATGCAGAATCAAGGGAACTGGATCGCTCAAGAAATAGTCCATAACGAACAGTAGAGAGAGCTTTTTTCAAAGTGAAAGAAGAAAGATACCATACACCTAGAGATGGATCACAAGTTTGTGAGCCCCTGGTTCAGCTAGCACATAGTCCCCTCCCAGGCCACAACTGCCAAGTATATAGTTTTACTATCCATCATACAACATACATGCAACTGTGCAAGTACATTTATATACGTAAGCATATAACATCAAGTGATGTTTTAAAGTTAAACAAATATGTGCACTGACAGAAAGCAATTACTAATACATGTTGTTAGGTGCCATCGACTCGTGTTTGAGTCCTAGCGACTTGATGAATTGCAGATCTAAAAAGAAATCGGTTTTGTGCCAGTCCAGAAAGGTCTTCCAGCGTCCTCCTCATGGCTGTTTTCAATGTGTCCAGCCATCTGACTGCAGGTCGTCCTCTTTGCTTGGTTCCTTCGATCTTTCCAAACATGATGTCCTTCTCTAGTGATCTCTCTTTTCTGATGGTGTGACCAAAATATGACAGTTGTAACTTCATCATTTGGGCTTCGATCTCTTCCAGAACTGATTTGTTAGTTCTTCTGGAGGTCCATGGCACACCTAAAATCCTTCTCCAGCATCAAAGCTCAAATGAGTTGATCTTCTGTCTTGTTTCCGTAGTGTCTAGCTTTCAAAGCTTAACTGACCACTGAGAAAATGAGTGAGTGAACAAGTCTGATCTTCGTTTGGAATGTTACCTCCTTGCCTTTGAATACTTTGTCGAGAGCCTTCATTGAAGAGTGACCAAGTGCTATTCTGTGAAGTATTTCCTCCCTGCTATTTGCTTCTTTGTTTACAAAAGAGCCTAGGAGATAGAATAGAAGTTACAAAGGATTTCAATTGCCTTCAAGCTCAAAATCTTTATCATTTTCTGTGTTCACGATCTTTGTCTTATGTTCAGTTCTAATACCATGTTATGACTTTCGGCTTAGAATTTTTTTCAGTAGATACAGCATGTCTTCTTTGCTAGTGGTGATGAGCGTTGTATCATCTGTTGTTTATATTTTGGCCACCAAGTTTGAAATAGACATTCTGTTCTTCTAAATTTGCTTTTCTGAAGATGGTTTCACTGTACAGGTTGAACAGGTAAGGTGACAAGATGCATCCTTGCCTGATGCCACATTTTTATTGGAAACCAATCAGTGTTGCCATATTCAGTTCTCACTGCAGCGTCTTGATTTTCACATAGGCTCTTATCAGCTGAGTTATGTGTTTGGGTATTCTCATTTGCACCAGAGTTCTCCATAGTTTATTGTGATTCAGAGAGTCAAAAGCTTTGCTGTAGTCGATAAAGCAAAGGTATAGGGACTTTTGGTATTCTTTGCTCTTCTCTAATATCCATCTAACATTGGCAATAATGTCTCTTGTTCCTCAACCTTTTCTGAAACCAGCCTGAACGTCAGGTAGTTCTTGCTCAATGTATGGAGCTTTCATTGTATTATTTTCAGCAATATTTTGCTGGCATATGGAATTAATTGTCCTTGGCATCACCTTTCTTTGGTATAGGTACGAACAGTGATCTTCTCCAATCGGTTGGCCATGTTTTTTCCTTCCAAATCTGTTGACATAGTCGAGTGAGAGCCATGATAGCACTTTCTGAGCCTTTTATTAATTCAATTGGAATATCAAGCGACTTGTTTTTCAAAAAAGCTTTAATTGCTGCTGTAACTTTTTAAAATATCTGGTTTTCCTTCAGCTTCAGTTTCCAGTTCAATTTCCCCAATATTATCCTCATTTTAATGCTTTCTGGTTCATTCAATATCATTCCATTGCCATCTTTAAGCATCCCTAGTCGAGGTTGGAATTTCTGCTGCAATCTCTCAATCTTCTGATAGGCTAATCTGGTTTTTCCATTTACAGGTTCGGATTCAATTTCCTGTCAAATTTCCTTGAGGCATTGTTTCTTGTCTTGCCGAACTTGATGTTGAAACACTCGGACCATTTGTGAAAGTTTTGCTTTTCTTCTTTCTTCTGCTATTTTTCTGTTTTTTTCCAAGATCCAAGGTGATTTCTTAGCTTTCTTTTTCTTCTGGAGTGTTTTTTTAGCTTCATCACTAATTACAGTTTTGATGTCATTCCATAACTCTTTGGACTCTCTTATCTCCTCTATCAAGCAAGGCAAACCTGTTGTTTAGTTTTATCCAATAGTCTGATGGAATGTTTTCAATGCCGTATTTTGGGAAGTCTTTAATGATCTTCTTGCAAAGTTTTACCTTGATCTTGCATGTCAAAAGCTCTGTTGCTCACTTACTCCCTTGTTTTACAAAGCCGCGCGGCAACGGTCCCGAAGCCCTTTAAATCTCTATGGACTTCGGGGCTGTTACCGCAGCGCAGCCACTAGTGCGGCTTCGTAAATCAGGCCCTTAGACATAGTACAGTACAGTATTTTCACAGAAGTTTTCACTTGCTTTTCTCCATGAAAACTCATCCATCACATTGTATAGAATACAAAATGTAGTCTATATAGATACCCGTAGATAGAAAAGAAAACATTTTGCTTGGTCAGTTGCTGTTAGCGTTATAGGGTACTGACACAAGCATTAACAAATGGTAAACATCAGGGTTTCAGCAGAGTTTATAAATAAATTTATCACCCTCCTGAAAAACACAGCTACTGGACAGTAAAAAGGTAGGCTACTACACAAAGCTCCCCTTGATAATGAGAAGCCCCCCCACCCAAACGTTTAAGCCCTTGAGTCTGGGCTTAGTAGACCCTGCAGGGATCTGTTCTTGCATATACCACAATACGACTAAAAATATACGCTGGATCTTAAGACGGTTAACATCGACTTTTCCTTTGCGCACAGATTCTGCTACCATAATTCTTCATTGCTCTACATACTTATAACTGCATATTTATATTTAAATTTGTTAATTTTTTTTTGAAACTTTTTGAAATGTATAATTAACTGCAAAAATTTCTTAACTGAACTATATGTGTTATTTTACCTCAACCCATATGCATTCCTGGGAATGTTTCCTCTAAATCTACCTATTTGTACTGCAGGAACAATGTGAATTAATTTTCTGAATGAGGGATGAACTGGGATATGTGCGTTGGTGTATGTACGATCCACAAACACCAACCAGCTGTTCTTTGGGAGATATGGAAGGATAGTACAAAGTGAGTTCATTTTGAACGTTGTTGAGATGGCGATTCAACAGCCTGAGGTCTAACATAGGGTGAAATACGCCATTCTTTTTGGGAATGAGAAAGTATTGAGTAGAATCCCAGACCTTTTTGGAGGAACTTCTTTCTATACAATGAAATTGTGGGAGAGATGTTATCTTGCTTTGAAAAGTCAGCAATTACTGTGGAGGACAACAAAACTTTGGGAGTCAAAGAGGGGAAATTGTCTGCACCCATTGTGGATGATAAGAGAGGACCCAAGAGTCCAAAGTGATATTCTTCCTCCTGCGATGGTTAAAAAAAATTTAACCTGCTTCCCACTGGCTGATTCGTGTAAGGTGGGATGAGAGGAGATTGACAGTCAAAAGCTTGGAGGCGGATTTTGTTGAGGCTGTGTGGTAGCCTAACTATTTTCGGTCTCTAGGATGTTGTCTGGAAAGTTGGGTGGAAGCTCATCTCTGGTAATGAGGGTTGTTATAATAGCGAGACTGTTGATATAGCAACCCAAAAAGGACAGTGATGTGGACCAAGATTAATTGTGATTAAAATGTTTAATTATGCAAAAAATTGACTAATCACATTAACTCAATTAATTAATTAATTGTGATCATGGTACAATGTTTAATTATGCAAAAAATTAACTAGTTCATCACATTAATTAACTCGATTAATCCACACCCCTAATGTTAATACACGTTAACATGTATTAATGTGCATTATTTAGTACAGGGCCCATTTTAGACAATAGAATCTATTTACTAACAGAGAAACATAGAAATATGATGGTAGATAAAGGTCAAATGGCCCATCCAGTCTGCCCAACCGCAGTGTCCACTATCTCCTCCTCTCCCTAAGAGATCCCTCGTGGCTGTCCATGCTTTCTTGAATTGAGATACAGTCTTTTGTCTCCACCATCTCTACTGGGAGACTATTTCACGCATCTACCACTCTTTCTGTAAAAAAGTATTTCCTTAGATTACTCCTGAACTTATCACCTCTTAACCTCATTCAAATGAAAGAGACTCACTTCATGTGTATTTATGCCACATAGGTTTAAACATCTTTATCATATCTCCCCTCTATTGCCTTTCCTCCAAAAGTATACATCTTGAGATCTTAAGTGTGTCCCATATGCCAGTGTCTCTCAAACTGTGTGCCATGGCACAGTGGTGTGCCCCAAAGAGATTCAGGGTGTGCCATTAGAGATTCCAGAATTTTATTTTAATTTTCAAAAATTCCCTTCATAAGTATACACTAGAATAGATGACACGTGTGTCGCATATACATGACTCTGAGTGATACAACCGCCCAGACAAGCATCATTCTTTGACATGATTGGTTCTTGAAAACTAACGATAAATAATTTTAGTTTCATTTTTACTTTTTATGCAGTAGTTATCCGAACTTGAGCAACAAAGCAATCAAGGCTTTGCTACTGTTTGGATCTTCTTATCTTTGTGAACTTGGATTTTCAGTTCTAAGAGAAATTACATCGAAAAATGAGCATGGCTGCAGATGGTGGGTGATGAAATGCGTGTTTGCTTGTCTGTTGACTATCAAGCCGTGTTTTGAGTTAATTTGTACTCAAAAACAAGCACAACTATTATTGCACTGATTAGCAATTCTATCTACTTTAGTTTCACCATTGTTACAGTTACCCACACATAATTTAAAGAACTTTAAATAAATAACTCTCAAATTTACCCCCTCCCAATTTACAAAACTGCGCTAGCATTTTATATCGCTAGTTGCGGCAGTAACAGCTCTGACACTCACGGAATTCCTACGAGCGTCAGAACTGTTACCGTCACGGCTGGAGCTAAAAGACGCTAGCGCGGTTTTGTAAAAGGGAGGTGGGTAATTTTTTGTAGGATTTGCAATTTTATCATTTCAATTATAATGTGCCGTGAAAAACATTTGCTCTGTTTATTGTGCCGAAGCTAAAAAGTTTGAGAGACACTGCCATATGCCTTATGACGTAGACCACTGAACATTTTTGTAGCCTTCCTCTGGACTGACTCCATTCTGTTTCTATCTTTTTGAAGGGTGGGGCCTCCAGAATTGTACACAATATTCTAAATGAGGTCTCACCAGAATCTTATACAGGGGCATCAATTACTCCTTTTTCCTACTGGCCATACCTCTCCCTATATAATCTAGCATCCTTCTAGCTTTCACCGTCGTCTTTTCAACCTGTTTGGCTACCTTTAGATTATCACATACTATCACACCCAAGTCCCACTCCTCTTTCATGCACAAAAGTTCTTCAACCCCTAAACTGTACTGTCTCCTCGGGCTTTTGTAGCCTAAATGCACGACCTTGCATTTCTTAGCATTACAATCTTAGCTGCTAATTTCAGACCATTTTTCAAGCTTCGCTAGGTCCTTCCTCAAGTTATTCACACCATCAGGGGTGTCTACTCTATTGCAGATTTTGGTATCATCAGCTAACAAGTTAAGGCCAGATTTACTAAAATGTGCCAAATCTGAAGCCCCTTCCAGACCTATCCAACTGAATGAGGATTTTATTCCTATAGCAGGATGAAAAAGAAGGGCATGGGGAAAATCATCTTTCACGTCATAGTTTATTTTCTGTATTCTGTCTCCACTGTCCTGATTTATTCCCAGTGCCACACAAGTAATGAAGGGATTTTTTGATTAGTATCTATTGTGCATTTTCCTCTGTCCAGATTTCCTCTCACCATGTCCTTGTGCTGAGGTCGGAGTTCCTGCAGTTGTC
The DNA here is from genome assembly GCF_902459505.1 of Geotrypetes seraphini. NCBI lineage: Eukaryota > Metazoa > Chordata > Amphibia > Gymnophiona > Dermophiidae > Geotrypetes > Geotrypetes seraphini. The sequence goes on from NC_047092.1 coordinate 23,672,110, forward strand.
TTTCAAGAGTAGCGCAATGGGCTATAACTTCACTGTAGCGCTGATTGCTCTCCCGCAGGTTCTGGCTGCTGCCTCGCAGCTGAATGACGAGCAAATTCTTTTCCTCATAAATATGAGAGAGCTGCAGAGAAAATGGATTATGCACAGTTAGAAATAACAAAGACAAGAAACAGGGGGACCTTATAGACCGCTATCCGACTGAACTTCAAAGCGGTTCACAAAATAACAATAGTAGTCAGAACAGAAATACATACCACATTTCCCCATATATAGGCCGTGGCCTATACATGGGTTTTGCAAGCCTGCCCAATGAGTGCAGCTTGCATAACTGAGGCGGCCTATAGTGGTTTTTAAAATCATTCCCCTTCCCTCCCTCACTGGATGGCAGACAGCTGCCTCCTCAAATCTCGCGGCCAGCGGTACAGGGCAGAAGTGATCTTTTCGATCTCCAGCCCAGACCCGCGCTGCTTCCTGCATGGCTTTGCCATCAGTTCTCATGGGACTGAGAACTGATGGCAAAGCCATGCAGGAAGCAATGTGTGGCTGGGCTAGAGATCGAAAAAACTGCTCCTACTGCTGGCCGCAAGATTTAAGGAGGCAGCTGTCCGCCGTCCAGCGAGGGAGGTAAGGGTGGGAGGGGGGATAATTTTTAAAAACAGTATAGGCTGCCCCAGTTACTGGTAGATAAGCCATGGCTAATACAATGGGGCGGCTTAACTATCAGTTTTAAAACTTGCATAGGCATTTTCTGCGGCTTATACAAGGGGGCGGCCTATATGTGGGGAAATACGGTAATAGTAAAGTAAAACACAACAAAAACACAAATTTTGATTCCAATCCAATACACCACTACTTCTCATTTCTTGCTGCAGCAAGGGTGATTTGAGCAGTGCCACGGAGATGTTCCATTAGACCACATCTGATCCAATTCCATTAGTTACTGATATTGGCACGGTGGTATTTTAACTTTTAATGTACGTAGATAAAAGGGCATTACAAGGAGGAGGTGGGGGTGGGCTGGAGTTAAAGTACACTTAGAAATTCAACTTTTTTTTTTAAATTTATTTATTTATCATTTTACACAAAAAAATTATCAAGCATTATATCTTGTACAGTAAGATTGTATCCTAATACATATATAATAAGAAGAAACATATAACATATTTTCTTACACTTAAACACTTATTATATATGTATTAGGATACAATCTTACTGTACAAGATATAATGCTTGATAATTTTTTTGTGTAAAATGATAAATAAATAAATAAATTAAAAAAAAAAAAGAAATTCAACTTTCCCCTCGAGGCCTGACCTGAACATGTAGCGAGTACCAAGTTGCATCCAAAGACTTTGCTGGTCCAGTTTTGAAAGGGAAAGTCCACAGGGTGATCCTACTGAAACTGTTCTTCCAAGTTCAAGTGAATTTTGGAAACTGGCCCCCTAACATTTTTGATTTAGTAGTTTAGTTCATGAAAAGGGAGAACAGAGTCTAGCATTCTTGTTAGAAATACGTAGATTTCTTTGGAAAATGCAGGGTGCTGATGGAGGAGTTTGTTTTAAGCAGCTGCAAACATGTGGTAAGAGCAGATAGCGTATCTGGTTTTAAGAAAAGTTCCTGGAGGAAACGTTCCTGGAGGAAAAGTCCATAGTCTGAGAAAGACATGGGGGAAGCCACTGCTTGCCCTGGATTGGTAGCATGGAATGCTGCTACTCTTTGGGGATTCTGCATGGAATGCCGCTACTCTTTGGGATTCCGGAATCTTGCTACTCTTTGGGGATTCTGCATGGAATGTTGCCACTCTTTGGGATTCCGGAATCTTCCTTTCTCTGAGATTATGAAATGTTGCTAATATTTGGGCTTTTGCCAGGTACTAGTGACCTGGATTGGCCAACTTGAGAACGGGCTATTGGGCTTGATGGACCCAGTAAGGCTATTCTTATGTTCACTATTGATGTTCCTTGCATTTCTCAATGGCAACACCATATTGATGCACAATGCAGGTATCGACGAGACCACTGCCTCTGAAAGCTCTTGCACAATAGTAGCTCTAGATACTACCAATATTTTATCTTTTTATTTAATACATTAAAGTCTTGCTTATCCAACCTTCACTTACCTGACCCTCTGGATTACTCAACATACCCACTGATGTCACAGTATTATTATTGAGCTCTCTTTCTCAGCATTGCTTTTAGTTAAAAGGCAGCAGTGTTAGGTAAGTTAAGTTTTACACTCTTTTATTGATATTTTATTGATATGGAAAAGGGTGGGAGGTGGGGGGGGAATAAAAACATGTATAATAATATTGTTTAAGAATGCCAAGTGTGTTATGTAAATTAATTGTAATAATACTGTACACTTGTTGAAAGAAATAAAAAGGAATAAAGATTTAAAAGAATCCCATATTGCCCGATACAACCACCACAAAAAAAAAAAAAAGTTTTACACTCTTTTTTTTCACTGCTTCCTCTATTCACTATTGTTCTTTTTTATCCCCCCTTTTCTGTATTATCCGACTTTTAGATCTCCAACAACCCGTCAGTTCCACTTACATCAGATAATCGAGACTCCACGCCAAAGGTATAACAAGTCACAAAAGAAACCATTTTCAGTAGGAACATCATAACTGAGTCTTACTGGCAGACTTTTACCAGTGCAGATAACACCGAGTTATACCATGGACTTAAAGAAATGCCACTAAGGTACCCTCAAGTGTTAACAGGCCCAGGAAATAAAAGGCACTTGCAAATACGGTTTGCAAACATTAGTCTTAGCACTCAAAACAGCAAGTAAAACATTAGACCCGATTTTCTTCACTGTGTTTTGGAAACAGAAATTGGGATATGGTTGGCTAAGGGAAAAGTAAACTGGAGGATGTTAAAAATTTGAGACTTGACATGCTGAATTATAGAGCTACCAATTAGCTCCAAACCATGAAAGAGACCTTTACCTCTTTGGGTTTTTTTTTTACCATTTTGTGTATTACTTTACTCTGGCAACACATGTTCAAAACGTTGTACTAATAAAAATGCTTACATCTGAACCACTTTAATCCGGTCTTCCATTATTTTTCTCTCTACTTCTCTAGTTTTTCAAAATACGAGACCTGGCTTAAATTAGTCTTCATGGATAAGAGCTGCCAGGATGACTTGTGTGGGAAAGACGCATCAGCAGCCCATGCTGGCCCAGAATTCTCCCTAAATCGTGACTTGGTTGGGAGCGGCACTACAGAGCAATTGCTGTACCTTGCTGTTCAGCTGCTGGATTCTCAGTTCTTTCTGGTGCAGCTGATTAAGGGAGTCACTGAGCTGGGATCGAAGGTGGTCAGACTCGGCATGATCCCCATGATGGGCGTCTGGGCAGCTGGCTGAATCCAAAGAAGCCTGAATAGAAACATAGGATGATGTTCAAAAATTCTCCCCTCCTCACTACTAGGATTAAACAAATAGTTCTGAACCATTGGCATTGTCATGCAGTTGCTTGATGGATTTCATGAACCTCCTATCAAAGAAACGTAATATTGGTGAACTTTTACGCACACCCTATAACGGATGCAATAGGGTAACCAGAGTATGTGGGGTCACTGTCAGTGGTGTTCGCAAGGAGAAATGTGGGTCCATCCCCAGACTGGAGAACAAATCTATACCACTGTAAATACCACCTTCATTACTACGAATGTGGTGGTGTTTTCTTCCCCCTCCTGGTAAGACAAGTCAGCAAATGCTTTTAAGAAATCTTTTTTGCCATTGCTTTTACAGACTGTTTTATTGAAGCTTGGTAAATGATATTTGAGCTCTTTGAGCCCCGCTGGAGGTTTGTGCTGACTTTTTCTCTGGTGTTTTCTCCCATGTTCAGCACTGGATTCTTCCTCTTGGAAAAAGAACAGTTGAAACACGATCTGTGGCGAGGAAGTTAAGGGGAGCTTTCAGAAATACTTGGATGTTACCGTTTTGGACGTGGAGTGTGGATGGGCTATTTTTGGATGCAGTTTTGTTTTTGGCTTGATTTTCACTGAAGATTTGGGGACTTGGGAACACAAGATTTTGTTGGCCAGATAAGACAGAACGCCATGGCACATTAACTATTGCCTTCCTGATCAGGAGAGGACATCAGAGAAAACAGCTGAGATAAGCATTTTTAAAAATCTTTTTCCTCTGTTTATTCATAATTGGAGGTAGGGAGGGTGTGTGCTATGATGGATATGTTTAACATTTTTTTAGTCTGTCTTTGGCATTGCTGATGTTGATTTCACTCAGAACATTTATATTTACATTACATTAGTGATTTCTATTCCGCCATTACCTTGCGGTTCAAGGCGGATTACATAAGGGTTGTCATGAAGTTACAAAATACATAGGCGGATTACATAAGAATAGTCGTGAAATTAGGTAATACATGATGGGTAATTTGAACATTTTAGATTTGATAAGGAGTAGATAGGTCAGTGGTCTCAAACTCGCGGCCCGGGGGCCACATGTGGCCTGCCAGGTCCTATTTTGAGGCCCTCGGTATATTTATCATAATCACAAAAGTAAAATAAAACCATTTTGATCATATGTCTCTTTACCTATAAATTACAATATTATTATTAAGACTTAGCCAAAAGGAAAAATTTATAAACTATAAAGAATTTTATCTCATGCAAAATTGTAATTTCTTTAATAAGAAGAAATTAACTATTCTTTCTGCGGCCCTCCAAGTACCTACAAATCCAAAATGTGACCCTGCAAAGGGTTTGAATTTGAGACCACTGGTATAGGTGGAGCTTGGGATTGATCTGGTCGTGCTAAATAGGTTTTATGTATTTTTTGAAGAGTAGGGTTTTTGTTTCTTTTTTTGAAGGTTTTGTAGTTTGTGGTCGAAGACAGCATATTGGTGAGCTGTCTGTCTAGTTTTGCTGCTCTGGTGGCCATTAGGTTGTAATATAGTTTTCTTCGTTTGACATTTTTGGTTGGCGGATGTGTGAATAGTGAGTGGGTTTTTTGTCATCATTTTGCTGTATGTGTTTTTGAATCTACTTGAATTCTCTTGTTTTGTGATATATTATCCAATGCCCATGCAATAAGATCTGTGTTGGACGTACTAGTAGATCTATTAAAGTACGCCTCACTGAGCACAAGTCTAGGGTAAATACTGATACTGACACTGCTCCAACTGTGGAACATTGGAAAAGAATGGGTCACACTATATCTGATATCAAATGGAGAGTAATTGATATGGTTTCTGTTGGGAGGGAGGGTGGTAAATCACCAGAAAGCTGTAAATGTAAAAGAGCAAAAATGGATTTTTGTTCTAAATGCCCTAGAACCAGAGGGATTTAATGAAGAAATAGATTGGATGTCCCTGGTTTAGTTTTAAAAAGCATTTTTTGCTGTGTTCAGTTTTTTCTGTATTCAGATTCCTTTGCCACTTCTTGTGTTGCTATTGGTCCCTTGGTTTTGCTTTCTGCTTGCTGTGATTGCTGGAATCAGCTGCCTGTTCAACTCAAAAAAAAACGGAAGTGAAGACAGACGCCAACACTTTGAATGAAATTCACTGGAGTGTGACATCAGAACTGCCTGCTGTAAGTGCTTTTTTCCTGGCTGATAGTTTAAGTCTTTTAAATACTTTTTCTACAAAATGCTTTTTTTATAAAGCTGTTTTCTATGAAGCTGTTTCTTATATATTTGAATGAGTTCACATTACTAGTGCAACTAAGGCATTGTAGGTTCTCTGATTTAAATGGGATCTTTGAACATATATTTTCTATACTTCTAGAATTTTGGGCTGGAAGTCTTGACCCTGATGAAAATTTTGAAACATGGCATGTCGGTGGAGGCGCTCCCATAATGCACTTTAAGAATAAGATAAGGTCTTATTTTTACTTCTAAATTTGCACAAAAAACTGCTGCATTTGCACTTTATATATAAGAAGAAAAGGTTAAAAATATACAAAAAAAGGATCCATTGAAGATATTGGCTCATATTATCCTTCTATAAACTCTAAATAAAGGAAAGCGAACCCTCTGAGGATTCTACACACTTTAGAAAAACATTCAATGGTTTATAAGATAGTACTATGAATATGTTTTGATATGCTGGGGAGATTCGGTGATCTATGAATATATTAAAATCTTTATAGGAGTAGACTCCCCCGTAAATTTGCGGTTCGCGAATCGCAGACTCAGTCATTTGCGGTATTTTCTGACTGCCTCTTCCAGTCAGAAAATACAGGGAATGACTGAGTCTGCGAATCAGCCTTCTGCACAGCCAATTCCTCCTCCTCTCTCCCCTGTCAGCCAATCAGCCTTCTGCACAGCCGATTCCTCCTCCTCTCTCCCCTGTCAGCCAATCAGCCTTCTGCACAGCCAAACCGCCTTCCAGCCTAAATATTGTTTTTTTTAGCACCCGCTGCTGCTGATCCGCTCCTAAACCGCATTTATGGTTTTTTGAAATTCATGGGTGCTCCTGGAATAGAATCCCTGCGAATTTCGGGGGAGAACTGTATACCACATATACAGCCAAAAAGGATCAATTCAATTATAATCATGAAAAGAACTCCATTTAAATAGAAAAGAAAAAAAATAACATTTCTAATACATAATATTATATAACATCTAAATTAATAAAATTAAATTAAAAATTAATACAAATTATAGGCCTAATTTTTAAATTGTGCACACACAGTACTAGCATATTGTGTGTGTACTGGCACATTTTTGAAAACTTCAGGGGTAAAAGGTTGACTTTAAGAGGGTGTCTTAATATTAAGAGATGAAATAGCCTGCACTGAAAGGGCCATGATGAATTGTCCTGCGCTGAAAGGAACACTTTGAAAGGGCTGGGCTGAACTAGCCATGCTGAAACGACTGTGCTGAATTGTCCCATTCCCACTTTAGAACCCTTTCAAATTCTGTTCAAATCTTTTGTCTCTTATGCTAGAAAAAGACTTACCTGTTTTTGGTATTGGTCATTGGTGACCTTTGCCTTAGAAAAATCAGACTTCATTTCGTGCAGAAGTCTCTGGAGGTCACTGATGTGCTGGTCTTTGTCAGCCAGGGCTGTCAGGTATTGCTCCTTCAGTCTCCCACCCTGGGATTCCCAAAATGTCTTTTCCTCTCTGCAGAAAGCACAAAGTAAATGTGCTTAATGCTGATCTCTATGACTCTCCACTGGAAATAGCTGGGGACTGTCCAAAGTGCTGTCTTAATTATCAAATTACTTCAAGGCTGGCAGTCAGGAGGAGCCGAATGAAAATTAGGGCTTTTCACAGCATTAAGGACCCCTTTTACACAGCTGTGGTAGCGAGTCCTGGCGTGGCAAAAGCAATGCAACCCATAGGAATTGAATGGGCTGCGTTGCATTTGCCACGTGGAAATTGTTACCGCTGTTTTGTAAAAGGAGTGCTTAGCCAGCCAATATCATGGGTCAAAATCACAATTAAAAGTAAATGAGGAACTAGAGATTTTAAGGGCAATTCAACAACCTAGGTGACCATATTTTACACAGTATCTGGCAAAAACAGGAATCCCTCCCCCAACATTTTTCCAAATAACTCCACAACAAATACTGTTGACAGGTGTTACTGCAAGGTCCTCTAAAAACTGGATGATCCCTGGTTTTCCAAATGACATCCTTCAGAAAGTGACCATTAAGAGCCATTTTAGCAAAATGGAATTTAGTGAAAAAGAAAAAGCTGCAATTCAATTTTTGCGACACAATAAGGAGTATAGTGCAAAGCATCTGCTATGGGAATTTCCTAATAAAGGTTGGACCGACGTGTTTTCAAAGGCCAGACTAATAATTTCCAGGGTTTATTTTAAATGTGCCTGCTTAACATTTAAGATCTTGCATGGCATCCTTGCCCTATATTGGTAGCATGGAATATTGCTACACCTTGGGTTTTGGCCAGGTACTAGTGACCTGGATTGGCCACTGTGAGAAAGGGTTATTGGGCTTGATGGATCATTGGTCTGACCCAGTAATGCTGTTCTTATGTTCCTTTCATTTCCCTGTCTTGGAATTCTGTAAGATCTGACATTACCGGATCTGCTCAAAAATGTAAATTGTCCTTTCCTACGTTGAAAGGCGTTACCCACATTGGCAAACTAGGGAGGTCTCTACTTTTCAAAATTATTGAGCTGTGGAATAATTTTCCTATTCAACTGCGCGATCTGGGCTCTTTCCAGCCATTTCAAAAACATCTGAAAACGTGGTTATTTCCAAAGTTGTAAATTCCGCTCCTATCCATACTATTCCAAATCCATATTGTATCTGTTCTCCTTTCTAAACTGTGCCGAGCTCTACTGGTATAGAGAAGATGCGGAATATAAGCTTAAGGTTTAGTTTAGTTTAAACAATTACAAAATATTTTGAAACGATAATGGTACATGTTTAGAACAGCAGTGCTTACACAACTCTGTGCTCGGGTACCCTTGCAAATGCTAGCAGGGTATCTAAGCACATATTTGCAAGGGGCGGAGCATGGGTAGAAATTAGGCGGGAGTCCCACTTTCAGAGCATTGTATATTATGTGCATCATTGTCACATTTAGGTACCTGCTCTTAAGCCAGCTCTAGGGTTGGTCTTACAGCAGGTGCCTAAATGTTACTACCGTGTTTCCCTGAAAATAAGCCCTAGCAGAGTTTTCGGGGTAGGTCTTAATATAAGCCCTACCCCTAAAATAAGCCCTAGTCCCGGGATTCGCCGGCAGTTTCCCTTCCTTCCCTCCCTCCCATCCCTTGTGCAACAGAACCTTTGAGCAAACACCATCTCTCCCCCTCTACTCGCTGCGCAGCCGAATCCCCATCCTTCCCTCCCTCCCATCGGAACCCCACTGTGAGCCTTACTTACCTCCCTAAACAGTGTCAGGCTAGCAGCGCTCTAACAGGCTGCTTTGGCCTTTGCCATGAATTCACTTCTGCGTTACTGATGAGATCATCAGTAACACGGCAGAGTGAATTCATGGGCAGACAAGGCCGAAGCAGCCTGTTTAGTGCTGCCGGCCCGACGCTGCTTAGGGAAGTAATAGGGCTCGCAGCGGGGTTCCAATGGGAGGGAGGGAAGGATGGGGATTCAGCTGCGTGGCGGGTGCTAGGGGTGGTGCTTGCTCAAGGGTTCTGCTGCAGAAGGAATGGAAAGGAAAGGAAGGGAAGCTGGGTAAGGGTCCTGCTGCACGAGGGATGGGAGGGAGGGAACAGTCCTGCTGTGTGAGGGATGGGAGGGAGGGGAGGAAAGATGCTGCACATGTGGGGGAGAGAAAGAAAAGAGGAAGAATTGGGGTGAAGGAGAGGAAGGGAGAGATGATCATGTGCATACCCCGAAAATAAAACCTAGTGCCTTTTTTGGGCCTAAAATTAATATAAGACACTGTCTTATTTTTGGGGAAACACGGTAGCATTCTATAATGGAAACTTGGCACTTATATTCTATACCCCTAAAAACTGAAAAATATAGGATGTGTACATATAAAAATATATAAATTACAGTATACCCCCAATGAATTCGCGGTTCAGAATTCGCAGCCTGTAGTTCGTAGTTTTTCACTGTTCTCTTTAAAAAAAAAAGGTACACAAGCGCCAAAGTCCCTGACTAGAGGCAACACTGCTGAGATTTTTGGGGTTTTTTTTACAGCAACCGGCAGCCTCTTTATCCAGGTGGTTGCTAGGACCGCAAAAACTTCTCTTCATGGACAGGATGGCCTCTTCAACGGCGCTTCACGAATCTGGTGCCAGGAAATCCCCGATGCCACATTCTTTGCCAATGGCTCCTCCCGCCTCAGGGCCAGAGTCAGGTACCACCAGAGGAGGGAAGCCCTTTTCTGCCGCCAGAGAAAAAGAAAACGGCATCTGCAGTCAGCACGAAAAAGATGCAACCGAATCCGGAGGCTTGTAGAACACCTCCCCTGCCAGTTTGCATGAAGCCAGTGTGAGGCCAGCAGAAACAGCCGACGTCTGCTTCATCTTCTAAAAGAGTTTAAATTATGAAAATATGCTTTTTTTTACCACATCTAATATTCGTGCTTTTTAAAAAATTCACGGACACTCTAAGAACATAACTCCCGTGAATTTCGGGGGTCGACTGTATATGATATAAAGCAAAAAAAAAAAAAAAAAAGATATAATTTATACATTTTTATGTTTACATCCTATATTTTTAAGTTTTGGGGGTTTTTGGACACTATATGGGATTTTTTTGTGTTAAACTCCTTTATTTTAGTACCTGTATTCTATAATCATGTGGTCTCAGGGAACCTAAATGGAGGCACCCACTTAAAGACTACTTGGGCGACAATGAACAGTGTCACTACCCACCTCAGTCCAGGCATTTCTCTGCTTCCCAAGATATCATTATGCCAGTCTTTCTCTGTACTCTCTGATCTCATAAACAAAAAGAAACAAAATCTTCCTATCTTATTTTATTGCCACTGAGAAGTCAAACGTGTCAAAAACACTGGTTGAATATGCTAAATTTGGTGAGCCAAAGCAATAAATCAAAATAATAAATGAAACCTATTAAATTTGATTAAGTTGTTAAAGGTCCTCGGTATTCACTCCTCTGTAGTCAGGACAAGCCTGTAATGAGAGTTGTGAGCCAATGTTACCCATAGAGAATGACACGGGGAAAAAATCTGTCCCCATTACTGCCCCGTCACTGGACCACCGTCCCCTTCACCGCCCCATCCCTGTAGCATCCACCCTTCCCTCTCGCCACCTCACTGCCCTTTGGCACCCTTTGCGTGGTTGCGGAAGTTGCGTTAGAGGAGAAGCTTCTGCCCACACACGCACACGACGGCACATACGCTCCAGCGGCTTTCAACAAGTCTCAAACCTTAAAACACGCTGTGAAAGTAAGGGGAGGGAAGGAGATAGATAGATTCGGGTAGGTAGGAAGGAGGGAGGGGGCCTTGCACAATCGGTGACCGTGCGCGTTCCCTCCCTTAACTGTGGCAGGAGAGATTGGGCATCTCTCCTGCTGCGGGTCACAGCAGTTCGGGTAGAGGGGTGATCGCATCATGGAAGGGGAGATGAGCCATCTCTCCTGCTGCGATGGTTGCCGGGCCACTAAGCTGATTGCACCAGCCGCCATCAGCTCAGCAGGCCCTTTTTCAGCACTTATACCTGTTATGACTTGGTCTAAGTCAAAATGTATAAGTGCCGACTAGGTAACCTGTCGGAAAGTTTGGTTATACCTGCCATATGCCTAGGTGTAGGTCGGCCCACCTCCCGCCCTTTCCCCTCCTCTAAAAATGTCTCTTTTCGCTCTATGCATTTAGAGGCAAGGGAAAGGCCTAAGCTGCTTTTAGATATGTCTACAACCAGCTTTGGTTATGGGTACTTAGACGATCAGGCTTTTTGGTCGTCCAAGTACCCATTTAGGCCACTTTTTAGACTTTTTTTTTTATTATGAGCCCCAATGTATCTCAAAGTAAAATGGTGCTTCAGGTTATATCATTCAAACTCTCTGATCTCATGCCAGCCATATTTCAGTTTCCAACATTTCATGTCAGTCATCTGTCTGGCTTCTCAGCTGTATCAGATTTGCCCCTATGCCCACCCCAACATCCCCATGTAAATCTTAAGCTACAGGAAGAGAATGTTCCTGGATTCTTACTGTAGTAACCTCTTGTTACTATGAAAAACCTTAACTTTCATTGGTCTTTGGGTAAAACTATATTTGGGTGCATATTGCACCCGTTCCCTACATACTGTCTGCAGCAAAACCAGAGACTGCAGTACGAAAGGGCTGTAAATTGTGGACAGATAACAAGGGGCAAAGTACAATTGTGTAGCAAGATGGCAGCAAGAAGAGCAGATTGATATGGTTATGTGATCAATTCTAACCTGAGCAGCTGGAGCTCCTGCTGCTGGAAAGCATTATCCAACCTCAGCTGCTCCTGGAGATGTTGCTCCTTTTCTACCTGCTGCCAACTTGCCTGTAGCTGGGCTTTTAGGTGAGCAATGTCAGATGTTTCCTCTCCAATCCGCAAATACTGCTCCTGTAGGTTCTTTAATTCATTCAGCTTTAAACGAAGAAAAGAACAGCCAGAGACTCAACCAATTCTACACCACAGAACAGATTAAATATTAAGAGAAAAACCACTCTCTAAAATTCACACTGAGGGATTGCAGAAGGTACACAAACATACATAAAATCCACTCACAGCATTAAGAGGCTTTCACACACACGGAATTTGGTCACATTTGAAGAGCAAAATGTAATCAGTTGTCAAAGGATGTGATGGGATAGAAGATGATCGATGGCTTACCAGTATGTCTCTGTCATTCTGCAGTGATGACAGAGCATTTTTCAAGCTTTGAATTTCTGCTGGGCTAGATGACGCCGATTGCTGCTTCTTGTCTTCCAGCTTCCTGATCTTATCCAGCTCGCTCAATAGTTGATCCCTTTCATCCTGCAGGCTTGCCATAGCTTTGAAGAATGACTGTAGTTGAGTAGAAGCAGCCTCCAACTCTGATGCTAAATGGTTTTTTTCTTCATCCTTAGATCGAAGCTGGTGGCTTAGTTGCTCAATTTGAGATGACACGCTGCCTTCTGTTAAACTGCTCCTCAGGGTTGTAAGATCAGCACTTAGAGTGTCTCTTTCCTTTACAACTGAGCTACGTTCTTCCTTTAGGTGAACCAATTCTTTCTCAAGATTCTGAATCATTGAGTGCTGGACCTCTAGATCTGACAAGTATTTCTTTCCCAGTTTTGATAGTTCTTCCTGGGTTTGGTCTCGGCTGTCTTGGAGAGAACTCATGGACTTCCCAAAAGACTGGATTTGGGATTTAAGGTCTTTGTTTTCCTCAGTTATGGTAAAAAGTCTCTGTTCCATCTCCATTAGCTCTCTAGCCAACTCTGCCACCCTCTCTTCTGCAGTTTCCGTTTCATTCCTCATGATTCCTGTATCATGTTTCAGGCTTTGCAATTCCTTCTCATGTTTTTCTTCCACTGCCTGTACCTTATTGGCAGCCTCTTTCTTCACACAGATTACTTCCTCTTCCAACTCTTCTATCCTCTTCTGCAGATCAGAGATATTATTGTTCAGCCTCTCAATGTTTTCCGCTTTTTCCTTTAATTGTGCCTCAAGTTCCACAACTGTGTTATCTTCTTTCAAAGCCATCACATTGTCATTCAACTGAGAAATATGTAATTTCAGAGTCTCTGCTTCTTCTGTAATTTTCTGCTTGTCCTGTTGAAGAGCATTAATAATATGTTTGAGATCATCCACCACCGTCTCTGAATCTCTCAGCTGCCCTTCCATATTGGCCTTTGCATCCTCTAAAAGCTGTATCTGCTCCAGTTGTTCTTTGAAAAGTTGTTTTTGCTGGGAATCCTTCAAAGTAATCACATAGTTCAAATCCTCTCTGTACCTCACTAGTTCGGCTGCCAACTTGGCATTTTCAGAGTTGGTATCATCCATCCTGCTAAGCAGACCTCGAACTTCCTCTTTCATTGTGTTGTTCTCAGTTGCTGCCTCCTGAATAAGCTGGTCTTTATCAAGGATCACGCTTAAGTGACGTTCCTCAAGCTGCTTGTACTCTCCAAGCACTTGATCTCGGTCATCCTGAAGAGAAGACATGGACTTCATAAAGGAATCCAAATTCGACTTGAGCTGTTTACTTTCCCCTTTCATGGTCGTCATCTTTGCAGCGAGATTAGTGAGCCTGTCTTGTAGTTTCTGTCTCTCAGTTTCTAAAAGTCCTCTTTCTCCTTCTTTCTCTCTCAACCTGTCCTCAAACTCCTTAACATCTCTTACATTTTGCTGTTGAAGCTCTAATATGGCTGTTGCCACAGCCTCCTCCTTGGCAGCAAGTAAGTTGATAATCTTCTGCTCTTTTGTCCCTATCTCTCCGTGCAACTTGTTGATTAACTCTTTGGAAGAAAGGAGGTCAGCTTGAAGCTGTTCACAACTAAATTTGTAGTCCTGCAATTGGGCCTCTTGCTCCTTGACTGCTTTTTCTTTTTCTTCTTTCACTGTCTCACTCTTGGAATATGATAGAGTCATTTCCTCCAGTAGGACTCTTAATTTCTTGTCTTCCTCAACCAGTTTCATTACATCTTTCTGGCAATTATTGTGTAGTGCATTTGAGTCGTTCAATTGTGATTGGAGCCTTTGGATTTCCTCTTGAAGGGTTTCCAGTTCTCTTTGGCGATTTTGTACATTGGTCTGCAGTTTTAATTCCCAGTCCTGCTTCTCATGTTCCAGTCTAGAACAGACAACAGGGAACACATTCTCCTATAACCATTCATTTCAATTTAACAAAGACAGACATAGAAATTGCATGGATTTTGTTGCCAGCAATTACAGCTTACCTGAATATTTCCGCAGAATAACCAACAGACAAAACAAATTTAAAATAGGCTAAAATCATCATAACGTCAAACTTTTTTAATGATATCCTTTCCATTATATCTAAGTACATTTTACTAAAGCAATACAGGTTGCAAACTCCATGGCAAATGATTTTCCCCTTCTCATTCCCACCTGTGACAGTTCTTGTACTTTCAACTGGAAAATAACAATGCAGTTAGAACAGAAGCATAGAACATGAAAGCAAATAAAGACCATATAGCCTATCCAGTGTGCCACACCAGCTGGTTAGCTCTACAATCCCTTCTTCTCCTTCAGGGATCCTCTAGGCTTGTCCCATGTATCTTGAATTCAGACATTCACCTTGACTCCACCGTGTCCAACAGAGGCAGTTCTGTGCATCTACCACTATTTCGGTAAATAAATATTTTCTAAGGCTTGCTCCCAAGTCAACTCCCTTTTAACTCTCATCCATGGACCTCTCCATTTCAGAGATTCACCTCCTAGCAATTATGTATTGGAGATAGTTAAGTGTCTTACTCTTATATCTCCCCTTTCCTACTCCTCTTCCAGAGTATACATGGTCTTTGGGTCTGTCCCCACATGCTTTATGATGAAAATTGTTAATCATTTTAGTAGCTGCTCTCTGGACCAACTCTATTTGAATGTGTGGTCTTCAGAACATACACAGTACTCCAAATGGAGAGACTTACACAGAGGCAATATCATAATATGAGCAGCTTGATTAATTGGAACAAACTGTGCTATTCTCCTGGAAAATGCCCCAGTTCCTATACTTTACTTTTTATAATGACAGCTTTTAAAATGATCAATCAACATCTCGGTGGGGGGGGGGAAGAAAAAAAAAAGACCTCAAAAACTGACTGAACATGTATACAAATTTAATTCTTGATGATCTCTATATGCACTAAATTTATCCAAAAGAAGAACCTCAGAGAGAGGCATAAATTGCAATTATATACTTTCTTAAGCTCCTCCAGAAAATTCAAAGTTTGATAAAACAGTTGCCACTGCTGCTGTGTTCACCACTGAAGTACACTTCCCCCTCCATATTCACGGTTTCCGTATCTACGGATTCGCGGTTTTAAACCAAAAAATGCTTTTTCATTTTTCTGGCTATTTTAAACCCCCTTAAGCCTTACCTGGTGGTCTAGTGGGTTTTCGGGGCAGGAGCAATCTTCCCACGCTCCTGCCCCATGCAGATCGCTCACAGGAAATGGCTGCCTTGAGCTCCTGTCGTAGCCATTTCCTGTGAGCAATCTGCAGAGGGCAGGAGCATGGAAAGATCGTTCCTGCCCTGAAAACCCGTTAGACCACCAAGTAAGGCTTAACGGGGGGCTTACAGGGCTTAACCTTTTCCTATCGTAATAAATTTTATGTTACGCTGGTTCCAATCGTAATTATTTTAGCAAATTTTTGTATTATTCACCACTAGTCTTTAAGCCCGTTACATTAACGGGTGCTAGAGATTCCTCGGCTTCCTCCCCCTCCCTTTCCCCTTCCAGTCTCGTCAACCCCCTTGTTTCCCTTTGCACAGTCTCCCTGCTTCATCCGCTCCTTCTCCTGCGTGGGCCACCTGAGCAGAGAGGACTGGGCAGAGGGGGCTGCCAGCCGGGGCCGGCAGAGAGGAGCTAGGCGGTTGGAGGAGTAGCAGCAGCCACTGCCGATTGAAGGCTCCGTCCCGCCTTCGCCTCCCTGGATTTGCTAGAGCGGCCTGCAAGGTTCGCTACAGTGGCTGGCGAACCTCAGCAGGCCGCTTTGAAGAGGACCAGCAGTGGGAGGGAGGAGTCGCTGGCACATGCGCTAGCGCAGGCGCCGTGAGCACTGGCACAGAAACACAGCTCACGCCACCAGGACTCACGGATTTTCGACAGCGCATGCGCGCTTAGCCTTTTATTATTATTTTTTTCACCATTATCATTTACGTCTATTGTAAACATCTAATATAATAAAATGCTAAGCGCGCATGTGCACTCTTACCACCGTGTTGCCTGATCTGTAGTTCCGTGGTCGGCAGAGTGCGCATGCGCGCATACAAAGGTCCCTCTCTCGCAGGTGATGTGCGATCTTGCCAGCTCTGTCTCCCTTACACTTCACGGCCGACATTTGCAACATGGAGGCAGGGAACACGCCAGTGACTCCCCCCTCTTCCCCTCACTCCATCTAACATAGCGGTCTCGGCAGCAACTCCCCCTCCCTTCATCAAACACAGTGTTCAAGACCAGACCGACGACCCCAAAACAATTCAAATTTGGCTGTAGTCCTCCAGGAAACATGGCACAGCAGACCGAAGACAGCAGGAGAGAAAAGAGAAGGCAAGTCGCGACCAGCCACTCAGACTTCAAGCCACCTGAGAGTGAGTCATGTAAAAACCGGAGCACTGCAAACACAGATTGAGGAAATGCCACAGCCAGTCGCGATCTCCCGGAAAACAGTAGGGGAGCCGCACCAAAGCAGAAACTCCACCAAGGGGAGCAGCTGAGGGGGTCCAGTTGGAATCCGCATCCCCCAAGCAGCAAAGGAAGGCCGATTTGACCGTTGGAGCCAACGGTCAGAAAGTTATTATACTCCTGGATTAAATAATAAGATCGAAAAAAAATGAATTAGACCAAATTAAAATTAAAAGAATAGTTAAAAGAATAAAAGATGCTAAATAACATAAAAGAAAACAAATAAAAACCCGGAGGCACCGAAACTGACACCCATACCAGGCACAGTCTTTCAATACTGTAGAACCCCAATTAAAAAGTGGAGGGGGAGGGAAATGCTGCTGCACAGGGAAGTAGGGGGAGGGGAGGGAAAGGGGGCCAGGGAGCCAACTTGCTATGCTTTGAGGAAAGGGGTGTCAGGGAGAGAAACAGACAGAAAGAAAGACAGGGGGCCAGAGAGACAGAAAGAAATACAGACAGACAAAGGAGGCCAGGGAGAGAGACAGACAGAAATAAAGAAAGACAGACAAAGGGTGCCAGGGAGAGAGAGAGAATAGCAGGAGAGAGAGAGACAGAAAGAAAGGAAGAAAGAGACAGGAGTAGGGAGAGAGACATAAATAAAGACAGACAGGCATATATTCTAGCACCCGTTAATGTAACGGGCTTAAACACTAGTAATGTAAATAAGTCATGTCTGTAAATTCAAATATTTTGTGTTCCTGGCTCTTTATTAGTCCCTACAGACTGTTCATCCACTGTCTATGTAATTTTTGGAATGTCCCGTCATCTGGGACACACGATAGGAAAAGGTTAAAATAGCTGCGGGAAGCGGGGGTTAGGGGCAGGACCGGCCCAAATATTATTCAGTTTTTCAATATTCACAGGCCGGCTCTGCCCATAACCACCACGAATACGGAGGGGGAAGTGTACTCTAAATTGACTGTTTCAATGCTTCTCTAGAATTGGGAAAGGGGCAAAGGCGAGTTCTTTCCTTAAAAGCAGAAATAAGGAAGAGGTTTGGAACTACAGGGATTAGTCAATTAATGGAAACACTTCTTAAACCGTGGATAGTGAGGTTTTCAGTGGATTGCAGGACCCATTCAGCATGGTTTTACTAGATGTAGGTCTTATCAGACTAATCTAATCTAAACCTTAAGTTTATATACCACAATCTCTCCATAATTATAGAGCTTGGCACGGTTTACAAGAGCTTAATATAAGGAAGGAACAACTTAGTGAGGTTGGAGGTTGAGTAGGGGGGAAGGAGAAATTAGGTTCTTACCTGCTAATTTACTTTCTTTTAGCTTCTCCAGACCAGTAGAGGTTAACTTTACGATTGGGTATATATCTAATCATGACCAGCAGGTGGAGACTGAAAACAAAACTTTGGGACAGTATATCCTAGCCCCTCCTCTCTATTTCCCTCAGTCTGCCGAATAGCCAAGCAGAACCAAGAACTGGAAACAACAGAGAGAAAAAACAATACTCCGAAAGGAGTAACAAATAACATACCCAAAAAAATGCTGTTGGAAAATGCAGAGGAGAAATTCCCGAAGGAAGAAGGTCCCCACAGCTCGCCAGCTAAGCCAGCCGAGCCACAGCCGCTGTTCTTCAATTCTCCCCGGCCCTAGAAAAATACTAGAACCCGCAGCAAAAACCAAAAACTGCCCGCGCAACAGCCCCAACAACAACAACAACAGACAGGGTGGGGACCTCTACTGGTCTGGAGAAGCTAAAAGAAAGTAAATTAGCAGGTAAGAACCTAATTTCTCCTTCTTTAGCACTCTCCAGACCAGTAGAGGTTAACTTTACGATTGGGACGTACCAAAGCAGTCCCTCTCACGGGCGGGACCCCCGAAGGGCCGATACCAGAACACGCTCACCGAACACCGCGTCCCGACGCGCCTGAACATCTACCCGATAATGCCGAACAAATGAATGCAAGGAGGACCAAACCGCAGCCTTACAAATATCCACCGGAGGCACGAGCGACGACTCAGCCCAAGAAGCCGCCTGACCCCTAGTGGAATGAGCCTTGAGAAACTCCGGAACCGGCTTCTGACTCAGAAGATAAGCGGAAGCGATCGTCTCCTTGATCCAGCGCGCAATAGTAGCCTTAGAAGCGCCAGCCCCCCGACGAGGACCCGCCAGAAGCACAAAGAGATGATCGGAGCTCCGAAAATCCCGGGTCCGCTGCACATAAGCATGGAGGACCCGACCGACATCCAACTTGCGCAGCTGTCGTTGCTCAGAAGAACCCTCCCGACTACCCAAGACCGGGAGGACCACCGATTGATTGACATGAAAAGGAGAAACTACCTTCGGCAGAAAGGAAGGAACAGGCCGCAAAACAACCCGCTCCTTTGAAAACTCCAGGAAGGGAGCCCTACAAGAGAAAGCCTGTAGCTCCGACACCCGTCTAGCGGAAGTAATGGCCACCAAAAAGACCGACTTCAGCGTAAGGTCCTTCAACGAACAGCCATCCAACGGCTCGAAAGGAGGGCGCACTAGAACAGAGAGAACCAGATTGAGATCCCAAGAGGGAATCGAGGGCCTTATGGGAGGCCTGAGCAACTTGGCCGCCCTAAGAAAGCGAATCACATCAGGAATGGCTGACAAACGCTGACCTGTCACCAGCCCCCGAAAAGCCGACAGGGCCGCCAGATGAACCCGAAGAGAAGACCAGGCCAGGCCCCTATCCAGGCCATCCTGCAAAAACTCTAGAATGTTAGGCAGAGAAGCGCGAAAGGAGACCACTCCCCGCGCTCGGCACCATTCCTCAAAAAGACGCCAAACCCGTACATAAGCCCGAGAGGTAGAAAGCCTCCGGGACCCCAAAAGTGTAGAGATCACCTTGTCGGAATATCCCTTCTTACTCAGGCGGCCCCTTTCAAGAGCCAAGCCGTAAGACAAAAGGGAGACGGGTCGAACATGGGAATGGGACCCTGCGTCAGAAGATCGCACTCGAGAGGCAGAGGAAGAGGATCCGCCACCAGATGCCTCACCAGATCCGCATACCACGGACGACGAGGCCAATCCGGAGCCACCAAGACCACCAGCCCCGGATGGCGAACAATGCGAAGCAGTACTCTGCCTACTAATGGCCAAGGAGGGAACACATACAACAGCCCCTCCGTTGGCCACGGTTGGACCAGAGCATCCAGACCCTCGGCCAGACCGTCCCTGCGACGACTGAAGAAGCGGGGTACTTTGGCGTTGCCACTTGTAGCCATCAGATCCATCAGGGGCTGCCCCCAAGCACGCACTAGCAACTGAAACGCCTCGGCGCCGAGACACCACTCTCCCGGATCCAAGAAGTGACGACTGAGGAAGTCCGCCTGAACGTTTTCTACCCCGGCAATGTGAGAGGCCGAGAGGTCCAGAAGATGCGACTCCGCCCAAACCATGAGCCGAGCCGCCTCCTGCGCCACCAGAGTGCTCTTGGTGCCCCCCTGACGATTGACATAAGCCACCGCCGTGGCATTGTCCGACAGGACTCTGACCGACTTGCCCAACAAAAGGGAGTGGAAAGCCAACAGCGCCAGCCGGACCGCCCTGGTCTCCAACACGTTGATCGACCAGGAGGCCTCCTCCGTGGACCAGGTTCCCTGAGCAGAGTGACCCAGACACTGGGCCCCCCAACCCAGGAGACTCGCATCCGTAAGGAGCACCGTCCACTGCGGAAGATCCAGACCCACCCCCTGAACTAGGTGAGGGGTCCGGAGCCACCAACGCAGACTGCAGCGCGCCAAGCCTCGCAGGGGAACCGGAACATCCATCCCGTGCCTCTGGGGAGACCACCTCCGGAGCAGAGCATACTGAAGAGGACGCATGTGGGCCCGCGCCCACCTCACCACGTCCAGGGACGCCGCCATCGACCCCAGGACCTGGAGGAAATCTCGCGCCCGAGGACACCGGGACGCCAAAAGCAGGCGAATCTGAGACTGCAATTTGCTCACCCGGGCCTCTGGGAGGAAGACCTTCCCCAAGGAGGTGTCGAACAGCACCCCGAGGTACTCCAGACGCTGAGCCGGAACCAACCGACTCTTGGAAAGGTTGACCACCCAGCCCAGCGACCGGAGAAACTCCACCACCCGAGCCGTAACCCGGTAGCTTTCCTGCAACGACTTGGCCCGAATTAACCAGTCGTCCAGGTAGGGGTGTACCAGAATGCCCTCCGACCGCAAGGCTGCCGCGACGACCACCATCACCTTGGTGAACGTCCGGGGAGCCGTGGCCAGCCCAAAGGGAAGCGCACAGAACTGATAGTGCCGACCCAAGATCGCAAAGCGCAGGAAACGCTGATGAGAGGTCCGAATAGGAACATGCAAGTAGGCCTCCGTCAGATCGAGAGAAGTGAGAAACTCCCCCGGCTGAACCGCCAGAATGACCGACCGCAGCGTTTCCATACGGAAAGAGGGAACCTTGAGAGCCCTGTTGACCCCTTTCAAATCGAGGATGGGCCGAAAAGTCCCCTCCTTCTTGGGCACCACAAAGTAAATGGAGTACCTGCCCGTGCCCCACTCCGGGGGGGGCACCGGAACTACTGCCCTGAGATCTAGCAAGCGCTGAAGGGTCTGGCGAAAAGCCTGCTTCTTCCCCGGAGTCTGACACGGAGAAGCGAGGAAAAAATCCGGCAGAGAGCGGGCGAACTCCAGGGCATAACCGTCCCGCACCACCTCCAGGACCCACTGATCGGACGTGATCTCGGCCCATTTGGGAAAAAAGTCGCGCAGCCGGGCCCCCACCGGAACCAAGGGGGGCGCCGGCAAGGCGTCATTGTGCAGGACGGGAAGCGGGGGAACCGGCGGAGGGGTTCCCTGCCCCCCGACGGGCCCCCCGAAAGGGCTGCATGCGCTGGAAGAACCGACCCCGGGAAAACCCCGGAGACTGGAAAGAAGCAGCCCCACGCCCAGGGCGATACTTGCGAAATTCCCGCAAACGCCCCCGGGCCGCACCCCCCCGAGACGCCGGGCGGGCACGGTCCTCCGGCAAACGGGGAACTTTCGAGTCCGACAGAGTCTGAATTAACTTATCCAAGTCCTCTCCAAATAAAAACGACCCCCGAAAGGGAAATTTAGTAAGCTTAGCTTTGGACGCAGCATCCGCCGCCCAAGCGCGCAGCCACAACACACGCCTTGCGGCCACGCCAAAAGCCATGGACTTAGCCGAGATCCGCACCAAGTCATACAGAGCATCCGAGAGGAATGAGGCAGCCATCTCAATCTTTGCTACCTCCTGATCCACCAGAGACCAGTCGTCAGACTCTCGATCCAAGACCCGCTCCGCCCACCGAAACACGGCGCGAGCGACCAGTCCCCCACAAATAGCCGCCTGGACCCCAAAGGCAGAGACTTGAAAATTTTGCTTAAGGATGGTCTCCAATTTGCGCTCCTCAGAGTCCCGCAAGGCAGAACCGCCCTCAACAGGCACGGTATGCCGCTTGGAAATAGCCGAGACCACCGCATCCACGACTGGCGAAGCTAACGTAGCCCGATCCCCTTCAGGAATGGGATACAGGCGAGCCATGCTGCGCGCCAGCCGAAACGGCGTCTCCGGCGTTTTCCACTGCTCAAGAATAATATCCCGAATATCCTGATGCATAGGAAAAGAGCGGGAAACGGAACGGATCCCTCGTAACAGAGGGTCCCCCACACGCGGAGTCTCCGGCGGCGCGTCCTCAAAACGCAAAGCCGAAGAAACCTGTTGAATAAGGTCAGGCAGCTCATCTCTCTGAAAAAGGCGCACCACGGACGCCTCGTCACTGGAGAACGGGAAACCCGACAACCCGCCGCCAGCTTCCGTCCCCTCCAGAGGGTCCTGGAATTCCTCAGAAGGGTCCAGGTCCTCCTCCATACCGACACGTTCCTCCGACCACAAATCCTCGTCCCACGACACCCGCGGACGCTTGGACAAGAGAGGCGGCGGAGGGGACGTCACGTCAGACGAGAGAGGCAAAGCCGCAGGGAGCGCGGAGGAAACCCCACCCCCCGAGACCCCCTGGGCGCAACCGGGACCCCCAGCCGCCTGAAAATAGGCTTTGCATAATGAAAAGAAAAAATCAGGGGAAAAACCCCCCGAGGGTCCCAAGGGACTCCCTGCCACAGCAGGGGACCCAGCAGAAACCTGCCCCTGCTTAGACAAAACAGGGGGAAGGTCACCTGAGGTGGAAGACAAAATGGAGGGGCCAGACAGAGAAGATGGCGTCTTTCCCGCCAAAACAGCTCCCTCCACAGCCTGAAGCGGCTGAGAGACCTGAAAAGTCTCAGCCGCTAAAACAGGCAAGCCGGCATCAGCTGTCAAAATATCAGCTGAGAGGGAATCCTCTAAAACCCGACCGTCGGCGGCTCGGGGAATCCCTCCGTGGGCGGACGGAGAAGACCGGGCTTCTCCACCGTTCCCTGCCGACTCGCGAGGCACCATCGGCGGGGAGCTCTGGGCGCCTGCAGCCGCTGCCGACGGAGCTCCTCCACCGCACCGGCCTGAACACCGCTTGCACAGGCCGGCCGCGAGTGCCTCGCGTCTGGAGCACAATGAGCACTTTTTCCCTTTAGAAGTGCTCATTGCTCCATACGCGACCTAGCTGTAAAAAAGTGCCGGTTAGTTGAAAAAATACAGTAAAATACAGTTTTCTTAAAGGGATACAACCCTCCAGACCAGCACTACCTCAGGATTTTTTTTTTTTTTTTTTTTTTTTTTTTTACAGAACAGACTCCACAGGCTCTCGAAGCAATATGCCTTGCTTGATTTAGGGGGCAAGGCTTACTGCTGAGGCTCCTCTAAAAAAATATGGGGAGGTGGAGGAAGTGGGGGGAGGGACCCCGCTCGTGACCCGCCGGGTTTGACACCCCCGAGGTCGGACGAACCCCCAAACAGAGTCCGTCCAAGCTCCGTCCGGCTAAAAACAGGGACAATAAACCTCTAAACAAATTCCAACAGCCCTACCAAGGGAGATGGGTACAGATCACTCAACACCTGCTGGAGACTGAAAGAAGACTGAGGGAAATAGAGAGGAGGGGCTAGGATATACTGTCCCAAAGTTTTGTTTTCAGTCTCCACCTGCTGGTCATGATTAGATATATACCCAATCGTAAAGTTAACCTCTACTGGTCTGGAGAGTGCTAAAGAAGAGAGCATTACATTTTTGTGAATAGTATAGTTTTCAGATGCTTTCGGAATAGTTGGAAGGAGCCCAGATTCCGTAGTGGGGCAGAAAGGTTATTCCAAAGCCCTGTGATTCTGAAGAGAGATTTCCCTAATTTTCCCGCATAGAGGATACCTTTTAGCGAGGGGAAGAATCGTTTAAGTTTTTGGGAGGATATGGTGGTATCAGGACTCAAGGAATCTGATAAACTGACTGCATGACCAGAGTTGAAATCAAGAGAGCACGCTAAATGCTGTGTGCTTAGATTTTAAGAATGTTATTTAATTCATTTTTTATTCAGTCCTCCCCAAAAAGCTTACACAGTTCTGCACAGGCAACTTATAAACTGAGTGCCCTGGTTTAGACCCTAATGTTACTGACCCGAGTAAGAAACTGGTTGAGCAAAAGGCGACAAAGGGTAGTGATAAATGGAGTTCACTCAAAGAAAAGGGGCATTACCAGTAGTGTGCTACAAGAATCAGTTCTTGGGTCAGTTCTTTTAACATTTTGTAAGTGATATTACAGAAGGGCTCTCTGGAGGTTTGCTGGAGATACTCCTGTTGGTGTGGATAGCATTAGGAGAGATCTAGCAAACTTGAAGCATGGTCCAGAATTGGCAGCTAAGATTTAATGCCACAAAATGCATGGTCATAGATTTGGGCTGCAAAAATCCATGGGAGAGGTACAATATAGGGGAGTGAAGTACTTCTTGTAAGGTTTGTTAGCGGCTCCCACAATATATGGTTGGTGGGGTCACTTGAGAGGCGCCCTTACACACGCCAGGTCCCAGGTTCAGTTCCCTCACTGAAGATTCACCAGGAGTAGAATCAAATAAGAAACACAGCAAAGGTGATTGCATAAAGAATATATTATAGAAATAGTCTTATAGAAAAGCAATATTTATAAGCATTACAATTAATGAGAGAGCAAAGCAGTTTCCCTGCCTTACAGAGTCCAGAAGGAAGCGTGAAGTTCCAGGGAAAGGCAGAGAGAGAGAAAAGGGGGCTGGGGTGATGCTTCGTGTTCCATAGATAAAGAGAAGGATAGACAGAGAGATAGAGAAAGAGAGAGCTGCAGATGTGTTGCAGAAAGGAGGCTTTTATAGCTTGGAATCTTATTCTGTGTATAGAAACTATTGTATGTCCCAGTATCTTTCTGTTTAGAATTTGTAAACTGTTTGAAACAATGGTTAATTTAATTGATAAGGAGGGTGTGATAAGAACATAAGAACATAAGCAATGCCTCTGCTGGGTCAGACCTGAGGTCCATCTTGCCCAGCAGTCCGCTCACGCGGCGGCCCAACAGGTCCAGGACCTGAGCAGTAATCCTCTATTTATACCCTTCTATTCCCTTTTCCAGCAGGAAAATGTCCAATCCTCTCTTAAATCCCAGTACTGTATTCTGCCCTATAACGTCCTCTGGAAGCACATTCCAAGTGTCCACCACACGTTGGGTAAAGAAGAACTTCCTGATACTTGCAGGCATGGTAGATGGGATTAGTCTCTGGCTTCTTTGTCCCATTCAAGCAGCCTATCTTCTTGATAAACAATCCAGTCTGGCTGAATGATTAATGTATGTGAATTCTGTGCAGGAGCACAGAATTCTGCATCTAGAGTCAGATAATTTCCCATAGGCCTTTGCTGACATTAGTTATGCCAACTGAAAATGCTGTTTGCTAGCAATAGCTATGCTGACACTTCTGTGTACAAAAGAAGAGCAGGCCTTATGGGTTATTGTATCCGACGATATTAAAATAGTCAACCATGTAGAAAAGGTGATGGCAGAAGCCAGAAGCCAGAAGGATGCTTGGGGGCATAGGAAGAGGAACAGCCAACAGGAAACAGAGAGGTGATAATGCCGATAATGCCTCTGTATCTCATTTTTCAAAAAAGCTATAAACAGGATGGAGTCGGTCCAGAGGGAGGCTACTAAAATGGTCTTTATCAGAGCATATGTGGACAGACTTAGAAATCTCAATATGTAATTTTGGAAGAAAGGCAGCAGAGTGAAAATATGATGGAGACATTTAAACAGATCTGTGGTATACAGTACTTCACTGAAATTCGCGGGGGTTCCATTCTAGGAGCACCCGCAAATGCGGTTTAGGAGTGGATCAGAGGCGGGAGAGGACTGCAGGGGTGGCGGCAGGTGCTAAAAAAACAATATTTAGGCTGACAGGTGGTTTGGCTGTGCAAAAGGCTGATGGGGGAGGGGGAGGGAGAGGCTGTGCAGAAGGCTGATTGGCTGACCGGAAGGAGAGGAGGAATCGGCTGTGCAGAAGGTTGATTGGAATCGATGGCTGTGAAGAAGGCCGATTTGCGGACTCAGTCATTCCCTGTATTTTCTGACCAGAAGAGGCAGCCAGAAAATACCGCAAATGAATGAGTCCGCGATTCATGAACAACAAATTTGCGGGGGGTCTACAGTAAATGCACAGAAGGCAAATCTTTTTCAATTGAAAGGAAACTCTGGAATAAGGCTAAAATAGAACTGCTCATCTTCCTGCCTAAATCCATCTCTCCGTTTCCCTCATTCTCTCTCTCTCTGTGGACAACACTCTCATCCTTCCTATTTTGTCTGCTCGTAATCTCGGGGTCATCTTTGACTCTTCTCTCTGCTTCACCGCCCAGATTCAACATATTGCTAAAACCTGCCACTTCTTCCTCTATATTGTTACCAAAATCCAACCTTTCCTCTTTGAGCATACTACCAAAACACTTATCCACGCTTAGATTACTGCAACTCGCTACTCTCAGGCCTTCCACTTAGCCATCTCACTCCCCTCCAATCCATCCAGAATTTGGCTGTACGACTCATATTCTGGGAGAGGCGCTATACTCACATTACCCCTCTCCTAAAGTCATTTCATTGGCTTCTCATCCATTTCCAAATACAATTCAAACTCCTCTTACTGACCTACAAATTTACTCACTCAGCTGATCCTCACTCTCTCTCTTCACTTATTTCCCCCTGTGATCTCCCCATGAGTTCTGCTCAACTGCCAACTCCAGACTCTGTTTCTTCTGCTTTGCTTCACCGTATGCTAGGAGCAAACTGCCCGAATCCCTACGGTGAGCTCCATTTCTGGCAGTATTCAAGGCCCAGTTAAAAGCTCACCTCTCTGAGCGTGCTTTCGACTCCTACCTCCTCTCACCTTGAGTTCTGCATCCCCAACCCTATATGTCATGTCTGTCTGTCCAAGTTAGATTGTAAGCTCTTCTGAGAAAGGACCATTTATAAATGTCAAAATATACAGCGCTATATAAGTGATAAGTAGTAGCCGTAGTAATGAGGGACACAGGATGAAGGTTAAATGGGATAGACTCAGGAGTAATCTAATTAAATACTTTTTTTCTGATAGAGTGATGAATGTGTAGAACAGCCTCTTGGTGGAGGTGAAGACTGTATATCGATTCAAGGTATGGGAAAAGTACATATAATCTCCAAGGCAGAGGAAGGGACAGTACACCATATGGATAGGCAGACTGGATAGACTATATGGTCTTTCTCTACTGTCATTTTTCTGGGTTTCTACGACAGTTCTATAACTGGTTCTGTTATTAAAAAAAAAACAATCAAGTGTAACCTACTGTAGGTGCACATAATATTTAGTCAACCCAAATTCTAACAGCCAGAGAGTTGGTGGAAGGGGAGGTGGGGACTTTAAATGTGGCAGGGACAGCAAAACGTACAGTATTCTGTAAGTTATACATGTAAGTGGGAGCCCCCACCTATGTTTCACCCAAGCTTCATCCCTGTGTACATCCTCTTGTAAATAAGAATCATGCAAGTTAAGTAGCTATTTGCATAATAATGTAAATACAAGCACCTAGATTACAGAATTGTCCTTTATGTTTAAAGGTCTGAGACAAACTCCAAGACCATGCATTATCAATAAAAGCACTTGCCTGGGGGATACCATTGCTGAACTATCATGCACTTAACATGCCCCTGCTCAAGCTGATGCTCACCAGTAACCAGAACTGTTAGAGAATAATGTTAAAGTTCTAATTAGTGTTTATTGTCTCCTTTTGAAATAACCCATGGCCCTATTTCTGCCTCTTCCATGTATGGACAGAAGTACCAAATGCACCATGATAATTAGATGATCTTCTTATATCAAATTACCTGGACACTTTAATCCGTAGCTCCTCAACATGAATGGCCATCTGCTTCACCTGATCTTTCAGCACAATGCACATGTCTTCCTTGGCTCTGATCTCCTCTTCCTTTTTCTGGATAGCATCAGTGAACTTTGCTTCCCATTTCTTGGTTTCATCTAATACCCGATCCCTGTCATCTTGGAGGGATGACATACTTCGAGTGAAAGCAGCTAGCTCGGCCAGGTTTTTATTTAGGGACCCCTGAAGCTGCTTCGCCTCCTGGTTCTTATTGTGCAAGGAATCTTGAAGGTCTCCGATCGACGCTTCCATGTGATCTTTTTCTCGCTGTACACCTTCCAGTTTTTCTTGCACATTCTTCAGCTCCTTCACATGCTTCACTTTTTCTTGTTCTATTTTTTTCTCAAGTTCTTGATCCTTTTTCTTCATTTGACTATTAGCGCTTTCTTTGTGTGCCTGCAGCTCTTCTTTCAGTTTGAGGCTGTCTGCGAGAATCCTTGCTGCCTCACTCTGGGTATCATCCAAGATAACTTTGAATGAAGCCAGTTCAGCCTGCGCTTTCTTGCTGTCTTCAATTGCTTTGGCTTGGATCTTTTTCACTGCTTCATGCTCCTTTTGAGACTCATTCTGGACAAATTCCAGAGCTTTCACAGTTCGCTCTAGGCCAGTGATTGTCTCTTGATATCTAATGCAATCCTTCTGCAGCTGCTTCACTTCCTGCTGCTTTTCTTTCAGCAACTCTTGGAGTTCCTTTGTATGCATTTTTCTTTCCTTATCTTCTTTGTGAGCAGATTTCAACTTCTTCGTGTACTCTTTCTGTACCTTTAACTCTGTCTCTGCTTTCTCTCTCATTAGTTGTCTATTCTCCTCTTCCAGACTGCATATTTTTCTTTGCAGGCTCTGCAATTCTGACTCCAGGCTGTCGTTTTTGGTCTGGAAATCTATGGCATCTTGCTGATAGTTTCCAATACTTCCATTGAGTTCTGCTAGTTGATTCATGAGCCTTTCCTCCAAATCGTCCTTCTCAGCTTCCAGAGATTCTTTCAGCTTTGTCATTTTAACCAGTTCATCTTTAGCATGTTTGTTATCCAGCTCCATCCCATTTGCTGCCTCCTGAAGGACTTTTAGTTTATCGCATATGCATGATAATTGACTTTGTAAAGCATTCTTCTCTTCTCCCACATTCTGAAAATCTGCTTTAATGAAGGATATTTCTTCTTCCATGTCTTTTTTCTTCTTTTCTAGTTCTAAAATTTGTTCTTTAAGTTGATTCACTTGTTGAATATACATATTGATCTCATCATGAGAGCTGCATTCAGTTGGTTTTACTTCTTTCTGCACTGTAGATGGATCAGAAGATTCTGAACCAACATCTCTACACTTCTGCTCTTCAGTTACCTTTTCAGGATTTGCTTCTGTTGCAATGACTTGTTTTGCTTCTATCATGGCTCCTTGGGCAAGGCCAAGTTGAGTTTTCTCTGCTGTTTCCTTCAATTTAGATTCCACATTTTGTAACTGGTGTTTCGAATCTTTCAACTCTTGAGCAAGAGAATCATTTTCCATCTTTGTAATTGTAAGCTGATGCAAAATTGATTCATATTCTGATTTCATTCTCTCAAGCTCCTCGTTAAACTTGGACTTCTGTGAGGCAGAACTATCTTGCGCATCAGCAGGTTGTAACTCTGTTTGTAGCCTCTCATTCTTCTCTTCCAGCGCCAGGATCTTCTGTTGCTTTGATTTTGCAAACTTTCTCATCTTCTCCTTCATTCCCTCTATTTCCTGTTCCGTTTCCTGCAGTTGTTTCTCTACTACTTTTTTTTCTGCCTCCACATTTTTCATCTTGGTGAAGAGTTCCTGTTTCTCCCGTCTAACAGTCTCTATGGCACGCTGCATTCTGTCTGTCTCATTGCTGACATTCTCATAGGACTGCAAGAGCGTTTCATACT
This sequence comes from Geotrypetes seraphini, assembly GCF_902459505.1. Taxonomy (NCBI): domain Eukaryota; kingdom Metazoa; phylum Chordata; class Amphibia; order Gymnophiona; family Dermophiidae; genus Geotrypetes; species Geotrypetes seraphini. Next base: position 23,702,067 of record NC_047092.1, read on the forward strand.
CTTTTTGCAAATTTTTATACTTATCCTGATACTCTGATCTTTCAGCATCCTGGGAATTTCTGAGACACTCTCTCTCTTTTTCTAGGTTTTCTTTGTCCTGTGTGATGCTCTCTAGAGCAAGCTTCAAGCTTTCGCAAGAAGCGTCCAGATTTTGATTCTCTACGAGGGCTTTGTCAACCTCTGCAATTAGATTTTCTCTTTCTTCTTTAAGATTAGTTATGGTTTGTAGCAGCGTATCATTTTGTTTAGTCAGATTTGACATGTTATGCTCCATGTTAATTAGCTTGTTTGAAAGATCATCAACAGTAGCTCTGGCTGCAGCTAGATCCTCTTTTAATGACTTAGTCTCCTTAAGTGCCTCTTTTCTAGAGATTAAAGCAGCCTGTAGTTTTCTCTGCATTTGATGATTAGACTTAACTTCTTCAGCCCCTTCTTCTTGTTTCTGTTGAAGCTCAGCAACTTTCATTTGGAACATTTTGCTCTTTTCTTCATACTCCTTGGTTTGACTCTTCAACTGACTTTGCAGAGCATTGATCAAGTCTTCTTTTTCTAACACTACCTTCTCCATATTATCAAGAGAGATATTTTTCTCTCTAAGCTGAGTGCTAAGGAGTTCGGCTGTGTCACTTTTAATATCTACAAGGTTTCTTAATTCTTCAATTTGTGGTTTTAGGTCTTTTAGATCTGATAGACTTAAAACCTCTGATTGACTATGTTCCAGCTCAAGTGTTAAACTTGATACACTAGTTTCTGCTTTATCACACCTCATCTTAAGATTATCTATCTCTGAAACCAATTCTGTAATATGTTCTTTTAAGTGAAGGACTTCAACTGATTTCAATGCAAGATCATCTTCCACAGAACTTGCCTTTAACTCAAGTTCTTGTTTTTCAATTTGTAACTTTTCCAGTTGTTCTCTCAGCAGCTCCTGAGATATATCTATAATCTTTAAAGAGTTATTGTCTCTGTGTGTATCTTCTTCTATTTCTGAACTAGAAACTTCCACCCACTCTTGCCCCCAGCTGGAATCCTGGGAGGTGACCTGCGGCTGTAATATTAAACTAGATACTTGTTCAGAAGAGGTCTGAAGACACACTACTGTTTCATTACCACTACCTAATGTCCCTTGACTTGCTCTATACTGTTCTAACTGTTTTTGGTGCTCTTGCAACTGCTCTTGGATGCTCACTTGATATTGTGTTTGTTCATCAAACTTTTCCTGAAGCAGGTTATAATCCTCCTTCCTCTGTTTCAACTGTTCTCTGTGGTGTCTGTCCTTCTCCTGGGCTTTTTTTATTGTGTCTTTGCGAGATGCTAATACCTCCTGAACCTTTTTTTGAAGTTGCTCATTTTCTTGTTCCAGTATTGAAATTCTACATTGCAATTCCATCCACTGTTGGTCTTCCTTTTGGCCATCAGAATCTATGTTCACTGGGTCATTAGCAACGGACAAACCAGCATCTTCTGCGTTCTGGTTACACGTGGTTAGTTTTTGGATGACTGATAGTTCCGTTTCTAAAGCCTCGATGAGATCAGCTTTATCCTGTATGTCTAGTGTCATTTCTTTGATCAAGGCTAGTAATTGCTCTTCAGAGGATGCTGTCTTTGCCAAGTCTTTCTTGTTTATTTGTAGCTCTAATTCTTTTTCAGAAAGAGGATAATTCAAAGATATTTCCTTTTCTTGAATTTTGGAAGTCTCCTCTTCCTCTGTACGTACTTTGGTTGTCTCATGGCCATCGCCTTCCCTGGAAGCAATATTTTCTCCAGATTCCGTCTGAAGCAGCACCAGCTCCCTTTCGAGTTTGTCAACTTTTTTCACCAGTTCTTTCCTGTTGGCAACAGCTACTTGTAATTTCTGTTTTACCTGCTCATTTTCTTTATTCTGATGCTGTAAAAGACTTTGTAACTCTTCTTTCTCTGCTAGCAACTTATCACTCACTTCACCTTGTGGTTGGCACGGTACATATCTCATTGCTTCCAGCTGAACCTGCAGCTCTTCCTTCTCCTTCTGTAGTATCACTATATGTTTGTCTTGATGGACCTGATTTTGTCTTATTACGTCTAGCTGATCCAGCACAGCTTCCTTCTCATTAATCTCCATCATTTCACTGAACTGATGAAGTTGTTTCTGGAGTTCTATTTGAATCTGAGGATCTTCCTCTTTTCCCAATATATCTTTTGCTTCCTCAAGCTGTAGAAGTTGTTCTTTTTGGAGAAACGAACATTCCTTTTCATTATAATTTTCTATCTTATGTTCTTTTATCACTTCATTTTGCTGTAACGAGCTAGTATGCTCTTTATGACGTTTTAGCTCTTCCCTAAGAGTATGCTTTTCTTCATTCAGCTGAACAATTTTCTCAGACATGCTATGACTTATTTCTGCAGCCTGCTGATCTTTCTCTAATAGAGATAGTTTAAGGTGTTCCATTTCCTTAGTTTTTTCAGAAAGCTGCTGTTCCATCCTTGCAGTTTCCAATTCTTTTGAAGCAATCTTCTGAGCAAGTTCTTCCACTTTTAAAGAACCCTTCCTCAGATGTTCTTCTAAACCAAATACCTCTTTCTCCTTTTCCTGGAGCTGGTTTCTCAAATGCTTTACGAGTGTTTCCCGTTCAGAAAACTGAAGTTGTATTTGATCTAGATCTTTCTGTATAGCTTTAATTTTCAGGTCTTTAGACTTAGATTCATTTTCTAAACTAGTTATCTGCTCTCCTAGCATACTCTGCTGCATACTCATGCTTTCATAGTCGGACATCCTCTGTTTTTCTACATCACTCACATCATCCTTTAGTTTTCTGACCTGCTCTTTCAGCTCTTGTACAGCAGAGGTGTCCCTTTCTTGAGATATAAGGCATTCCTTTTTAGTCATATCATGAAATGTACTGTTAGAGTCTTCATTGATCTTCAGACCTTCTATTTTATCTGTTTCTCTCTCTACATCTTGATGGAAGTATTCTTCTGCATTTTGTGGATCTGGGATATGCTTTTGCAATCTCTGGCATTCTTGATCCTGGGATATATTGAGTTCTAGAGCAATGCAAGCTTTCTCTTCTGCAAGTCTTCGTTTTCCCCCTTGTTCCTCTGAAGAGTGAAGAACTTGCTCTAGGTGAAAAGCACCATTTTGCTCTTCTTTAGCCATTTCAACATACTGCAATGGTGAGGCCTGTTTCTCTTCAGTCTCCTCAACTCTTCTTATTCCAGAGAATACCACAGATTCAGTTTCTGTCTCCACTTTCTGTAGCTTTGCTACTTCCTCTATCTGTCCCTCTGGATTGCTTTCAACTTCCGTCTCAACCCATCTTCCTCCTCTGTCTTGAAGCTGCTTTTTCAACTTTGATATCTCTTCTAGTGCATCATGCAGATCCATCATCAGTATAGAAAGCTCTTTGGTTCTGTATGTAGTTATATTCACCAGCAGATCCCCTTCGAAGCCTGGCCTGCTCATCTCACAGTGTTCATCTGTACTGACCTGCATCAAGAAACATTGAAAACCATCTGAAATACTCTGGAAAGTTCTCTGAAGGAAGCATTTAAGCTAAAGCCCTTTTGATAAACAGAAAACTTACTAAAATCATTAGTCTTAAGTTGACTAATGCAAACAATTTATTTTAATTAAGCATTTGGTAAGCTGGTCTTACTTACTAAAAATATAACATTAATTTCTGTATCATCCGGTTTTGACATGTAAAGTTCCTGTTTGACATCATGTATTCAACTACAACACAGAGATCGACTAAATCTAACTTACTGGATGTGCCTTCTTATAAAATAATGCATCTTGAAGAATATCGGTCCGCAATATTTTATCTAGTGGGCCCAATCCTCTGGAATGTTTTGCTTCCTAATGTACAGGCACAGAGATAGAGATGAGTTCAAGACTATTTTGAAAACTTTTATTATTTTGAAAGGCTTTATCAACTAGCCTGAATATTCATGATGTGATAGTTTGGTACCACTGCTACTGCCTAAGTACTGACAGTTCAGGTCATTATTTTTATTAATTAATTTTTGTCTGTCTTATGAGTTTATTGTTTTATATACTGTAATTGGAAATATGCATGCTTGAGTGTCATCTGCCTAGAGCAGGGGTAGGCAATTCCAGTCCCCAAGAGACACAGGCAGGTCAGGTTTTCAGGATATCCACAATGAATATATATATATGATGGATTTGCATGCACTGTCTCCTTGAGATGCATTTTTATTGTGGATATCCTGAAAACCTGACCTGCCTGTGACTCTCAAGGACTGGAATTGCCTACCCCAGGCCTAGAGCACAGGTGTCAAAGTCGGTCCTCGAGGGCCACAATCCAGTCGGGTTTTCAGGATTTCCCCATGAGATCTATTAGCATACAATGAAAGCAGTGAATGCAAATAGATCTCATGCATATTCATTGAGGAAATCCTGAAAACCCGACTGGATTGTGGCCCTCAAGGAGGGACTTTGACACCCCTGGCCTAGAGTAACAGAGATAGTGTACAATTTAAAATTTGTAAATAAATGTATCTAAAACATCCTGAAGCTGAAGAGGGCTCATATCCAAGTAAATTTTATTCCCTTATACCTTTTCTATAAATCATTTCATCCTATTTTTCAACTTGCATATAAAATATATAATTTCCAAAGCATTTCATACAATCAACTTGAAGTGGAATTCATACAAGAGAGGGAAAGTCAAAGCAGCAGCAGTAAATGGAGGAGGAGGGAAGGAGAGAGGAGTGAAATTCTAGGATCTTGCTGGGAGTGGGTTGTTGAACTATTTTTAGACAAAATAAATTTAGAAACTGGTTTGCTATTTATTACTGAAAATTAAGCACAAGCTATTAGGATCCTCTCTCACACACCAAAACAATTAATTGTTTGCCATGCAGAATGTCCGAGTTGAATTCCCAAGCCTGGCTTCTACTCCTGGGTCTGACCCACAATGGAATTGTGTGTAAGCAGTGTTCATGGTTCCCAACCATCACACATAGGTAACATGACAGAGACTAGGGCCTAGTACTGACTTACTAAACATAAGCATCTCGCATACTGGAAAAGAAACCCCCAAACTAAATACAAATTGGCAATCTAAACATATGAACAAGCTAAACTGAGAATACAACCAAGTTTGGTATAGTAGGCTTGTTTTTCAGTGGAGAAAGACGCGAGAGACCTGCTAAGTTCCAGGTGAGGTCAGAGGAGAGTAGAAAGATCCAGGAGAACTGTCACGACTATGTTTGCAACCATTTAACATTGGAAGATCACCCAAACTTACTAGTTAAAAAATGTTATATAATTTTCTGGAAGCTTCAGACAATAAAAAAATTCTTTGATAGGGCATCATTTAGATTATTGGTACAATCATCCATTCTGTCCATTCTGGATTATTGTAATATAATATATGTGGGATCCCAAAAAAAGCTTCAAAAAAGACTGAGACTTATACAGAATATGGCAGTCCATTTAATTTTTGGGGTGAAAAAACATGATCATATTACTTCATCCTACAAACTGTTGCATTGGTTGTCTTTTGAGGTTAGAGTACTGTTTACGTTTGGTTGCACCAGTTTTAAAGTACTGTTTGGTCTGGCTCCTAATTACTTGTCTCTGTGTTCTGAAAGATATAAACCTAAAAAAATAACTCGAGGGCAATACTTATTTGTTTTCCTGATTATTAAGCCTTGTCGCCTCAAGAGATTATTTGATAAATTGCTTGGTTTTCAGGCAGGTAAAATGGATTCATGGCTAAGTTCTATTATTTCTCGGGCCCATTCATACATGTTCTTTAGGAAACTATTGAAAACTGATTTTTATTCGAAAAGTTTGTAAATTGATGTTTCAGAATATGGATTGGAAATTTGTACATTGATTTTACAGTTGTACTTTTTAAGGAATATCTATCTATTTTCACGAATGCATTTTATTCAATTATTGTATAATTTTAGTTGTTTTTAGATTTCGTACTTTTATTCACTGTTTGTATATTTTTAGTACTGTATGTGAACCGCCTAGAACTATGTGATAGGGCGGTATATAAAAAAATAAATTATTATCATCTCTCTTAAGTGTCAGGAGTTTTAAAGAACAATGAGAGAGAGGATATGGTTGGGAACAGAAGGCAACAGGCAAGGGGAATCTCATCATCTCTTTCCATCCCAACATAGAGGTTTACCTGCAGTAATTCCTCTGCTGCCCCCACACCTTTATTCTGAGCCTCCAGAAGTGCAAGACGAGAGTTCAACACCACTGAAAAACATAAAAGAAGAGAAATATATAAACCTTTGACCAAAACAGTAAGCTTCAGAATACAAAAATGTCCCCAAACCTACACTCCTTGGAGCATCCAGTCTCTCAGGTCTCTCCCCTCCCCAAGGCTGATAAATTATATCTGCTTTGGCTGTCCTTCCAAACCACAGACTTCAGCAGTATCATGCAGGGTGAAAACATTTGGTCTATCATTTTCTTCCTCTTCCCCAGGTCTATTCTATTAACCAACTCCATCATTATTTGAAGGGGTAGCCTAATGGTTAGAACACTGGGCTTGATATCTGGAGGTACTCAGCTCAAATCCCACTTCTACTCCTACTGATCTTGGCCAAATCACTTAACCCATCATTGCCCCAGGCAGTGGCATAGTAAGGGGGAGCGGGGGTGGAGGGTGTGGACCGCCCTGGGCATCATCTTCACGGGGCCGGGGGGGCACCAGCACCTCTCCTCCTCTGTGCTCCCCACCCTGTATACCTCTTTAAAAGTTTGCTGGTGCGAGCAGCATCTTCCACTTGCCTCAGCTCCCTTCTGATGTAAATTAAAGAAGTAAGGCCGGTATTGGACAGACCTGCACGGTCTGTGTTCCATATATGGTGATTCGGTGTAGGATGGGCTGGGGAGAGCATCAATGGGAACTCCACTAATATGGAACATGAGGATGAAAAGAAGGAACAGTACGCATCACAGCAGAAATCCATAATATGCAGAAAAGATCCCTGCAAGAGAAAGCTTGACGCTCCGATAACCTGTGGGCTGAGGAAATAGTCACCAGGAAGACGGTCTTGATTGTGAGATCCATCAGATATGCCTGTTCTAGAAGCTCATACAGAGGACGAGCCAAAGAGCGAAGAACCAGATTAAGGTTCCAGGTCGGAGAGGGAAGGTGCAAGGGAGGCTTTAGTTGCAGTGCGTCCCACAGAAAATGAACCACATCTGGATGAACTGCCAAGGAGCCCCTCAGGGAAAGAGAGCCTATACAAAGAAAGACCAGCAATCTGTATTCAGAGCGAAGCTACTGCTAGGCCTTTCTTCAGGCCATCCTGCAGAAACTCCAGGACCCGAGGAATCGATGAAGAGAAGGGTTCACCTGTCTCAGGGCACACCAGGCCTGGTAACACCTCCAAGCCTTCCTGTGGACTTCCGTTTGCTCTGAAGCAATGCGGCAATAACCATCAAAGAACAGCCCCGGCTAGACTTTTTAACTAAGTATGCCTGATAAAGCATAGTCACAAATTCCAGGGGAAAACCAACCTCTGCACCTCAAATTTGGAATGCTTGGAAGATTTGTGAGGTTTATTGCCAGACCTGCGCTTGCGTTGTTTCACTGAAACATCGCCAGCGCACTCCCCAGGGCCCCCTGACGCTATTTTTGCAGGTGTCAGGGCAGAAGGCGCATGACGACCCTCCCTGTAGGCCGAAGGCACTGCATCCAGACAAACCTCGCCCCCTCCCCCCCTTGCGAGCCGCAGCACATCTGGAACACGGCTGCACATCCGACAGCCATCCATTGCAAATGAGACATGAATCCATAACATCTTGTCCTGGGGAGGTCATCTATGTGGTTTTCTTTCAAAAATGAAGGTAGCAAGTATAAAAAATAACTTTATTTATTTATTTAGATTTTTATCCCGTCCTCCCAATAGCTCAGAACGGTTTACAAATGAACATACACAGTGCGGAGTAACTAGACATATAAGTAGTACAACAGGTTTAGTGGTTGGATTTATAGTTTTTAGAGAGAATTGAATACAGGGAGATTAAGCAGAGAGAGAGAAGGGGGAAATACAGTAGTTTAATTTAAGGAAAGTTATAAGCATATAGATGCAATTTTTTAGTGGATAGAGTAAGAGAGGGTCATACTGGAATTTCGGGAAGGAGATAGGAGAGTGGAGGGTGGGGCTTAAGGGGGGGAGAGACAGAGGAGATCTTTAATTGAAGAGGAGGGTCTTTACCGATTTACGGAATGCTAATAATGAGTTCTGTTGTCTAAGTTGGGGGGGAAGTTGGTTCCAGAGGTGTGGAATGAAGTGGCTGTAGGATCGTTTGTGGGCAGTTTCTGTGAGCAGGGATCTTCCGGGGGGGACGCATAGGCGTGTCTCTGACTTTGAGCGGAGGGTGCGAGTGGGGTTGTAGATGGGGAGTTTGGATTTTATGTAGGAGGGGGTGGTGGAGTAGATTCTCTTGTGGGCAATTGTTAGGGCTTTGAAAGTACAACGTTGGCTAATTGGGAGCCAGTGTTCAGCATGGAGTGCCGGGGAGATGGAATCGCGGTAGTTGAGGTTGTGTAGGAGGCGGATGGCTGCATTTTGGACCCGTTGGAGGCGTCTGATATTATTTTTGGTTAGTCCGTTAAATAGCGAGTTACAATAATCCATTCTGGAGAGGACATATGCGTATAGGAGTTGGGCGAGGTCTGGTTTGGAGATGTAGGGTTTGATCCTTTTCAGTTGGCGAAGGTAGTAGAAGGAGGTGGAGACTACTTGGGATATGTGGTTGGATAAGGATAGGTGTCCGTCTAGGGCAGGGGTCTGCAACCTTTAAAACATAAAGAGCCACTTGGACCCGTTTTCGAAAAGAAAAAAAAAACTTGGAGCCGCAAAACCATTATAAAACAAATCTAACACTGCATATATTGTTTCTTATCTTAATGCTATATACAGGATCACTAAATTGAAAATAAAATCATTTTTCCTACCTTTGCTATTTGGTGATTTCATGAGTCTCTGGTTGCACTTTCTTCTTCTGACTGTGCATCCAATCTTTCTTCCTTTCTTTCAGCCTCCTGTATGTTTCCTCTCCTCCAGACCTCATTCTCTCCCCCAACTTTTTCTTTCTGTCTCCCTGTTCCCCCTTCTTTCTGTCTCCGTGCCGTCCCCCAAGCCACTCGGTTTGCTGCCACCGCAATCGGGGAACAGCCCCCAAGCCACCACCGTCCCAAGCTTTCCCTGCAGAAGTGTTGCGCTGACCAGCATTCCGCTCCCTGACGTCAATTCTGACGTAGGAGAGGAAGTTCCGGGCCAACAAGGCATTTCTCCTCATTCCATCCAGCCTGAGCCCCATCTCTCCTTGATCCAGCATTTCCCTTCTGTGTCTGTCAGAATTACCATTCCACCTATTTTCCAGCATCACCCTTCTTTGTGTCCATCTCACCTATATCCCTATCTCACCACTTTTTCAGAATCTTCATTTGTCTCTGTCCTTATCTTTACGCCATGTTCACCATTTGCCCTTTCAATGTCTTTATCTCCCCCCCCCCACACACACTTTTTCAGCATTACTTCTATGTCTCTATTTCACCTCCTCTTCATGTCCCCTCTGTATCTCTATCCTTATTCAGTAGGTCCTGCTTACCCTTTCTCTTCTTTGTGTCACTATCTCCATTTTCAGCTTCCCCCCCCTTTTCCTTTGTTAATGCACCCTGTAGCCAGAATCTTTCCACCCTCCCTCCACTCCGGCCCAGCCCAGTATGAAATATTTCCTTTTGTTTCCCTCCCCTCTCTCTTTCTCTCTCTCTTCTCTTCCCTCACCCACGAGTCCTGCATCTGGCCCTCTCCCTTCTACCTGCACCTGGCAACACCCCCCTGCTCCGCGGCTCTCTTCAGCAACTCGTCAGCAGCGGTGATCAAGACAAGCTACCGACATCGAGGCCTTCCCTCTACGAGTCCCGCCTTTGTGGAAAAAGGAAGTTGAAACAAGCGGGACTCGCAGAGGGTAGGCCCCGACGTCAGAAGCTTGTGTCGTTCGCTGCTGCTGAGTTGCCGAAGAGAGCCGCGGAGCAGGGGATGTGGCCGGAAGCAGGTAGAAGGGAGAGGGAGATAGGAAGGCTGTAGATCTCCGGAGCATGACACCGACCCCGGCCAGGATGATTTCTTTTTCAGGCGTGCATCTTACAAGGCGTCGCGGCGGGAAATAGCCATGCTGAGCAGTGAGCTCAGCACTACACAGATGAAAGCCTTGCTTGCTGATTGGTCCGGCGGCACGGCGGGGCGGGGCCGCCGGACCAATCAGCAAGCAAGGCTTTCATCTGTGTATGTGCTGAGCTCACTGCTCAGCATGGCTATTTCCCGCCGCGACGCCGGACTTGTAACTGCATGCCTGCGTGACACACTACCGGAGCCGCAGCAAAGGTGGAAAAGAGCCGCATGCGGCTCTGGAGCCGCAGGTTGCCGACCCCCGGTCTAGGGTTACTCCCAGGCTGCGAACTTGATCTGCTGCCGTTAGTCGAGTGGAATCCCATGTTAGTGTAGGTCGTAGGTATTTGGTGTTTTTGTTTCTGATCCATAGGAGTTCGGTTTTGGATGCGTTAAGTTGAAGCTTGTTGTTTGACATCCAAGTTTTCATGTCAGTGAGGCAGAGTTCGAGGTTAGCAATTTGGGATGGCCGATTTTCGCCTAAGGGGAGGAGCAGCTGGATGTCATCTGCATAAGAGTGGATTTTGATTTTATATTTTTGCGCTATATCGATGACGGGTTTGATGTAGAGATTGAATAGAAGGGGGGATAGAAGGGCGCCTTGAGGAACGCCATATTTGATAGGCTTAGGGTTAGATTTATGTGTCCCTAGTAGGACTGTTTGGGTCCTTTGGTGAAGGAAGGAGGTGATCCATTGGAGGGCTGTGAAATCAAATCTGTACGCGTGCTCGCAGTAGACTTTTGAATCTTTAAGATTTTATTCCCACTCTCAGCTGTTGGACCGGCCATGGATTCTTGGGGAGGGGAGGGGATGGGAGTGGAATTGATTATATTGTTGAAAATGTTATTTCCTGAATGGTACTACTGTTTGTATTTGCTTCTTACTGCTGGAATAATAAAAATCATTTAAACATAAAATCAAATCTGTAAAAATCCAAGATAGAAACTGAGGGCCTGTTTTGAGTAAAAATAGTCCGAGAAAACCATAGCGAACCCTTAAAAACAGGGTCAAAGCGTGTCAAAGGAGCTCCTGATTGGTGAGGCCCGACTTTAGTGCAGGAAGAGGCGGTCGGAGCATACTGCGAGTGATTTCCTTCACTCACTGGCGCTCCGGCTGCTCTCTCCTATCTCCCCCACTAAAAACCGTATTCGCGGTTTTTCAGCATTCGCGGGGGTTCCTGGAACGGAACCCCCATGAATATCGGGGAAGTACTGTATTGCACTATAGAGGAGGAAACGTGATGAGGCGTAAGTGATTAATCATGCAATTAAAATTTTTAATCACAATTAATCGTGCGATTAAAAATTTTAATCGATGTACAGCCCTACTTAATACTTATCATCCATTTCTATTCTCCTCTAACACTGTTTTACTGTACCATTTTCAGCTTTCACTTTCTCCAAATCAGCCTTGCGGACAATCAAATTTTTCTTTTCTTCTTCCAACTTCATTACTCTTCTCTGCAGTAAAGTCACTTCTTGCTCCCAAACCGGTTGGGAACTGCTTTCATTTTCCTCCGGTTTCACCTCTCCCTGATCTACACCCTTCTACAAAATACAAAGCACAAAAAGAGCCAATCAGGAGTGGACATGCACAACAGAACCAAAACAACCAAAGGCGACCATTGGAAAGCCATCTCTATAGTAGCGTGTCCATTCCACAATTATCTGGTTTTTCCAGTACAGTAAAACCTTGGATTGCAAGTAACTTGGTCTGCAAGACAAGCAAACCATTTTATCAAATTTTAACTTGATATACAAGCAATGTCTTGCAATACAAGTACATACAGTATACACACTTGACAACTGAGCCGATGGTTCGTCTCTCTCTGATGCTGCAGTTTAGTGACTGTTCTAAATGAGTGAGGTCTTGCAATACAAGTACGTATAGTATTTTGAATTAAAGTTTTTGGGTTGTGGAACGAATTGTCTGAGTTTCCATTATTTCCTATGGGGAAATTCGCTTTGCTATACGAGTGCTTTGGATTACAAGCATGCTTCTGGAACGAATTATGCTCGTAAACCAAGATTTTACTGTATTTTTAATATCTAAGAATCCATCAATAAGAAAACAATTCAGGCTGCCAGCAAAAAAAGTCAACAGATCTCTAACAATATATGTGAAAAAGACTCTTTGAAAAATTCATAAAGACCAACTAGTACCTGTTCATATTAACTTGTAAATATCAGTATGGGTTCACTATCTGGGGTCAAAGCTGGACAGACATTATAAACCACAAAGCCTTTCAACTTTATGAGGGGAAGGCTGACTGCTCAATACATAAATCATGTGGAATGATGGTGTAGGAAGCCAAATGCAGCATTTCAGTAATTAAATGAAACCCTTAATTGAATTTCCTGGGAAGATTATAAATGTTTATCATCAATATTTGTGGCAACCTCTTTAGAGAGGACAAATGATTTAAATATTTCAAAAATTACAGAAAATTTATATGCAACCAACATACATTTATTTCTCTGGGGACAATTAATTATATTAATACATTTATCAGCTGTTTTAGACACTCTTTATAGATTTGTAAAAAAAATAAAAAAGAACTGAATATGGGAGGAGGGTAGCCTTCAAACAGTAAACTCTTATTATTTTTACCTGCAGGTTTTACATCTGTTCTCAAGGGAAAAGTACAAACATCTTTTCCTTTTGAAAATTGTCATGGAAAAACAAAATGCCCCCCCCCCCCACTATTTGTCAATGCTTTTTCTGCAGGTATTTTTCCTCTTGAAATTAACAGGGGTATAAGTCAAAATGCTTAGCCCTTAACTGGCAAAAAATGTACCATGTTGTTGATCCCACTTTTCACCAAACACAATGTCCTTCTCCAATGATCTTTCTCTTCTGAAGGTATAACCAAAATAAGACAGTCGTAACTTCATCACTTGGGCTTCGAGTGACCTAGTGACGACTGTCTTATTTCGGTCACACTGTCAGAAGAGAAAGATCATTGGAGAAGGACATTATGTTTGAGAAGATTGAAGGAGCCAAGCAAAGAGGACGACCTGCAATCAGATTGACGCTGGAGAACCTTACCAGACTAGCACAAAACCGATGTCTCTAGATCTGTAATTCATCATGTCGCTAGGACTTGAGCATGAGTTAATGGCACCTAACAACAGCAATAGCTGGGAAGTATTCAGACAGTCGATTTACCTGGGTACATAGCTTATTTTCTACTGGATTTGTGAACTGAAATACAGGCAGAGGTCCTTAAAAATATCTACGAAATACAAAATAAATTAGCTAACAAAGAAATCAAAAGAAAAAATTCCTTGAACATTGGGGAGGAAAATTAATCAGCTTTTTAAAATGTTAGTTTGGCAAGGATTAGAGTATTTCTTCTTCCATTTAGCTTTTTATTAAACATTTTTAATAACAGCAGAAAGGATTAGATGTTTCTATGTGTCCCAGTGAGAAGACTCTGCTCATCAAATTTCACTGTGCAAAATTTCCTACATCATCCACCCAGTTTACTATACTGATGTTTCCCATCGTCTTTTCCAGTTACTTTTCTAAAAAGTGTTTAGTTCTGCTTTTGTCTAATGTTAAATAAATATAATTGACTTAAAAAAAAAATATTACATTAAATTTTCTAGGGAATTATCAGAAAACCCCATCCACCAAATAAATATGAAGTTGTTAATCCTTAAAATTTCCTATCGATTTAAGGCGCTAACAGCAGCCAAGCACCTGCTGGTTTGGAAAGACGAGCAATGTGCATTGTTCTCCATTTCCCCCCAAAACTTCTGTACCTGGGAATTTTCCTGTGACTCTTCCTCAGTGCAGATGGCTTCTTTCAACTGCTCCTTCAGGTTTTGCAGATCACCTCCGAGCATCTGATCCTGGATGTTTTTCTCCGACTCCAGCTCAGTTTGGAAGCCTCTCATCTCCTCCAGTCGCTCCTTAAGACTCTGCATCTCTTCTCTATGCTTCTGATTCTGAAGCTCTCTCTCAGACTTCAGCTCAGCGTGGACTGTCTCTGCCTCCTCCAACTTTTTCTTAAGGATTTGTACTTCCTCTTTCAGATTCTGTTCATCTGCATTAGCACAGATTCGCCTTGCTTCTTCCAACTGTTCCCTAAGGCTCTGTATCTCCTCTTCACGTTGTTGCTCTTGCATTTTTCTTTTAGGTTCCAAATTAGCACCGATTCTTCTCGCTTCCTCCAGCTGCTCCTTAAGGTTCTGCACCTCCCCTCCATACTTTTGTTCTTGGATGTTCCTCTCAGACTCAACGTTAGCGCAGACTTTCTTTGCCTCTTCCAACTGCTCCCTTAAACTTTGCATCTCACCCTGTAGCTGGTGAAATAACTGTTCCTTCTCCTTCGTTTCTGCTTTTGATTTTTCCAGCATGGACTTAGAAGCCTCTCTTTCTGTATCCAGATCAACTTTCAGGGATCTCATCTCAGCCTCCACCTCACACAATTGCTGTGAAAGAATCTGTAGAAATCAAGAAGTAAAAAATATAAATCTATAAGATAGAGTTCTACTCAGAACTAAAGGGCCTATTTTCCAGGACACGCGCACACATCCAACGATATGAATGCAGCTGAAAATATCTCATCCATGTCAATTACTCCCTCCCATCCTGACACATTCTGAAAATTAGACGTGAATAAGACTCTAAACTCCAAAATTATTTGAGGACATACAGATAGATATTCATGCACACACTGATCGTCTTTCCCTTTGTAGACAGGCTAATCAAAATGAGCTCCTTAAGAGTTTTTAGATTATCAAAACTTGACAAAGAATAATTTTGCCTGGGCAACATGCTGCCTAGACAAAAAAGCAGTGCTGGACCATTTCAGGGTACGCTTCACTTTGGCAAGTTCGCGCTCAAAGTCTGTGCTGACTGATCAAAGCTGTCCATGTAACTGACACCACCAAAATAGCAAGCCTATGATCTGGATGATGGCTATTCAGACTGAATACCTGAATTAAGTTAACTGGATGACTCTGGTTAAACTATACCCAAAAAGTCAAACCTCTTTCTTACACAGTTTCAGACCCATCAGCTTGAACACTCTGAAGCAAGCTCAAAAGAAGATGCATCCACCAAAATGGAAAGAGTCACATTCAAGACTAGAATAAAAAGTTTTTAACTAATTCATTAAAATAGCAGGAACCACTGCAGGACACTTCTGTAGTTGTTATAATTAAATCAGACATGTATGTTTCTCACTTTAATGTTTCCTCACACCTATTCCTATTATAAACACAAGTTTTGGGACACACTAAGCATATTAATACAAGTTAACCTTTTAGTACAGAAATTCATGCATACACAAGCTCTTTAATTATAAATACAGTTTTAACAGACAGCATTTGTCTTCAGCTCTTGTTACATCATTCTACTTTTAATTTCTAGCCGATACATTTTTTTGTGCAACTTTGCCTCAAGCTAAAATTCCATAAGCCTATTGCCCTATTAACAGATATTCAATTTTCATAAGAATTGCCCTACTGGGACAGACTGAAAGTCCATCAAGCCCAGTATCCTGTTTTCAACAGTGGCCAACCCAGGTCCCAAGCACCTAGCTAGATCCCAAGTAGTAAAACAGATTTTATGCCGCTTATCCTAGGAATAAGCAGTGGATTTTCCCCAAGCCATCTCAATAATGGCCTATGGACTTCTCTTTTAGGAAATTATCCAAGCCTTTTTTAAACCCTGCTAAGCTAACTGATTTCACCACATTCTCCGGCAACAAATTCCAGAGTTTAATTACACGTTATGTGAAGAAATATTTTCTCTGGTTTGTTTTAAATCCACTACTTAGTAGCTTCATTGCATGTCCCCTAGTCCCAGTATTTTTGGAAAGAGTGAACAAGCGATTCACATCTACCCTTTCCACTCTACTCATTATTTTATAGACCTCTATCATATCACATCTGAGCCGTCTCTTCGCCAAGCTGAAGAGTCCTAGCCATTTTAGTCTTTCCTCATAGGGAAGTCGTCCCATCCCTTTTACCATTTTTGTTGCCCTTCTCTGTACCTTTTCTTTTCTTTTTTTGTAGTCAATGCTTTTATTTATTTCTGGAAAGATGGTGTTTTGTTCTGCTTCCAAGCATCATCCAGTACAGAGAGAAACTAGGAACCAACATTAAATTATTTTTCTTTCACAGCTGGAGTTTGTTTTTTAGGCTTTAGTTTGAAATAAAGAAAGGTCATCGCAATTCCTACAAATGTTGCCAACACACAATTCCTCCTGCCTGTCATCGTGTACGAGTTGAAGAATTTCTGGATTCCGGTGAAGTTGTACTGTGCACCAGAATCATGTCCTGCCATAGTTGCTGATTCTTCCCCTACCGGGCAGCCTCTCTGTACCTTTTCTAAGGCCGTTGTATCTTTTTTTGAGATATGGTGACCAGAACTGCACAGTCTATGTACAAAGATAACAACTGTGTCATCATGTGCTTCACAATCACAAATCCACACTGAAAACTAGTACAAATTAAGAGATTCAATGTTGCAAAAGGTTTAGCAACAACTACAGGCTGCAATTGACAGAAAGGGACACGAAGCTGTAATGCAATTATACACTCAATATAATCCAAGAAAAAGATTTTGACTTAATTTTTCAGGGGCTCAGTATAACCTAGAAAGCCAAAGCCAGGGTTAATGTGAAAGTCATGTCTCTTTAAAAACTTGCTATACTTGAAATCAAAAGAGACAAATGTAGGTGACAAATCTCTGAAGATAACAGCAAAACTACATATTTAATATAATTAAATTAGAGATTATCTGGGAATAGGGGTCAAACAAGTGATTTCCTATAAACCTGTGATGTGGGGGTTGGGTTTCAGTTTGGGGGACATTTCTTATGTATCTGGGTAGTTTGTTGGTACTGTACATTTAAAATTTCAATAAAGTATTTTCTAAAAAAGAAAAAAAAACCAAAAAAACACACAAAAAAATAACTAAAATGATACGTTAGATTACATTAAAACACCGCATTTCAAGATTTTTAAAAAAAACCAAAACTACTGTGTGCTGAAAGCCCGCTATTTCAAAATTCATGTCTCAAGAGACTAATTGTGTCTATATAGCTTTATAATTATACCACATAGCATATTATTCCATGAGTTAGTCAAACTGATTTCCAGTTAAAAATAAAAGCAGCGCAGAGAAATGGGGAGTACAAAAATTGGGGGGAAAGAAAAATGAACAACATAAGGACATTTGACTCTAATACCTGTTTCTTCTGATCAGCATTCTCCAACTCCTGTTGCAACATCTCCACCACTCGAGTGCGGGCAAGCAGTGCCTCTTTCTGCTCTTCCTCCTTCCTCTGCAGTGCCTTCAGTGCCTTAGGGAGAGACAATGGCTATAGCACCTCACACAATGCTGGCATTTTACAGTTTCAGTATGGGAATAGCAGCACATAACACCATGGTTATCATAGACAGATGGAAGAGGTTCTAGAAAAGAAGTGAGAGAGGGTAGACATAGAACAGTGGTCTCAAACTCACGGCCCGGGGTCCACATGCGGCCCTCCAGGTACTATTTTGAGGCCCTTGGTATGTTTATCATAATCACAAATATAAAATAAAACAGTTTCTTGATCATATGTCTCTTTAGCTATAAATTACAATATTATTATTAAGACTTAGTCAAAAGGAACTCCATTATAAATTATAAAGAGTTTTACCTCATGCAAAATTGTCATCCTATATAATAAAACCCTAGAGCGCGCATGTGCTTTTGAAAAATCGTGATCCCTGGGGCCGTGTTTTCTGATCCCTGGCCGCTTTCCATTTTAGAACGCGGCCAGGGATCACTCTGGCCACTCCCCTCCTCACTCACCAATCTGAAGCAAGCTCCTCACCAACAGGAAGCAAGCACCTCACCTCCCGGCCTCGCTCACCGCTGCTGCTGATCCTTCTCTTCGGGCAGCCTGCGATCGTGGCCGGCTTTGGCGGGCCTCGCGGGCCGCTTTCCAGCCTCGGTGGCAAGTTCCCTCTGATGCACGGGATTGCGTCGTGAGGTAGTGTGCTTCCAGGTTGGGGAGCGGCCTGTGAGGTTCACTGAGGCCGGCCACCATGATCGCGGCCTGGAGCAGGCCAGAACACGCCGGGATGCAGGGAGGGTAAGCAGGGGAATAAATACAGGGAGCCAGAGGGAGAGGGAAAGGGGGCTGCTTTGGGGGAGAGGGGTGTGCTGGGGGGAGACAGAAGGGGCCATGGAGAGATAGGGAGAGGGAAAGGGGGCTGCTTTGGGGGGGAGGTGTGCTGGGGACAGACAGTTTTGCTCTGGGGGGAACACAGAAGGGACCATGGAGAGACAGGGAGAGGGAAAGGGGGCTGCTTTGGGGGAGGGGTGTGCTGGGGGAGACAGAAGGGGCCATGGAGAGATAGGGAAAGGGGGCTGCTTTGGGGGGGAGGTATGCTGGGGACAGACAGTTTTGCACTGGGGGGAAGACAGAAGGGGCCATGGAGAGACAGGGAGAGTGAAAGGGGGCTGCTTTGGGGGAGGGGTGTGCTGGGGGAGACAGCTTTGCTCTGGGGGGAAGACAGAAGAGGGCCATGGAGAGACAGTTAGGGAGAGGGAAAGGGGGCTGCTTTGGGGGGAGGGGTGTGCTGGGGCAGACAGCTTCTTCGGGGAGGGGGAGACAAAAGGACACAGACAGTGGCCAAGGAGAGAGAGATAAAGAAACACAGACAGACACACATATGTTCTAGCACCCGTTAATGTAACGGGCTTAACGACTAGTTTCTTTAATAAGACATCAACTATTTTTTTCTGAGGCCCTCCAAGTACCTACAAATCCAAAATGTGGCCCTGCAAAGGGTTTGAGTTTGAGACCACTGGCATAGAATATATCTTGAAGAAATTGTGAGAAATGGGCTCAACTGAAGCCCAGTTAGCACTGAAGAAAACATTGTGACATTTTTGACGTAGCCGTGCAGTCCTCTTCTGAAATGGGGAACAAACGTTTAGGGTTCCTTTTATCAAACCGCGGTAGAGCTTTTTACCACGGGTCGACGAAGTAAAAGCTATAACACTTAAGGGAGAAATTCTGTAAAAGGCATTTAAAAATACAGGCGCCTATCTCTTGTCAATCACACTTAAGCAACTATTACAGAATCGCACTTGTAATGTAGGCCAGGGTTTTAAAGGCCTACGTTATAGGCCCCCAAGTTCTTTAGAGTATCGGGCCTAGCAGCACCCAAGTCCTTTTCCACCCTTAAACACATCTACTTTGGAGTTAGGCGCCTATCTTTTATAGAATTATGCTTAAGACAGGCGCCTATCATCCAATTAATTTTTTCCCCCCCAATTATAAGCTTGTTAAACCTCATAATTGAAGCCAGTTTACTAATTAAGTTAGGCATCTATCTTTAGGTGCCTCTTATAGAATGTCCTCCTAAATGTCCCTGGCTGAGATACAGGCAGCCAGTGTGCAGCGTCTTTAGTTCAGATGGCATAAGATTCCCTTCTAGAATATACCGAGAAGTTGATCCCCTTGAATCCACAGGAAAACCTAAATGTCTTCCTCAGGGGTCCCGAGTGGTCTCTTCAAAAGATAGGTGGATGTAACAACCTACGTCCAGTACTTTCCTCTAGCATTCCTGTTCCTTAAGACTCTGCACCTCCTCTCTATGCTTCTGATCCTCAAACCCTCTTTCAGACTTCAGCTCAGCGTGGACTGTCTCTGCCTCCTCCAACTCTTTCAGATTTTGTTCATCTGCATTAGCAGATTCGCCTTGCTTCTTCCAACTGTTCCCTAAGGCTCTGTATCTCCTCTTCAAGTTGTTGCTCCTGCACCACTCTTCTCGCTTCCTCCAGCTGCTCCTTAAGGTTCTGCACCTCCTCTCCATACTTTTGTTCTTGGATGTTCCTCTCAGACTCAACATTAGCACAGACTTTCCTTGTCTCTTCCAACTGCTCCTTTAAACTCTGCATCTCACCCTGAAGCTGGTGAAATAACCATTCCTTCCTCTTCGTTTCTGCTTTTGCTTTTTCCAACATGGACTTAGAAGCCTCTCTTTCTATATCCAGCTCAAGTTACCTGTTGGAACGCTAGAGGAAAGTACGGACTTAGGTTATTATATCCACCTATCTTTTGAAGAGACCACTCGGGACCCCTGAAGAAGACTTAGGTAGAAACACGGACCGTATTGGGTCCTCTTCAATCTTTAAAGTTGTGGATGATTTTCACTGCTCCAAAGTTGTGGATTATCTTCTTAATAAAGTCTGCTTCAGTAACATCAGACTCCACAATCTCTTCTAGAATATCCCATGAGCATTCTACCAGCTGAATTTTGCACAACCTGCAACACCCTCACAAATTTCGTAGGACCACATAAGTAATAATCTAAAAATGACACAGAAAAATCATAAGGCAGTAAATACCATAAATATTGTCAAAGTCTTAATTTAAAGAAATACTAATGCTAACCACTTTTTAAATCTGACACCTCCTGAGATCCAAAAAGCTTTCCAAACCCAGACACACTGAGATGGCTTTGTTCGATGCATACCTCCTGCATTTCGGCACCAGCATTTGACTGGGCAGCTACCTGAAGAAGCTCCTCTTCGTGGCGATGGACCTGCTCCTGAAAACGGGCATCCTTCTCCTGGATCACCTGCTGCAGGGAACTCAGCTAGGGAACAAAGTCAAGAGAGAACACTCCCTCAGTACACACTATGGACTCTAGCTAGCTAAGCCGTTTTCATTTCCTGGATGTCGAAGCGCTTACTGTCGAGATTCTGTTTGTCAGATGTTGCCTCACTGTTTTTATTTGAGGTTTACGATTCGTAGGCTAAACTATACAGACTAGTTTGTAAATCTGTAGCCCACAATCTCTAAATAATACCATATAATTTCGGTACTGTTTTGCACATTTTGAATAGCACATATAGTTGAATTTTATTTTTCTCCTGCTGCCATCTTGTTTCCTAATTATAGACTTTTCCATTTTATGTAGAACTTTTAGCTTTTGCGGCAGCTGCAATTTTAGGAAATCCACAACATAGCAAATGACGGCAGATAAAGACCTCTCTGCCCCCCACGCCAGGCTTGTGTCCTTCCTTCCCGCCTCCCCATACCTCTTTAAAATCTTTGCCAGCATGAACAGCTATTCTAGCCTGTTGTTGACGCCAGACTGGCTCCCTCTGAAATTACTTCCAGGTCAAGGAGCCAGGAAGTGACGTCAGAGGGAACACGAGCACCAGGCTGGAGAAGCTACTCAAGCTGGTAAAGATTTAAAGAGGTATGAGGGTGGGAAGGGAGGGCATGAGTGTGGTGTGGTGGTGCAGAAGGAGTGGGGAGGGGTGGGGTTGGCGCAGGAGGGGGCAGAGAGGAGGGCGCCACTGCGCCTCTTACCCTCATCACGTCACTGCAAACAGTCACATTTATTTTATCAACACAATGTTGAACCAATATTGCTAACTAATAAGTTAGGCATGAGATGGATTTGAATACAATTGAGTCCCTGCATGGCAATTTATCTCATACGTGTTCATCCTAAAAACCCGACTGGCTGAGCATGTTCCAAAGAACGAGTTACGAGCCACTATTCCAAGCATGGTCTGTCCACTGATTAAACTTCCTATCATCGTAGATTTATGACGCTGGATTATAAGAATATGAAAATATTGATGGCATAGAATCCCTAGTACGTAAGGAGATGTGCAAACTTCTTTAAAAGATCAGGACTGATGAACACTAAACTTTTTCTGCAAACCTTGTTTTCTGCACTCGGTTTTTGAAGGGTGCATCATGAAAAAGAATTGATTTCTTTTACTGATAAATAATGGTTTAGAATATTTTGACTCACTTTTCATCATTACTCTCCGAATTACTGCTCTGCCCATAACAATGCATTAAAGCTATATTGTTACAAATGTTTTAATTCATCCATATTAAAAAAAAAAAACAACAACAACATGACTGCAAAAGTATTAATATAGTCTGGAAAGCACTAATATAGTCTGGAAAGCACAAACCCATTCTATTGCTGCTTGCCAGATGCCATAGGCAGTAATTTCCAACATGCATTTCAGTTCTCCACTGAGTGACAACTGGAAAAGTCTTTTAACACTTAAAGATACTCTGTAAAAAGAGCCTGTACAGCCTGCTGGTCACTCAGGGCTGGCTGCAGGGGTTTGCAAACTGTGCAGTCACAGCGGCCTCACAAATCTATCTAATGTACCTGGGGCAATGAGGGGATTAAGTGACTTGCCCAGGGTCACAAGGAGCAGAAACATTCAAGATAATGAAGGGAATAGACTTAGTAGATAAACACAGGTTGTTCACCCTCTCCAAGGTGGAGGGAACTAGAGTGCATTCTCTAAAGTTAAAAGGGGATAGATTCCGTACAAACGTAAGGAAGTTCTTCTTCACATAGAGAATGGTAGAAATCTGGAATGCTTTCCTGGAGGCTGTTATAGGGGAAACCACCTCCAGGGATTCAAGACAAAGTTAGACAAGTTCCTGCTGAACCAGGACGTACGCAGGTAAGGTTAGACTCAGTTAGGGAACTGGTCTTTGACCTACGGGCCGCCGCGGGAGCGGACTGCTGGGCATGATGTACCACTGGTCTGACCCAGTAGTGGCAATTCTTATGTTGGGTTTGAACCCAAAACCTCAGGGTGCTGAGGCTGTAGCGTTAACCACTGCACCACTCTGGAAATCAAAATGTATTAGAAGTGAGCCAAGTAAAGGACAATCAAGCCATTGTGACATCACTGATGAGGTTGGCTCTTATTGGAGGAATGAGGCATTGTGACATCACAATATCAGCTCTGGTTACCAGAAACTTTTCATATTATTTATTCAGTTTTCTATACTGATCTCCCAGGGGAGCTCAGAACGGTTTACATGAGTTTATTCAGGTACTCAAGCATTTTTTCCCTTTCTGTCCTGGTGGGCTCACAATCTATCTAATGTACCTGGAGCAATAGGGGGATTAAGTGACTTGCCCAGGGTCACAAGGAGCAGCGTGGGTTTGAACCCACAACCCCAGGGTGCTGAGGCTGTAGCTTTAACCCCTGCGCCACACTCTCCCGATTACTACTGATCCCTCTATGCCACAGTTTTACCTGTTCTGTGTGTTGGGCTGCAGCTTGTTTTAGACTGTTGTTGGATACCCCCAACTGTTCTTTCAAGCTGGTGACCATATCCTGGAGCTCCCTACACAATCCTTCCTTCTCCTGCAAATTGCGCTTTAATGCTTTGAGTTCCTCCTGGAAATTGTGCAAACCAATCAGCTGTAAAGATAAATAACAGTGTAATAAGACAGATAACTGGTCCGCCCCACCCTTACCACCAAAGGCACTGCCAATGCCAGCAATACATGTTGCCGAAGATGACCCTATTTTGGCTATGCCTTAATAGTTCCCTGAGCTGTGATATAGGGGAAGGCAAAATGAAATACTACCACAGCAATTCAGTTTACAGTAGAAAATTGTTATCTTTCCCTACATCAGTACATAGAAAGAGCAAGTGAACCTTGTTACTTGCAGATACTTTTGCAATCTAAGAATTTTTCCAACTACCCCTTTTAATATACTTATCTTCATCTACTTACCATATATACTCAAATATAAACCAACCCGAATATAAACCAAGGTAACCCTTTTTTTCCCTCAAAAAAGGAGAAAAAACGGTCGACTCAAATATAAACCTGGAGGGTTTATATTCAAGCGCCCTGCCAAGCTCTGCACCCAGCCTCCCTGCCCTGCCAGATTCTGCACCCAGTCCCCCCTCTCTCACTCAATCCCCTGCCAGGCTCTGCACCCTGTCCCCCCTCCCTCCAGATATCTTACAGGCCTACTCCGGACCTGCTGTAAGACCTGGTTGTCCAGCGGTGGGCTGGGACAGGAGCGACGCTCCTAGCATTTATGAGCGATTGCTCATGTGCTCAGTTTAGAGGGAACACAGATGCCAGTCTGGTAAGAACGCCCATAATACCTGAAGCTATCATAGAGCTTGGTATCCCTTGCCAGTTTCACATTCAGGAATAGCAGCCAACTTTTCAGAATAACTGAGGGGTCCTTTTACTAAGGTGTGCTAGTGCGTTTTAGCGCGCCCTAAATGCTAACACGTCCATTATATCCTATGGACACGTTGCCACACGTTAGCATTTAGCGCGTGCTAAGATGCACTAGCGCGCCTTAGTAAAAGGACCCCTGAGTATGCTAAACCCATCGTAAAACTAACCCTCTCTGGACAAAGTGAGGGCATTTGCTCAATACTGAGAGTCCTCAGGTACCCACAAAGCTGGCACATATCAGGGGAGAGGGAAAGGCGATGGCAACCATTGGAGGATTAAGAGGTGTAATATTTAATTCCTCCAGTGGACAGCTGCTCAATCAGAGCACCTCTCTGTAGCCTGGACGTGCCAAGTACCAGATCTAAATAACAAATGTCCATCTTTTTAGACATCAATGTCACTTCTCCATCTGTGATCAATCTCTCGGCCCTTCCTTAGTCCTGCCCAAAATATACCCAGACCACATACACCCCTTGCCACATGAACATGTTGCAGTGTTAAGACATCCATACACACTTCAAACTCTAAAATAACCTGTTCTCCTGCTTCTCTTTCTCTTTCCATATCAAAGCAAATTGGCCTGAGCAAGTTTTAAACTATGGGTGATGGCCTTCCCGATTATCCAGGGTCATGCACCGAAGTATATGATGGATCTAAATAACATTTTGTACCTTCTACTAAAACATTTCTTAACTTTGAATTACACAAGTTTACTGCATGAAAGATACAAATGTATCCATTCAACTGCTTTTCCTGACCAGGATGCTAGAATTTGGAATATGTTACCTGTATCAGTCAGAAGTTATCATCCAGTATGGGCAGTTTCAAAAATATTTGAAACATTTTTTTGTTTAGAAAATATCTATTAAAGCCTGAATGAATGTTTATAAGGTTCTGAATCTTCTAGACTGTGATATTACTGGAGAATTATTTCCTTATCTCTTAGTTTTATATATCAATTCGTGTAAGATGTTTTATAGTTTTATTTTAATCAAAATTATAATGATAGATCCTCTCTTTCTCTACAGACTAATTATGTTAATTTTGAATAAAAGTTATAATGTAACCTGTTAGCGACCATATTTGCTCTTATGATGTATTGATTCTCTGCTTGTTGAATACTTCCTTGATCTGTCTCTGGTATTGGCGGGCAATAAGCGCGAGACGTAATATAATGAAAGAGAAGCTTGTTTTTTATAAACCAGCTTGGCTGCTATGATCACATCAAAGCAATTTACTTAAAGTTCCAGGTACAGAAATTGGGCTATATTCACTAACCCCCGTTTCCATGTCCGATCCATGCCCGAGTCAATTTTGGTTACCTGGAGTCGGAGTCGTGGGTACCAGAAACTGAGGAGTTGAGTCAAAGGATTTATCTACCGATTCCACAGCCCTGCTAGGGCTGTGGAGTCGGAGTTGGAGACAATTTTGGGTACCTGGAGTCATGGGTACCAGAAACTGAGGAGTCGAAGCATTTATCTACCGACTCCACAGCCCTACTTTTCCTAGCCACACAACCAACTAACCACTAGGCAGACAGAAACACCATCATGAAATCAATTATAGCTAAGGTTTAGATACAGGACATGCCCCCATTCTTACCT
The DNA here is from genome assembly GCF_902459505.1 of Geotrypetes seraphini. Classification (NCBI taxonomy): domain Eukaryota; kingdom Metazoa; phylum Chordata; class Amphibia; order Gymnophiona; family Dermophiidae; genus Geotrypetes; species Geotrypetes seraphini. The sequence continues at coordinate 23,727,839 of NC_047092.1, forward strand.
GACCAGGCGACTCCTGAGGCTCTGCAGAAATCCCCGACGATGCCTTCTTCAGCTCATCAATTTGTTTATTCAGAGAGACCACTTTTGCCTTTGCCTGAAGTTTTAGCTTTGCTAATTTAGCATCTCCCAGATCCTTTTCCTCCTAAGAAGGATAAAGAATCTCAACACAAATAATAAAAATATGCACACATACAGTGGCGTAGTAAAGGGGGGTGTCATCATGGTGGGGGGCGCCGGCATCCCCTCTCTTCCCCCCATACCTCTAGTTCACTGCCCCAAGTAACAACTCAAACGTGCTCCTCGCGACCGCGCTGTCTCCCGCTGAAGTCTCTTGAAGGTGCCGCACATAGGAAGTGACATCAAAGGGAGAGGAAGTGGTCGCAAGGAGCACGTTGAAATTGTTGGTCATGGCGGTGAACAGCTAAAGCTAGGGGGGAAGGGAGGGGCCGTGCATGGCAGGGGGAGGCCAGGGAAGGAGCAAGGGAGTGGAGACGAGGGCAGTGGAGGGGGTGCCACTGCCCCGGGCGCCTCTCACCCTCGCTATGCTACTGACTAGAGGTATGAGGGAAGGGCGGGGGGATCGGGGAAGGAGCGCCACCGCCCAGGCGCCTCTCACCCTCGCTATGCTATTGACTAGAGGTATGGGGGAAGGGCGAAGGGGGTCGGGGAAGAAGCGCCACCGCCCAGGCATCTCTCACCCTCGCTATGCTACTGACTAGAGGTATGGGGGAAGGGAGGGGGGATCGGAGAAGAAACGCTACTGCCCAGGCATCTCTCACCCTCGCTATGCTACTGACTAGAGGTATGGGGGAAGGGAGGGGGGAATCAGGGAAGGAGCGCCAACGCCCAGGCGCCTCTAGCCCACGCTACACCACTGCCCAATTATCAATATAAATAGTGACTGAAATTTTCCCCAACATTTCCTTCCTAGAAAGAAAGTAGCATGAAAATGGAGGCTGCAAATATAAGGCTCTAAGACTTGCATCCCCAATCTATCTATCTCATCATTTCGATTTTCCAGGCACAACTTGTACACGTAGTGCCTACTTGTTCGCTTTCCCATCCTTGAAGGGCTGTATCTACAAAAGATTCCTCGATAGAACATTATCATTCCAAGCAGGCAAATGGAATAAATGTTTAACCAACTTTATCTCAAACGCTCTTTCTTACCAAACTTTTAGGAAGTCGATCAAAACTTATGTCTTTGACAAATTTCTCCGACTCCATTTCTACCATGATGTACTTCTAAAACGCTTCCAGGAAAAATTTGATTAATCTTACTATGCTAACGCAATTTTGAAAGGTTTTTGAAATATCGCTGTCTCCTGGAATCCTCAACCAGAGAGATGAATTAAAAATAATGTCAGTATTCACGTGATAAACCTCCCTGATGATGGTCTCAACTGAAACTCAGCTGGAGTTGGAGGCTAGCGTTGATAACTAAAAGTGGATCAAAGAGTTGGCTCAACGTAGTGAATATGATACTTTTTTTAAACTTGTGGATTTTGGACACTTTGAATACCGTTTGGGTCTAGCTACTGGACTGTGACAATTGAAGAAGAAAAGGTGTGACAATTGAAGAAGAAAAGGACTCCGATTAGCTTAGCAGAGAGATAAGTGTGCATTGATTTTCTGGAATGAACTTATAATCTTCATACTTAGATGAACTTTGAAGACCAATTGATGATTTATGTCAACTATATAAATGAAGAAACCAAAAGAAACTCTGTGGAATGACGATGTTCCTTAAATGAACTTTATTTGAAAAATGTCAAAGTTCCAAAGGTACAATAAAGCATCCACATAAAATAAAATCATCCACACAAAAGTAATTCTGAAGCAAAACCAGATCAGGACATCCAGCAGCTGCTCCAGTGTTCCACTCTGGGTTTTAACAGCAGATCCATGACTGCACTTCGTCGAGCAGGCACTTTCAACACTTCCCAGCTCCAGCCAGGATTTCTGGACTTGAAACTCAAGTTCTCTGGGATTTTATGCCTCCAGAGAGACAAGAGGGGGCTAAGCCAGTAACTCCCCCCCCTTTTCTTGTGTCGCGCAGCAGGTAGGACATGGACGGTGCTCTGCCAGCCATCCAGTGCAAACCTGGCACGATACTGGGTATTCTCGCCTGAGGATTTTGAGCCAAACAGAGGTGTTTTGAGGCAGGTAGAGGATTTTATTTTAAAATCAGGAAATCTAAGATGGCCGCAGCAGCATCGATTTTAGCATCAAAAATGGCCCATGGTAGCTAAAGGGTCAAAAAACTTAGTGAATAGGATTTTAGAGGTGGGGGACCTTATCCCTAGCCCCCCAAACCCTCAGAAATCACTTTTATGGACCCCTCAATTTTTCTCAGAGGCTCTAACCGCCTGTACTCACTGGGCCATATTGGTGCTGGGAGCTGCCTGGACTTAAAATGCAGTACGAGAACCTCTGCCTCAGACAAACCTGTAAACCGGGATAGTTCATTTCTTCAGACTGCTCCTCAGTCCTACCAGCCGGACTGAGACCTCGAACCCTCACCAGAGCTCACGTGCGCAGGCGGAGGGGAGGAAGTGCAGTCAGCACGCGATCCTGGTGAAAGCCCACCACAGGGCCACTCAGTTTGCGCTCAAGCACTCTGTGGACAAAACCTGGAGCAAACCTTGCTTTCAAGGGAACGGTCACTGAGCTCAGGCTGGCCAAGCAGTTTGCTTATTGGCTACCGACTTCTGCCCTCAGAGTCTGTGTTCTCTAGCAGCCAGAGATGTCCCGAGACTAGGATCCTCTGCAGCACCAAAAAACCTCATGACTGAATAACAAAAAATCTGAAATTAAAGAAAAATAAACACGAGAAGAACAGACAAGCTCCTACAACCTCATACATAGAGATAAAACTGAGGAATTAAGAGGAAAGCCCATAGTGATGGGAGATGGAGCAGAAAAGTATAAATGAGGCTCTCTACACCAGATCTCATGAGCAGAGATACACAACCCACGTGTTCAAGAATAATGTGCCTTCAGGATTAGAAGGTATAAAAATAGCTATACATATGACAAAGACATATTACTGAGGATGCCGATTCCCAGTCTTTGTTCTGGTATCTCTCTTTCTCTCACACAGTGCTCCACTCTGCAAACTCAGGGTACAACAATTTGCCTCCAGCATGCTCAGTACCTTCAGTGCTGCTTCTTTCTGCTGTAACTGGGCATCTTTATCCCGAATCAGTTCTTTCATCTGGACTACTAACTGCTCTGTGTGTGCCAGACGCGCCAACACATCTTCCGACACCATGTTTCTGGTCTCCACATCAATCTCTGGCACGGGTTCCTGCTAACACGAAGCAGCATGTTAAAAGTATGGAGGAAAAAGCCACATACAAATCACCAGGCCAGTAAAATTTCCCTAATCTGAGGCGAGGGAGAAATACAATCGGTAGATTATCAACTATATAGTTGCTTTTTAATATTTTAACAAAGTTAAAATAAAGAGTTGAAAAAAAATCTCACAGTTAATCTGCTCCTTAGTGTCAGTATTCTCAAATTCAGGAAAGGAGAAATGTTCATAGAAAGAACAGTGCAAATTGTGTACAAAACAATTTCCTTAGGTCAGAGGAAAAGCTAGAGGCTAAGGCTCTTCAGTTTGAAGAAAAATGGGCGAGAGAAGATTCAATGGCAGTTTATCAGCTCATGAGGGGGATGACCGGGTAAACAGGAAACTGGGGTTTACCTTTTCAAGTAGTATTAAGATCAGGGGATATGATAAGAAGCTGATATGTGGCACTTTAGACTAATTGAAGAACGGTACCTTCTCACTCAACACACCACACAAAAGCTGGGGAGTTTGTTGCCACATGATGTGGTTAAAGCAGCTAACAGTTTTGAGTGGTGGGATATATAAATGTTTAAAATAAATATATGGAACCTAAGTGGATCACAATACAACATCAGAAATTTAAGTCACACAAACAGTAGAAAAATGAAGACAGACAAAAATATCTGGAAAAGTTAAGATAAGCGGGAAGAGTAGGCAGGAAAACAAAGATATAAATGGAAGAAAAAAATAGCCAACACAGGCCCGGATGCACTAAAGTCAACATGCGTCTAACAATCGTTGCTAAACTGGTTGAACCGGTTTAGTGTTGACCTAATTCAACCGACTGACGTACACAATGGCTCACCATGCGCTTTTCTGTGCGTCCGTTGCAGCCACTGACTCTACTATGCAATTGATCTCATTAGTATTAAAACGAGGTCAATAATATTAAAATCAGCCCTAATATCACTTCGCGATGCACAAAATATAGAGATTATTTCTAATGACCCGAAAAAAAACCATAGGAGGGGCCTTAGGGACTTGGGCCAATCAGGGTCTTAGGTCCCCTTTCCAGTGCATCGTGGTAGACTTTCCCAGATCCTGGAATCTTCCTCTTTGGTTCTGACAAGTTTCATGCTTAATCTAAACACACTGTCTGTCCTAGGCAAGGTCCAATTGCATCATGATTTTGACACTGCTCCCTTTGCTAGTAGGCAGTTCTAGGCATCAGCCACTAGCCACCCTCTCAAGAGAGATGCATTTTCTTGTGATTTTTTCTGAACTGTTCTGCTGTAACTTCAGATCATGGTTATTGCTAATGAATTTCTTTTTCTATGGAAAATTTCACTTTCATGTACTTTACTGCAATCCGGTAATTAAGAAAGCACACAATTTAAAATATTACAGGGTTTTGGTCATCAGAGGCACATCATTTTGTAAGAAAATAGGAAGCACTCACTGTATTAGAGAATTCTGTTTCCTCGGCATCCCCATCTCCTGATAGCTCATGCAGAACCGTGTTTGCAATTCCTGAGAGACGACTCAACATCTTTAAACTGAAAGCAAAATCAAAACCACAGATATTATTGATACTGTTTGTTAATAATATTCCACACTAGCCTATAGACCGAAACAAAACAAGAAGTCTACCCCAGCAAAAGGGGTAAAGGGTCATGGATTTGATATGGGTTACAACCAAAGCACTTCACATTTATTACATGCAGGTACTTTTCTCTGTCCCTGGTGGACTCCCAATCTTTTTGTGCAAACATAATGCAAAAATTTTGCTCCCCAAAGCAGTAACCAATAGACTGAATGCAAAAAAATGTGCAACAGAGAGAGAGAGAGCACACTGCATGAATGTGCAGGTCTGTGCTAGCAGCAGCAGCTATATCTTGCACACGTTATCTGAGTACAAGAAATTATATCAGCACTCTGCCCTTAAATATTGGTACTGCAAAGCTTTTATGCACACAATAGCATTCCACAGCACTCAAGCTATATCTAGAAGACAGAGGCCTGCATACCAAAGCTCTATAACAAAGATAATAAGAGTCTACTAATTATAGACCCTGTACTCCAAAGCTTCTGATAACAAAACCGTTACAAGCCTCAAAGAACCAGTCACAGAATATCATTTGCACACCGTATATAGTTTCAGTGAAATTCTTTTGTTATTCTTTGTTATTCTTTTGTTATTCTTATTCCCTAGTTTATGGACATCCACTGAAGTACTCCTGAATGAGAGCTGACCAACTTCTAAGATTCCATCAATATAAAGGTGATAATGTATTTCGTTTTGCAAAAAATAAATTATGGGTAATAAGGACCTGATTCTAAGGACCTGATTTTAGGCAGCGGTAGATATCCTTGTCTGGCAGCCAATGAGGACACACGTTTTCTAAAAAAACAAAAAAAAACACTCAGGCAAGGAAGGACACCTACATTGTAGGTGTCTATCACAGGTCTACAGAGATGCATATGGACACTTAAGCATGCTCAAAGCTGGGCGCGGTTTTGCCCGGAAGTGGCCTTGGGCATATTTAAGCATCCCTAAGCATCCATAGATCCGTGGCAGATGCCTGAAATGCTGGCCTGCGTTTCACAATTGTAAAAGTAGACAACTGCAGCTGGCTGAGCTGGTTGCAGCACAGGAATCCCCGCAGTTTCAGGGAGTCCTGCCGGCTCAGCTGATCAGAGATTCCCATGTCATGATCAGCTGATGGCAAGGGATCCCTTGGCAAAGATAGGCGGCTTTATATTTGCAATCTGGCAGCTGCGATTCTCTAGCCAGCGCCAGTTAGAGAATCAGAGAGTAAGGCGTCTGTGCTTTAAGGTAGACGTGATTCTGTTTGGGATGCCAGTGCATGATTGACTCATGATTCTCAGCTGCTTCTTAGGCGGCCACCGAGACCAGCATCCTATACAGAATCAGACCCTTGGTGTGTTAATGATATCTGTCATAAACATAGAAACATAGAAATAGACGGCAGATAAGGGCCCACGGCCCATCTAGTCTGCCCACCTTAATGTCCCTCCCCTACCTTTGCCCTGTGAATAGATCCCATGTGCCGATCCCATTTGGCCTTAAAATCAGGCACGCTGCTGGCCTCAATCACCTGTAGTGGAAGACTATTCCAGCGATCAACCACTCTTTCAGTGAAAAAGAATTTCCTGGTGTCACCTAGTAGTTTCCCGCCCCTGATTTTCAACGGATGCCCTCTTGTTGTCGTGGGACCCTTGAAAAAGAAGATATCTTCCTCCGCCTCGATGCGGCCCGTAAGATACTTGAACGTCTCGATCATGTCCCCCCTCTCTCTGCGCTCCTCGAGCGAGTATAGCTGTAATTTGTCAAGCCGTTTTTCGTATGGTAGATCCTTGAGTCCCGAGACCATCCGGGTGGCCATTCTTTGCACCGACTCCAGTCTCAGCACATCCTTGCGATAATGCGGCCTCCAGAATTGCACACAGTATTCCAGGTGGGGCCTCACCATGGATCTATACAATGGCATAATGACTTCCGCCTTACGATTGACGAAACCCCTTCGTATGCAGCCCATGATTTGTCTTGCCTTGGACGAAGCCTGCTCCACTGCCTTGGACGAAGCCTGCTCCACTTGGACGAAGCCTGCTCCACTATCCACTAAATATCATTAAACTTGGTATACTGTAGTTTCCAACTGACATAAGTTCAGGGGTAAGCAAATCAGGTTCTGGAGTGCCATAAATCAGTCAAATTTTTCTGGATCTCTACAATGAATATATATGAGGTTCATTTGCATTCACATCCTAATAACTATGAATTAGATTTGGTTTTTGTATGAAATTATCATTGCACGTGGGCGATTGGGATAACACCACCGTGGGACTTGAGATAGAGAACTTTGAAGAGGAGTGAAAGTGGATCAAACCTTGAAGCAACAAACAGAAAAGTGGATTTATCTACTGCTTTTGGATTTGTTTGGTTTGTGATACAAACATATGGATAATTGAAGGGAATGATCACGTGCCCGACACTATGAGGCAGGACCTACTTTTACTCGAAAAATGGTCAAATACTTGGCAACTGAGTTTAACGACAAAAAGTGTAAGGTTATGCACCTTGGTAGTGGTAACCCCAGCAGAACATACATCCTGAATGGTGAAACCTTAACAAGAACTGTCAAGGAACGGGGCCTGGGTGTAATCATTAGCAAAGATATGAAGACTGCCACTCAAGTGGAGAAAGCTTTGGCCAAGACTAGACAAATGCTGGGTTGCATCCGAAGAAGTTTTGTCAGCCGAAAGCCTGAAGTCATAATGCCGTTGTACAGGTCCATGGTGAGACCTCATCTGGAGTACTGTGTCCAGTTTTGGAGGCCACATTATCAAAAGGATGTGAAGAGAATGGAATCGATTCAGCGAATGGCCACTAAGATGGTCTCAGGACTCAAGGATCTCCCATATGAAGAACATCTAAACAGGCTACAGTTATATTCTCTCGAGAGAGGGGAGACATGATAGAGACGTTCAAATAACTTACAGGCTGTACCGAGGTGGAGGAAGATATCCCTTTTCCTACAGGTCCTATGGCAACAAGAGGGCATCCGCTCAAACTTAAGGGTGGGAGATTTCATGGTGACATCAGGAAGTACTTCTTCACCGAAAGGGTGGTTGATCGTTGGGATGGCCTTCCACGTCAGGTAGTTGAGGCCAGCAACGTGCTCGACTTCAAGAAACGATGGGATAAACATGTGGGTTCACTTCGGGGAATTGCTTAGGGGAGAGTTATTTTAAGGGGAGGGTTCTTTTAAGTGGGCAGACGTGTTGGGCCGACGGCCCTTTTCTGCCGTCATACTCTATGTTTCTGTTTCTAGTGTTGCGTTTAACATCTGGAGAGGTTACAAGGAGAACGGAGTGGAGCAATGATGGTTCTCCGTATCATTGGTCTCTATTCCAAGTGACTGGTGCATGTGGGGGTACTGAGCACACTCATTACACTAATGGAATATATTATATGAAAATTACAAATTAAATTTTTATAAGCCGGGACTTTATTAGTAGCAAGGGGTGCTTTTTTCATGTTTGGGTTCCCAAATTGTTATATTAGTTCATTTGCATTCAAACACTCTACAACTCACTAATGGCTTTTGAAGATCAGAGTTGCTTATCCCTGGGCTAGTAGAATTTGACAACCAAACTCAGAAAAGGAAAACCATAGTTCTGGATCATTTAATTAAATCTCTCAACTGGACTACTGATTTCAGTCAAACTGTGAAGGGCTGTGGCAGGTATGCTCTTACAGTCTCCAAGGCAGACAGACCTGTTTCTCCTCAAATTGGTTTCCTTTTGAAATGGACATCCCGTGAGAAAAGAAGCAAGAGGCTGCAGTGGAGTTTGTATTGGCTCACAGTTCCACCTGCAGACAACCCGGGAGAGCGGTACCGGGTTGCTGCTTAGCTAACCAGAAGAGCAAAGAGGGAGATCCAGCGAGTTGGGGTGTTTTCTGTACTTCTTGAAGATTACGGTAGTTTATTCTTCCTTTATGTATCACACTGAAAGGAAGCAGTACCTAGATTTTATGAGCAAGAAACTGGATTGAAAATTATCCCTGCTCCTCGACACTGACCATACAATGCCAAGAAGAAAATATGTTTTCCAACTGATACACAAAGCAGCTTACAGTATTGTTAAACTTTAGAAACAAACTGTTAAGTTCCTTTCCTCAAGAGCTTACATATGGTATAATGGTGGAGAGGGGTCTGAATTCTACCTCTCAGTTTACTGCTGTAACAACTAGGCTTATCTTTTTCTTCTGATGTTTAACAATACATGCAGAACAATAAAAATTACAGGTTTAAATAATATGATATAGGAAAGCAGGTTGCACGAGTGCAGAATTCATAAGTAAAATATTTCCCCCAAATGACCATGCTACTACCCTATTTGCATTCAGTATTATTCAGAAAACATTTTTAAAATATTGAGGAAGAGGGATGCGACATGCTAAAGCTCTCTCTCTCTCTCTTCAATTCCAAATCAAATCCTCTTCGCTTATCCTAATGAAACATGTTCTGTACTGTCTTTTTTTGTCTGAAGCCTGGAGGAAGGGGAAAGGTCAGATAAAAAAGACATCTATAGTAGTGTGCAAAAGTCTGGCAGCTCTTAATTCTGTTTTGAAGGTTCACTGTAAAAATCAAAAAAACTCTGGAGTGACGATGTTCCTAAATGGACTTTATTTGAAAGTGTCAAATTTCCAAAGGTACACTGAAATCATCCACATAAAAATAAATCATCCACATAAAAGCCTTAAAGGACCTAGTCCGCTAGGGATACAGGACCCAACACGGTCTGCGTTTCGACAAAAAGTCTTCTTCAGGGGTCCCTGGGGGTCCTATAAAGGTGAATACGTGGGAAACAATTGTGTGGTGAGCCGGAAGTGAGACTGAAGAACACTTTTTTTCGAAACGCGGACCGTGTTGGGTCCTGTATCCCTAGCGGACTAGGTCCTTTAAGGCTTTTATGTGGATGATTTATTTTTATGTGGATGAAATTATTTTATGTGGATGATTTCAGTGTACCTTTGGAACTCTGACACTTTCAAATAAAGTCCATTTAGGAACATCGTCACTCCACAGAGTTTTTTTGGTTTTCTCTGGATTTTCTTCTTTGGATTTTGGGGTCAATTCCTTTTGTTTTTTGCTTGAAGGTTCACTGTGCAATTTTTCACATAACATGCATTTCAGCAATTGCTCCTCTTTCAAACGCAACTGCGTTTTTTATGTTGGATATGTATTCATATTGTCCACTGCTTTGCAAATAGTAAAGTTAAACAGAATCAGATCATGCAGCATAAGTGGATTTAATGCCAGGCAATCCCAGTTACAAAATCCTGAGCAGAGCTCACCTCAGTTACTCAGGCAGTGCTTTGACAACTACGTGGTGGCAGTTCTTCATCTACAGTGAGCAGAAGATGTTTGGAATGTGGACTGAGGAATGTAAAGCAAGAAAAAGCCGTTGTTGACAGAGAGAGTCAAGCGAACAAAGAAGTACGGTATTCAAAATGGACTTGTGGGATGTGGAAGAGGTACTTCCCAGTCACAAAAGCACTTTCTGGCTTGTACATACATAAGATGATTTTCAGGTGAAAATTACAAGCTAGGATGTTTGAACATGTGTTTGTCAAACACCCACTGAAAATCATGTCTTCGGGTTGCATAAGAACAAGTGGTACTGGGTCATCTACAAATCGTCAATGGCATGGAACATGCCAAAGAATATATTAATACTGTATACTGCTGAAGTGCATGAATCCATCAACAAAGGAACTTTTTTCCAGGTAACTACATATTTCAGGACACCACCACCTATACTATCAAGCAAAAGCAGCTGTTGATGTGAAGAAATCCAAATCTCTGTACTCCGTTGGCCAACCCAAACACCAGACTTCAATTTAATTTAAGTTATGCCACAAGTTCTCAAAGTATCCTGCATCAAAAAACATAGAACCATGATGGCAGATAAAGGCCAAATGGCCCATCCAGTCTGCCCATCCACTATCTCTTCCTCTCCCTAAAAGATTCCACATTCCTGTCCCTCGCTTTCTTGAATTCCGACGCAGTCTGTCTGCACCAGACTCCACCACCTCTACTGGGAGAATATTCCATGCATCTACCACCCTTTCTATAAAAATGTATTTTCTTAAATTACTCCTGATCCTATCACCTCTTAACTTCATCCTATGCCCTCCTATCCGAGAGCTTCTTTTAAAATGAAAGACTTACCTCATGGGTATTTATGCCATGTAGGTACTTAAAAATTTCTATCATATCTTCCCTCTCCTGCCTTTCCTCCAAAGTCTACATATTGAGATCTTTAAGTCTGTCCCCCACATACCTTATGATGAAGACCACTGAACATTTTAGTAGCTTTCCTCTGGACTGGTTCTATTCTTTTTGAAGGTGTGGTCTCCTGAACTGTACACATTATTCTAAATGAGGTCTCAACAGAGTCTTATACAGGGGTATCAAACCTTTTTCCTACTGGCCATACCTCTCACTATGCACCCCTAGCATCCTTCTAGTTTTCACCGTCACCTTTTCAATCTGTTTGGCCAACTTAAGATCAACACATACAATCACACCAATGTCCCACTCCTCTTTCGTGCACATTAAGTTCCTCACCCCTAAACTGTACCATTCCCTCAGTTTCTTGCAGCCCAAATACATGACCTTGCATTACTTAGCATTAAATCATAGCTGCCAAATGTCAGACATTCTTCAAGCTTTGCTAGGTCCTTCCTCATGTTATTCACACCATCAGGGGTGTCTACTCTATTGCACACTCTGTATATTACAAACACACTTAAAATGAAACATGGAAAAAAAAACCCCGATGGTTATAAAAAGGATGACGGTTTACTAGCATCACCTTAAATTCCAAAGCTATACAAGGGAAAGGGGATGGGGACCTGTATACACCTTTTTTTGAGGTTACACATTCAAAGTGATTTACATATATACAGGTACCTATTTTGTATCTAGGGCAATGGAGGATTAAGTGACTTGCCCAGGGTCATAGGGAGCAGCGCTGGGATCGATCTCAAGGTGCTGAGGCCACAGATCTAACCACAAGGGCACTCATCTATGATGAAACAGTATGACAATTTTACAAATACAGGCACATTAAGAGTTATAGGCAACCCATCTTACCAGATCAATATAGAACAGAACATATACAAGAACTGTCATACAGTACAACGTGATTTTAATGAATTTATACGCTTAACCAAAGAGCGTAACTGGACATGGAAGGCAGATTTTTTACATAGGAGCAAGTGACCATGATTTATGATACATTTCTTTGCTCTTTCTCTGCCCAGCCCCCTTAAGATACCCTGTTTCTCCTAAAATAAGCCCTAGCATGATTTTTAAAGATGCTCTTAATATAAGCCCTACCCCGACCCCCAAAGCCCCCCTCCTGAATGTTCCCCGACTCCATCCCTGACACTAGTGCTGCCCAATTCACCCAAAAAAACCGGAGTCAGGCCTCTGGCGAGGTATGTCAGTCTGACGGTGGGAGGGTCGGTGGGGTTCTGCTGCACAAGGGGGATGAGTGAGAGGGGAGGTATGATGCTGCACATGGGAGGGGGAGGGAAAGAAAGAGGAAGAATTGGGGTAAAGGAGAGGAAGGGAGAGATAGATGATTGTTGTACATCAGGGATCTCAAAGTCCCTCCTTGAGGGCCGCAATCCAGTCGGGTTTTCAGGATTTCCCCAATGAATATGCATTGAAAGCAGTGCATGCACATAGATCTCATGCATATTCATTGGGGAAATCCTGAAAACCCGACTGGATTGCGGCCCTCAAGGAGGGACTTGTACATGAAGAAAAATAAGACATCCCCCCAAATAAGCCCTAGTGCGTTTTTTGGACCCCCAAATTAATATAAGACACTGTCTTATTTTCGGAGGAAACACGGTATTATCCCTTCCTTATGTAAAGCAGCCGTTTAAAAAGCCTGTCAACCTACGCTTCAGTGTAGTTTTACCACAAACGCTTTTCTCTTAAAGCCACATATTGCGCTCAGAGGATTCGCACGCCGCTCTTTTTCCCCTTCGTCCGGCTTCTCCCGGACTCGCCGCCACGAAATCCCGGACTTCGTCTCCGCCCCTCGGCCACATCAGCACCCGGGAAGCAGAACCGCACTTCCGGGTTGCCCTAAATCCCGCCCCCCACCCCAACCACCTTTGCATGTATTATGAAGCAGTTTAAGACGCTTCCCTTGCTTGACCTCATTCAATCAATATAGGATAGTTACGGCATCCCCCGCCCCCTGAGGAAGGAGGCTTCTTGGACTTCCAAAAGCTAGGCAACCATGAGTGGTTAGTCTAATTAAAGGTATCCCCTTACTTCCTTTTGTTTTCATTGAGTATGATTTAAAGCGATCGCAGCTCTTTAGCCTTTCTTTCCCGGCCCTCGGAGCGAGGGGGAGGAAAGAAAGGGTTAATTCAGTTTTGTTTTGCTTGGTTGGCGGAGGTGTGGCTGGTTTGCAATCTAGACCAGGTCTTTTCTTCCGGCTGTCATTGTGATGCCAAGCCTCATTCTGGCGCTCCAATAGTTTCTTTCAAAAATATCTCAAGCCTCATTCTGACGCTCCAATAGCTTCTCTCAGGGTATTCTAAGCTTCATTATGGAGTCGCCACCCATTTCTTTTTGCGGCATTCAGCGCGGTTTTAAGGTGATCGCTTTGATTTGATAAACGTGACGAATTTTTGTTGCTAGGCGCTTTATCAATCCTATATCACCAGTATTTGACCTTGTTCTCTTCCCCACTTTCCTTGCTTTTCCTCCTCCATTCCTCCAGCAGTTGTTTCCACTATTCTCATTCCCACTATGTTTTTCGGTGGGCTACTATGGCACCAGAAACAGCAGGACGGATTGAAGCATCATTGCTTTCAGTAGTGGTAAAACCCGGTTATCTTAATCCATCCTCCTTCTGGAGTCATTGTTTATTTTTTTAGTATTGGTTATCAGAGATGACTGTTCTCTTCCCCCCCCTCCCTTTTTTTTTATATTTTATAATCCTCTTCAAACTATGGGGTAAGCTGCAAAATGTTAGACTCTGTATTGTGTTCCTTCAGCATTTGGTTATTATAACACATTTTCTCTTCCCTAATCAAAATACCACAAATGTAAGTACCAGGGCTGTGGAGTCAGAGTCAGAAGCAATATTTGGATTACTGGAGTCGGAGTTGATAACAATGTGCCAACACCAACTCCTAATAGAGTTAAATTGTATGTCATTCAAATATTATAATGCATAAGGGCCCCCTTTTTAAGCTGCACTAGAGGTTTTTAGTGCGAGCTGGTGCAGTAAATGCTCAAACGCTCATAGAATTTCTATGAGCATTGGAGCACTTACCTTACCGGCCCCCGCTAAAAACCTCTAGCGCAACTTGATAAAGGGGGGGGGGGGGAGTTAAATTTCTTATTTCACAGAAGGCTCTTGACAAAGGGGTCCTTTTATCAAGCTGCGGTAGGGGTTTAACGTGCGTAATACCACGCGTTAAACCGCCTGCCGCGCTAGCCATTAACGCCTGCATTGAGCAGGCGTTAATTTTTTAGCCGGCCGTAGGGGTTCGCACGTGATGAAATGTCCGACGCGCTAACCCTGCTAGCGCGGCTTGATAAAAGGACCCCAAAGTATTCAAAGGCATAGAAATAATACTCCAAAAGAAGATCAGACTTGTCCACGCACTCATTTTCTCAGTGGTCAATTTCGGATGCAAAAGCTGGACACTATGGAAACAAAACAGAAAGAAGATTGACTCATTTGAGCTTTGGTGTTGGAGAAGGATTTTATGCGTGCCATGGATCGCCAAAAGAACTAACAAATCGATTCTGGAAGAGATCTATGTCACTAGAAGCCCAAATGATGAACTTACGATTGTCTTAATTTGGTCATACTGTCAGAAGAGAAAAATCATTGGTAAAGGACATCATGTTTGGAAAGATCGAAAGAACTAGGCGAAAAGGGCGACCTTACAATTAAATGGCTGGACACATTGAAAATAACCATGAGGATGACGCTGGAGGACTTTACCAGATTAGCACAAAACTGATTTCTTTTTAGATCTGTAATTCATCAAGTCGGTAGGACTCGAGCACAAGTCAATGGCACTTAAAAAGAATTTGATTAACCCATTTATTTCAGGATATGTTCTTTGATGATTACAAAATGTAATATATTTTTTGATATTTATATTAGTGAAATTGTCTCCGTCCCATCCCTGCAAATTCTGTCTGATCCCAGCCTCACAAGCCTCAAATAGTTATGATTTTATATTGAAATCACTTTATTAAAGTATAAAAAGAAACAATACAATATTTTGTACAACTGCCATTTTATAAATCAAATACAGAAGGATCAACAATACCAGTCTCTCCCCTTCCCCCTCACAAATATCCCCTCCACTATTGAGGCAACTGAACAAGCCAAATTACAACAAAATGCTGCATAGAAAAATCATGCAAAATGAATCTGTCACACACATAACACAAATGCCAAATCCATAATAGTTGACCAAAAATGATAAAACATAAACCAAAATCCTAAGAAGCCACACCTTGCATTTAGTACTGTACAACTCCTATATAGATATATAAATAAAGGAGTCAGAGTTGAAATACATGAATAAATGAGTCAGTCAAAAATTTAAAGTACCAACTCCATAGCCCTGGTAAGTACAAAGTACAGTGAAAAAACAGGAAATGATGTCATTGATGGTGGGACACGGTAGAGGGAAGCTTGCAGGGCTGGCACTAGTTACCTATAAGAATTGCTGCCAGCGATGGCTCTGGGGAAGGGGGACAAGGTATTTCAGGGAAAAATGGGCAAATGCTGGGCCATAGGCTATCCTGAAGAAGTAGGTGCCGGTTTGGGGTAGAGGAGAAGAGTAAGACTCCACCACTGTCTTGGGGGCCTCATGGCCCTATAAACTAGATGGGCCTGAGGAAAAAATGGGTGGGTCTGAGCTTATCCATGGCTACACCACTCCCATTTTTTGTGCAGTTGAAACAACAAGAAAAATTATATTAAATATTAACAATCAGTTACTTATAATCACATAATAAAGGTGTTAAAAATAAAATAGTACGAGAGGTTTTTAAAAAAAAAATAGGATCAGTGACTGACATCTGGAACTGATAAGGTTGATCCTTAATCCCACAGAAAATGCGAATCCAGCAAAAACAAAAACTGTGGAGATGGTGATGTTCAGGATGCAGGCTTTATTAAGAAATATACAAATCCATAATCCACATAAAATATATCTAGGAACCAAACCGTTGAGAACTATGGACTGAACATAGTCCGTGTTTCGACAATACTGTCTTCCTCAGGGGTCCCTAAAAGTCCTGATATAGAAACACGTGGATTAAAAACAATACTGAGTCATAACTCTGCGCGAATGAGTTACAACTCAGTATTGTTTTCAGTTTTTAATCCACGTGTTTTTATATCAGGACTTTTTACCCCTGAGGAAGACAGTATTATTGAAACACGGACCGTGTTCAGTCCATAGTTCTCAACGGTTTGGTTCCTAGATATATTTTATGTGGATTATGGATTTGTATATTTCTTAATAAAGCCTGCATCCTGAACATCACCATCTCCACAGAGTTTTTGTTTTTACTGATAAGTTTCAGACTTGAATCTTTTAGTATTCCATCAGTTTCTGAGCAGGTTTCTAATATCCCTTTTTCCTCTCTCATACATATTTTTGAACACCTTTGTTTTTGAAAGGTCACTTGGGTAGACACGAGACCAGAGACGTGAAGAAAGTACAAAATATCTTTATTCAGCATATGTAGGACTTCTGAACAGCAAACGTGCTGCAAGGAAATACTACAGTCATTTATACCATTCTCATATACATATTTGGATGTCACAAGGGGGTTTCTATAGGTTAACTATTGACAGTTTTACATCTTTTAATTGGTCCTAACACAGAGTGCACCATTGGCTATCTGAGTGTCCTTATAAGCCTATAGCAAGCTACACAACTTATCTATGCTTTGCAGTTTCACTTTTACATGTCCAGGAGGGCGAGGTACATTACCACTTTCTTTAATATACGTTAAGCAGGCTATAGTGTAGGAAGATAAGGCACACATTTTTACAGGCAAAGTAATGCAGGCATAATCACATTAGAAGTTTGGTAGCCCCTTCAGTTTTGTCACTGGAAGTCACAGTTTCAATTGAGCTGGGTCTGAGCTAGAGGTTTGCACGGGAATGGGGATCGCGGGAATCCCGTGGGCCCCGCGGGGTTCCTGCGCGAATCCCCCCCTAACCCACGGGGACCCCCCTCTGGCTCACGGGACTCCCACGGGGGTGGAAGGCTTTGGAAGCAGGGTTCGTCCATATAATATAATGGACACGTCAGCCTTAGTAAAAGAGGGGGGTTTATAAGTTAATTACCTGAACAGAAAACAAAAAAAGGGTTCCACCAAAGAGATTCCACAAGCAGCGCAAACACAAAAGAAACTGTGGAATTGATGATCCTGTCAGAAGTAATTGCTGCTTTTTATGGGGAAGGGCGAGGATGGAGGTAATTCCTTGCGGGGACAGGTGGGGGACGGAGAGGATCCTGACGGGGACAGGCGGGGATGGGTGGGATTTCTGTCCCCGCACAACTCTCTAGTCTGAGCTTACCCATGGCTACACCACTGTCATTTGTATTTTGTGCAGTACAGGAGAAAATACATTCCTGCTTCTATTTCTCCAGTGTTGTACTGCATGCAGAATTCAGCTTTTGACGTTTCCAGTTTAGATTTTGTCTGCACAGTACAGTGGTGCCTCACACAACGAACTTAATTCGTTCCAGGAGCAAGTTTGTTATGCGAAAAGTTTGTTATGTGAAACGCGTTAAGCGCAGTGACTAACGACTGCCTGCAGTGCCTGCGCGGAAGGATGCAATACATCGGCAGCGATCGTGGAAGCTCGGGCGACTTCGTTGTGTGAAACGAAGTTCGTTGTATGAATCATGACATGAAGTTCATTGTGTGCAGCGTTCGCTGTGCGAGGCGTTCTTTATGCGAGGCACCACTGTACTCATTTGTTTGCTATTTGCAAAGGACATCCATATTTTCCATAGTGATATATTTCTTGAACATGTAGAGTCTGTGTGGGGATTTGCAGCAATCCAGCGTGTCTTCTTTTCTCAATAATAGGAATGTTCTAAGAAACTGTGTAACATTTGTAATGCTGCCTTTCCCTAGACTCTGTGGGCATTGCTGTTGGGGGTGGGCTAAGGATGGCCTTGCTTGTGAGTACTGGCACCTTTTATGCTAAAGAAAGCACTGCTTATCATTGTTAAATCAGAACTGACTGCGCCTGCCAAATTGGAAGTGACTAATCGAAGACTATGTGTAAATCCTCTTTCAGCAGTTAAAACCATAGCTGGCTAGAAGCGGTTCTCCAGCTGCCTCTCTGCTCATTGACTGCTGCAATAGGGGAAATCTGACGGGTGAAAGTCCACAGAAAGCAAATGGACACTGATACGAAACCAATCAAAAAATGTCAGATGGGTACCTGCTCTCTGAAAAAGAAAAAAAAATAGCTTTAGCGCAGTATTTCAGACAGACCACATATATATGAGTGCCTAGCAAGCAAAAGAAGGAGCAGATACAACTTCACATCTCTCAAATGTTTCTTTTGGAAGCTGCAATGATGTATGGCTGAGATTCATGTTTATGTGTATACTAGTATTTTAGCCCATTACATTAACGGGTGCTAGAATATATGTCTGTGTGTCTTTATTTCTATCTCTCTCTCCCTCCCGCTGTCTGTCTCTCTCCCTGGCCCCCTTTGTCTGTCTTTCTGTGTCTCTCCCTGCCCCTGTGTCTTTCTTCTTTTCTTTCTATCTATCTGTCTCTCTCCCTGCCTCCTAAGCAGCACCATTTCTCTCCCACCACTTCCCTGTGCAGCAGCCATAGCAGAATTCCCTCCCCCTCCATTTCCCTCCCCCCATACCACTTCCCTGTGCAACAGCAGCATTTCCCCTACCCCTCTTTCCCTTCCCGTGGTCTGGCCAGCTCCCTTAGTCCCTTACTGCCCCCCCCCTTCCCTTCCTGCGGTCCCAACAAACCTTCCAATTCCAGCAGCGTCTGCAGCACTGTACACACGCTGCTTCGGGGCCTTCTACTGCCCAGCAAATCAGGGCAGTAGAAGGCCCCGAAACAGCGTGTGTAGAGTGCTGCAGACGTTGCTTGAATCGGAAGGTTTCAGGACCCGCAGCCCTTGCTGGACCCAAAGCGAGCTCTGGGGGTTTTTGGGTTTTTTTACGTGGGCCCAGCCGGAGCAGGAGGAGAAGCCTGGGAGCCAGGAATTAAAGTCCGTTGGAGGAGGGAGGAGAGCAGCTCCTCTCCCTTCCAGCTCCGGTCCAGCCCCCGCTGACATCACCCTGGCCAGTTCACAATCCGAAGCCGTGGGAGATGCGGCGCTGTACGGCCTCTTCTTTCTGCTGCCGCGAGTGTGGGTTCTGGGGAAGGACAGCAGCGGCGGCGGCAAACTTACAGGAGGGAGGGAGGGAGTACTATTTACTGCAACTTACAGCCTTCTCATAAGATCTTCAGATGTGCTTCTTATAGATTTTGTGCTTCTTGGCTTTATCCTTCAGACGGCAAGAGCCGCCGCGGCCGACAGGCTCCGTGCCACCGCACGCATGCGCACTCCTACCTGCGGGTCCCTACAGCGCATGGAAAACGGGAGCATGCGCACTTAGGGCTTTATTATATTAGATTGACTTGATTATTACACTTCAACCATTTAGGTGCATATGATGAGCATCTGTTCTCTGATCACCTGATACAAATTACTATATAAAGGTTTGCTGTATGTTTATGAAAAATGTGTCTAGGCACAGAGCCTGTATCCTGTCAGCTCATTTAGGCTGTTTATGGCCCCCCTGTGATCAAGCTGCGTTAGGGTTTTTATCGTAGGCTGTGGTGGTTTTATGGTTGGAGCGATGCTTGTCGTTGATGCAACTTGTTTGTTAGAAGTAATTTTAAGGAGAAGGGGCAAGATGGCGTCTGGAGCAGGACGCTGAGAGGAGCACTTCTCTCTTCTGGGGAAAAATTTCCTTTATTTCAACTTTAACGTTTATATTTCAATGCCTAAAAGAAGAGGGAAAACGAGGGGTATCCCTCTACCTACCTCGGGCTTCTCGACGCCGAGGCAAACTGTGATAACAGCTTTCACAGTTCCTCCTTCCATGTCGGGCGCTTCCGCTGCTGTGGAGAGGGAACTCCACAGCTTGGACAGCGAGATGTCTCTCTCGCTGAGCCCACGAGGACCGCATACCCCTCCCATCCCAGGAGAATCTTCGTCGCAGAGGAATTGGCAAGAGGGCTCCCCCGGAGTGTGGGGGGAGGCTCATTCACTCTCCGAAGTGAACCCGGAAGTGAAACACACAGCAGATACGCTGACTCCGATGTCGGAGAGTCAGCGTCCTGGGGGAGAGGAGCCATTGGTAACCAGCGTCGGGGAGGCTGTAGGAGTTCAGAATTCCATCGCAGGAGCAGGAGCCGTACCAAAGCCGGCCAGTATCCCCCTCCTCGGATCGTTGGTGAAACCACAGGCTGTTACCCTGGATTCTATCTGGACTGCGATAGAGAATTTGCACCTGGTATGTTCTAATTTTCTTACTACAACTCAGAATTCTACTTCCAGGATAAGCTCCCTAGAAACTATTACCCAGCAACACCAAGTGGACTTAAAAAAATTAGATAAAGAAACAACAGAGACTAAGAATTTAATTTCTAAACAAACAACAGATAAAATGATGATTTTGAGGAAGATTGAAAACCTGGAGAACCAGCAAAAGAATTTAAATTTGAGGATTCTTAATTTTCCGGTTGCCAAGTTCATGTCTCCTCAAGAACTGTTTAAGAACTTTATGTTGAATGTTTTAAATGTACCTGAAGTAAGTCTTCCTCCGATACAAAGAATTTATTACTTAAAACAAGTGCAGAAAGAAAAAGCCTTAGTGGATGAAAATGCTCAATTAGATGTTTCCGCTATTCTGCAATCTTCTGATATTGAAACTCAGGGAAGAGCAACTTTATTGGTCTCGTTGGTATTTCTTCAAGACAAAGAGATGTTGCTTAAATTATATTTTAATTTAAAGCAGATTACATATTTGGGAGAAAGGGTATATATATTTCCTGATGTTTCGAGGTGGACACAATCTAGGAGGAAAGAATTTCTGCTATATAGACCAAAGGTGGTTGCTTTGGGGGCAAGTTTTCAGTTGCGATTTCCTTGCAAATGTTTTATTTCCTATCAAGGAAGTAAATATATTTTCTTTGAACCTGCCCAATTAGGTTTTTTCCTTGAAGGTAAAGGTATCTCTACACAGTCCGAATGATAAAGGTTAATAATGCGGTTGATTTATTTTGGATAGGATAAGATCAGGCTGCTCTATTTCTTTATTTCTATTTTTCTTTTGTATATTTCCCCTTTCCCGAGGGGTTTTTATTTCATCTTGTCTCTTCTCTCTAGGTTGTGGACTGTATTATATGATTTATTTTGAATGTTTAAATTTCGATTCTTGGTTTGTATTATGACTAAGAGACAATATTTCTGTATTTCTTTAAACATCTTTGTATATAGGATGTATTAAAATGATAAATAAAAAAAAAAAAAAAAAAAAAAAAGAAGTAATTTTATATTTTGTATGTCATATGTATTGTCATATGTAATTTTATGCTTTGTATGTAAGTGTGTACCTCGCCCTGGATAAATAAACAAACATACAAGCAAAAGCGTTGATGTTCATAGAATTCCTGTGAGCGTCCACACTTTTACTGCAGTGGCTCGTGATTTTAAAAAAACCCTAACAGCTTAAAAAGGGGACTATAGTTTTAAAATATAGGTGATGATTTCTACTTCTGTAGTACCTGTGGGCCATTTTTGAGCTTGGCATCAGCAGCATATAAATGCCTTCTGCCGTGTTGTATAATGAGTATTTGAGGACCTTTGTCTTCACCTCTGAAGACACATGCATACTACCGTCATTGGATAATTTCTGTATTGGTCCTGCAACTGTAGGAAAAGGACATATCTACAGAATTACTTAAGCAAAATCGTCAACAACAAAAAAAATAAATGTTTAATATAGTTTAATTTACAAAACATACAACCCAGATTTTACAAGGTAGATTAAAAATGTTTTGATGAAGGCTTTATTTTATAACAATAAAAGAGTTGAATAAATATAAGGCAAAAATGAAAGCCTCTGTCTCAAAAACTGACTGCTTCAACCTTTTCCCCACTGGTATATTTTCATCAGAATCTTAAGGAGCCTTGCACTAAAATGTATTAAGCAGATAATGCACGGCAAGCTCAAAACTAATGCTGCATCAAGGAGTGTTCTCACTATTTTTTAAATTGCAATTGTGCATTAACGCTTGGGTTAGTGTATGATGCCTACTCCTGGTTAATGCAGGAGCAGTTAGGACCGAAAACTAGGCACTAGGAAAAATTAGCGCTATTCTATAAAGAGTGACTCACATACCCGACTTTGGGCGGAAGAACGTATACCAGCTGAAACCCGGGGCTCCTATTACAAAGCCGCACTAGCGGTTTATCACGCGTAATAGCGCACGCTAAACTGCCAGCCGTGCTAGCCGCTACCGCCTTCCTCTTGAGCAGGCGGTAGTTTTTCGGTCAGTGCAGGGATTAGCGCGTGATGAAAAGTCGCGCGTGTTAAACCCGCTAGCGCGGCTTTGTAAAAGGAGCCCCTGGTGTAAATCCTGGTGTACAAGTTGGGCATAGAGCCCCGGAATTCTGTAACAATGCGTGCATCTTTTATAAATGCCTCAACCTAGGGCAGGGGTAGGCAATTCCGGTCCTCGAGAGCCGGAGCCAGGTCAGGTTTTCAGGATATCCACAACAAATATGCATGAGATAGATTTGCATCTCAAGGAGGCAGTGCATGCAAATCCATCTCATACATATTCATTGTGGTGATCCTGAAAACCTGACCTGGCTCCGGCTCTCGAGGACCGGAATTACCTACCCCTGACCTAGGGTTACCAGATTTTTCCATGGAGAAACCCGGACACATGGCCCCACCCTATTCCACCCCAGCCCCAGCCCCGCCTTGTTCTGCCCCATTCCACACCCCTCAGTCCCACCTGTTCTGCCTCCTTACCCACCCCCACAAAGCCCCGTCTGTCTTTTCCGACCTCCTGACCGCATCTGGAGGGCCTCTGAGCATGCGCAGATGTGCGTGTGACAGAAGCCTCACTACCTACAAAGTTATATTTTCCCTCTGTCAATTTCTGTGTAATATGTTGTTCCCTCACTTTCTGCATATTGCAATTCGCTGATTGTCCAGCACTATTCCTTGGGTTGCATAAATGAAACCTAAATTACATACTTAAGATTCATATTTTCCTTTTAACTATTCCTTGTTAATAAGTTGTACCCTCCCTACTTGCATTCTGTAATTCACTGACTGTCCAGTTTTATTCTGTAACTCATTTTATTCTGTAATTTGCTTCATTCTGCAATTTGCCTTATTGTCCAGCTCTATTCTAAAATTTGCAGATTATCCAGCTTTATTCCTTGGGTTGCATACATGAGATCTATTCTACATACTTAAGATTCATATTTTCCTTTTAAGTATTCCTTGTTAATAAGTTGTACCCTCACTTCTTGCATTCTGTAATTCACTGATTGTCCAGCCTTCTTCGATGTGAACCACCCAGAAGTCATTCGACTGTGGCGGTATAGAAGAATAAAGTTATTATTATATTATTATTATTATCATCACCATCTGTGCATGCTCAGAAGCCCTCCAGACACAGCTGGGAGGTTGGGGTTTTCCAAAATCTGGATAACCTACCAGGTTTTGGAAAGTCCGTCCAGACCCAGACAGTCCTCTAAAAAAGGACATGTCTGGGTTTCCCCGGACATCTAGTAACTCTACCTCAACCCTCCTGTTCCCCCTCCCATGGCCACATCCCCTGCTGGATTGCACGAGAGAGGATTTGGGCACGGATCTTCATAGAATCGCGCACAGCCATATCCATGCACAAATCCAAATTTAGAGGCAAATAATATCAATAATTGCTCATTAACAGCCAATTATTGATTGTTGATGACGCATTATCTAACTTGGACATAGATCTCGGGATCGCATGCAAATTTGGGTGCCCAAATTTGGATGCTATGCATCAGTGGTTCTTAAACCTGTCCTGTGGGACCTCCAGCCAGTCAGGTTTTCAACATATCCCTAATGAATATGCATGAGGCAGATTTGCATGCCTGCCACCTCGATTATATGCAAGTGGGAAGGAGCAGGAGGGCAGAGAGGAGAGGTGCCGGTGCCACCCCCAAGGCGGCACCCAGGGCAGTCCATTCCCCCACCCCCACCCGTGTTTTAGCATGGATCCCTTTTATGTAATAAGACCTAATAACTGGCGTTAATGGTAAAATAACACATTGTAATGGTAGCTCTTGTTTATAATTTCCCCCTTAATCCCTCCTTTAAAGGGCTGGCCAAAACAAGCACTTTATAAAAATCTATAGATGCCAGGGATTAACTGAAAACTCCCATATGAAGATATTGGTCATTCCCTTTCTGAAATGGGGAACACATGAGCAGTTTTTTTGACCCACTCATGCCAATCTCCCTTGTAATTTCTCTATATTATGGACATCTGTGGGTGAAAAATCTATATGTACACTTGGATGTTGTTTCGATGTGTAAATGCTGGAATCTCCACTTGGATATAGCGCATAAGGTTTGTAGAATAACCCTCACCATCTTATATTGCAGCAGATAATGTAAATCAGTGTTTCTTTTTTTTATTATTATTTATTTATAAAGTTTTAAAATTTTAACAAGCATACCATCTTGTACAGAAAAGTGCAATCAAGAAAACATATCTTTGATTATTCTCAAAATGAAAATAAACCAAAATTACATAAAAGGTAGTAATTCCAACTTAACCGTACACTAGTCCTCAATAATGGATCCAAGATTCAGGAATTAGGAGTGAGTTTAGTACAATAACAAAATTAACCAAAACACGTCATCTGTGCTGAAAGAGAGCTTAATAATTAAGACACCGATGTTACTCTTTTTCAAGGCGCTTCATGGAGAGGAAAGCAGTCAAATGAGACGGTTCAAAGAAAATATATTTAAGGGAATTATACCTTATTACACACTTACAAGGGTATCTAAGAAAAAATAATCCCCCCATCTGAGTCACACCTGGTTTTAACAATAAAAATTCCCTCCTTCTTTTCTGAGTTTCTCTTGAAACATCAGGAAAAACTTGAATATGGAAGCCAAGGAAATCTCTGGATCTATTTTTTAAAAAAAGTTTAAGAATCCAATCTCTGTCTGGAGCCAAAGCTACAGTCAGTAAGAGAGTGGCTGGACTAGCCACCTCTCTATCAGATTGTTCCAATAAAGCAGTGACATCCAAAGGATTTTCCTGTGGACTACCATCGTCGTCTTTTTTTTGAGATTCCTGATTTTTTTTAATAGGCAAATAGTACACTCTTAACAATGGTGGCAATGAACCTTCAGGAATTTTTAAATTTTCCAGAAAGTAGCGTTTTATCATTTCTCCTGGAGGAATTGAGGCAACCTTTGGAAAATTAATCAAACGTAAATTGTTAAACCGACTATTGTTTTCAAATACTTTAAATCAGTGTTTCTTAACTCAGTCCTGGAGCACCCTCTTGCCAGTCAAGTTTTCAGGATATCCACAGTGAAAATACATAAATTTGATTTGCATACACTGCCTCCATTATGTGCAATTTTTTTCATGCATATTCATTGTGGATATCCTGACAACATGACTGGCAAAAGGGTGCTCTAGGACCGAGCTGAGATACAACGATGTAAATCATGTAATGCCACCTCTGTAGGTAGGGTTACCAGACATCCGGATTGACCTGGACTAGAGAGTTGCACGGGGACAGAAATCCCACACATCCCCACCCATCCCCGCCAGGATCCTCTCCGTACCCATCCATCCCCGCCAGGATCCTCTCCGTCCCCACCCGTCCCCATCAGGATCCTCTCCGTTCCCACCCGTCCCCATCAGGATCCTCTCTGTTCCCACCCGTCTCCACCAGGATCCTCTCCGTCCCCACCCATCCCCGTCAGGATCCTCTCCGTCCCCACCCGTCCCCGCCAGGATCCTCTCTGTCCCCACCTGTCCCTGCCAGGATTCTCTCCGTCCCTACCCATCTCCGTCAGGATCCTCTCCGTCCCCGCAAGAAATTACCTCCATCCCTGCCCGTCCCCATAAAAAGCAGCAATTACTTCTGACAGGATCATCAATTCCACAGTTTCTTTTGCTGTTTTCCTTGTGGAATCTCTTTGGTGGAACCCTTTTTTTGTTTTCTGTTCAGGTAATTAACTTATAAACCCCCTCTTTTACTAAGGCCGATGTGTCCATTATATTATATGGATGAACCCTGCTTCCAAAGCCTTCCATCCCTGTGGGAGTCCCGTTGGCTAGAGGGGGGTCCCCGTGGGAGTCCCGTGGACCAGAGGGGGGTTCCCTTGGGAGTCCCGTGGGTTAGGGGGATTCCCGTGATCCCCGTTCCCATGCAGACCTCTAACCCGGACATGTCCTCTTTTTAGAGGACTGTCCGGGTGTCAATGTCTTTCTAACCTGTAAGGAGTTTGTCTGGGTTTTTGACTCGGGGCTGTGTCTGGGAAGGCCTCCGAGCATGCATGGATGTGACACGATGGCATCACGTGCGTGCATGCGGACTTCATTATGTCGCATCTGCCACGAGCTTAAAAGGTTTGTTTGGGGGCTGGGGTGGGGCGGGGCCACATCTGGTTAGCGACCGATAGACCTGCCCAGTTCCACTCATTCCCTGCCCCATTATGCCCACGCTGCGCCCCAGTCCCGCACCCTCAGCCTGATCTCGGTTGGGAGGGCATCTGCGCACGCTCAGTTTCTAGGTGATGATGTCACGGACGTGTGTGTGTGACATCACCACATCACCTGCGCGGATGCCCCCTCCCGATGCATAAGAACATAAGCAATGCCTCTGGTGGGTCAGACCTGAGGTCCATCATGCCCAGCAGTCCGCTCACGCGGCGGCCCAACAGGTCCAGGACCTGTGCAGTAATCCTCTATTTATACCCCTCTATCCCCTTTTCCAGCAGGAAATTGTCCAATCCTTTCTTAAACCCCTGTACTGTACTCTGCCCTATTACTCCCTCTGGAAGCGCATTCCAGGTGTCCACCACTCGTTGGGTAAAGAAGAACTTCCTAGCATTCGTTTTAAATCTGTCCCCTTTCAACTTTTCCAAGTGTCCTCTTGTTCTTTTATTTTTCGAAAGTTTGAAGAATCTGTCCTTCTCTACTCTCTCTATGCCCTTCATGATCTTATAAGTCTCTATCATATCCCCTCTAAGTCTCCTCTTCTCCAGGGAAAAGAGACCCAGTTTCTCCAATCTCTCAGCGTATGAGAGGTTTTCCATCCCTTTTATCAAGCGTGTCGCTCTCCTCTGAACCCTCTCGA